>NW_016690331.1:2104822-2201537 GCF_001604755.1 Lepidothrix coronata | reverse complement strand
AGGCATGAGTCTGTCACAGAAAAAAATGAGGGGCTCTGGCAAATAAATATCTGTGAGATAAACAAAAGGTGCACCCCAGACTGTCTTAGGAAAGAATCTAAGTGTGTAAAGTACATGATGTATTTGTCCAGACACTAATTTTTTGATTCACATTTCCCTTTTTTCATGCTGCACAATGAAATAAGAAAGGGCACAGACATGAAATTTGGTATTTGGTAAATAGCTAATTGACTTTACAGAACAACAGGAAATAGCTTTTATGGGAAGTACACATTAAATGCATTGTTACACAAAGTAGCTTCAATGTGTCAAGAATGAAACTCATAAAAATTCTGTAAAACCAAACAGCTTTACAAATTAAAAAACAACAAAGAATCCATAGATTCACAGAATGGTTTGGGTGGTAAGGAACTTCAAAGATCATCTGGTACCAGCCCCCTGCCATGGGCAGGGACACCTTTAACTACACGAGGTTGCTTGGAGGCCCCACCCAACCTGGCCTTGAACACTTCCAGGGATGGGGCATCCACAGCTTCCCTGGGCAACCCTTGCCAGTGCCTCACCACCCTCACAGGGAAAAATTTCCTCCTAGTATCTAATCTAAACCTGCCCTTTTTCAGTTTGAAACCATTCCCCCTTGTCATCACTCATCCTATCACTATCTGGCCTTGTAACTAGTCCCTCTCCATCTTTCCTGTCGGCTCCCTTCAGGCACTGGAAGGCCACAATCAGGTCTCTGCTGTGAGTGCACATCAATGGCTCATGTCCAGCCTCTCACCCACCAGCACCTCCAAGTCCTTCTCCAGAGGGCTGCTCTCGATCCATTCATCCCTCAGCCTGGATTGATACTGGGCATTGCCCTGTCCCAGGTGCAGCACCTTGCACTTGGTTTTGTTAAACCTCATGAGGTTCACATGGGCCCACTTCTAGAGCTTATCCAGGTCCCTCTGGATGGCATTCCATCCTTTTGGAGTATCAAGTGCACCAGTCAGCTTGATGTCATCTGCAAATCTACTGAGGGTGCACTTGATTCCTTTGTCTGTGTCATTGATGAAGATATTAAATAACACTGGTCCCATTATGGACCCCTGAGGGACAACACCTATCACTGATGTCCATCGGGACTCTGAGCCGTGGACCACTACCCTCTGGATGCAACTGTCCAAGCAATTTCTTATCCATCTAACAGTCCATCCATCAAATCCAGCTCTCTCCAATTTAGAAAGAAGAATGTCAAAGGCTGTACAGAAGTCCAGACAGACGATATCTGTAGCCCTTCCCTTGTCCATTCATGTATCATCCGATCATAGAAGGCCACTGGGTTGGTCAGGCAGGATTTGCCTTTGGTGAAGCCTTGCTGGCTGTCTCAAATCACCTCCCTGTTCTCCATGTGCCTCAGCAGAGCTTCTAGGAGGATCTGTTCCATAATCTTCCCAGGCTCAGAGATGAGGCTGACAGGTCTCTAGTTCCCAGAGGCCTTTTTAACCTTTTTAAAGATGAATGCAAGGTTTCCCTTTTGCCAATCACTTGGGACTTCACCTGACTGCCAGAACTTTTCAACTATCATGGACAGTGGCCTGGCAACCACATCAGCCAATTCCCTCAGGACTCTGGGATGCATCTCATCAGGTCCCAAAGATTTCTGTACATTCAGGTTCCTCGGGTGTCATGAACCTGATCCTTACAGTGGGAAGCACTCTGTTACAGCAGTGGGAAGCGTATGATTTAAGGTAGGGAAAATGTGAAATTCGTTCATTGTTTACTAACCTTTTTTCAAAGGTAAAATGAAGGCTTGTTTTATTCCATTTAGCCACGTGTTTCAGGCTAATGGTAATTGTCAAAGTGCTTCAGATGCTGTTCTGCATAAAGTATGTAGTTCTATTGGATTCTGGACTAGGGAAGAATGAGGCAATGTGAAATTTTCTCTGGAAGTAAATACTGAGCAAAGTGCCTTACTACATTCCAGTATGCATTAGTCCATTAGGAGGTTGATGGCTTCTTTTCATAACACAATCATTTTCATGCATACTCTAAAGTAATTTCTTGTCTTCTTTTGAAGGTATTAAAATTCTGACAGTTTTGTGTTATTCTTTGGTAAAATGAAGCAATAATTTCATTCATAAAACCTAGTCATCATTATCCATAATCAGTAATGGATTATTCATTTAGTAAAAAGATAATATTGTGTCTTCAAGGGCAGTCATCATCTTTTGTATATTTGATTTGAAATTTAATTTGCTTATAGAGAGAACCTTTGCTTTTTACATTTTTATACAATTTAAAAATTTGGTTTTGCTTTTTTTTAATGCATAAAAAAACTTTTAGTGGATTGTCACTGCTATTTATGCAGTCTATAATGCAGTGTTTGTTCAACCTGTCAGATCAAAAATTCATTACTCTAAGGTGAAAAAAAAGTACAGTGATCCCTTTGTATCACAGAAACACTGTGGTTGGAAGAGATCTCTGGAGATTGCCTAGTCCAACAAAGATCATATATACTGAGGGCTGCTAAAAATGTGAGTATCACAATAATGATAATTTTCTGGTTTCTGTGTGTATGTTTATAAAGCCTGAACTAACTGCAATATTACAGAAAAAATATGGTAGGCAAGGTTTTCTTTGTTATGCAGTAAATCTTTCAGTCTTTCACCATGTTTGTGTCATTCCCCAATAGGAAAGTGGTAAGATGATCCAGTCTATAACATTAGCTGTTTGCTTTTGGCTTTGGAAGAGAAGGAGTATGGTGTACATACATGAGTCTAGGGACTATTTTTCAATTTCCATGAAAATCTGATCTTCTTTAGCTAAATTGTGAATTTCTGAGAACACTACAGTGAGCAAAGAGCTGTTGAGCCAAAAAGGAAGTGGTGGAGAACCCAACAGGCCTCAGGAATGAAGCCCGGATGTTGAGATAAGGAGAGAAGGAAGGATGGAAATGCCCAGAATGTAAGCACTGAGTGAATAATCATTGTAATAAGGAAGAGTATAAAGACTAGATTTCCCTAACCACAGTAGCTTCAAGAATGCTCTGGAACTTCCCAGATTCTTCTGAGTGCTGCTGCATTCTCTCTTGTGAGGCTTGACAGTCACAGTATTCAAATAAAATGTTTAAAGGTTTTAGAAATACACTGTAAGAGTGATTTGGAGCCTTTAGAAGTATGAATTTATGATGTAAAGTTCAGATGGATCTTGTCTATAGGAGAGAAGTTGAAAGGAAACATGATAGGAGCTTTCAAATAGTTAAGAAGAAATGTGGAATAAACTCATCTTCATGTCTGTGAGGAGTGAAACAAGAAGTAACAGACTGAGATTGCAGCTCAGGAAATTCAGATGAAGCACGAGAAAAACCTTTTTTTGGTAGTGAGAATAGTGAAGCAGTAGAACACGTTGCATATGAAGGTTTTGGAATCACCATCTGTTGCAACTAGAGACTAAACAGATATCTCCAGGAATTACATCGGTGGAGTTGATGATGTTTTGGGCTAAAATGGGAACTAATTGGCTTTAGGACATCACTTCCAACCCCCTTTTAAAAAAATGTAATTATACAACCAGTCTACAAGTACTACAACTATATACAACAAGTAGAAAATGTTTTGCATAAACAAAGGCCTCTCTAATCCTCCAAGAAAAGCTCTTTTGGGTTCTCCAGTTGGGATAAAGCTACATAAATTCAAGATATGAGGAAGACATGCATTTTAAGAGCTGCTAACCACTGAAAAAATCCCCAAAGGACATGGTAGATTTCACATAGCTTAAAACCGAAAGTGTTGTAGCTTATATATAATTTATGGGCATGACTCAGATGTAACTGTTTGAATTTACTGTATTTAGGCTGTCCTTTATGGGATGTGAAACTTTGTGATTTGAAATCCTATTTAACCTTTTTGTGTGACTAACATTTCCTGGGATATCATATTCTATGTCTTTTCCCAAATCTTCGTTCGCGAAGCCTAGCCATGATGATGATATTCTATGTCTGCATATGCAAGGTATTCAAGTAATACAACACACTATTTTAGACTCCATCATGTCCAAAATCTGCTGTAAAAGCCACAAAAACACATGCACAGAACAATGTAAAATGAGCACAGTTTTTGCTGTTGGTGTCTGAAAGTGGTGTGCCTGCAACTGCAACTCTTGCTGCTGGATTAAAGGAGACAAATTGTTATCGCAGCATCAGCTTTGTTTTAGATTTGCTTAATCTAACCTCTAAATACTGGATTCTAGTTCAGTTATTAGGAAGAAATTCTTCACTATGAGGGCGGTGAGGCCCTGGCAGAGGTTGCCCAGGGAAGCTGTGGATGCCGCAACACTAGAAGTGTTCAAGACAAGGTTGGCCAGGGCTTGGAGCAACCTGGTCTAGAGGAAGGTGTCCCTGCCCATGGCAGGGGGGTGGAACCAGATGATCTTTAAAGTCTCTTCCAACCACAACTGTTCTGTGATTTTATGAAATACTGCAGTTAAGGACCGACTTTGGCAAAGCGCATTTCATTTCAGAATCTGACCCTCCACTTGCAACTACGATGAAGACGCTGTGCTTTCTGAAATGCTAGAAAAAGTGACCTGCATCAAAATAAGAAACGTTTAAATTAGCAGAAGTAATTAAGTAATCATTATGTCTTCTTAGGGTTGCAGCCAGCATTGAAGAAGAATGGCAATACTTGACCCAACACCACCTTGTCAACTAGACCATAGCACTAATTTCCACATCCAGTCTCTTAATCATCTCCAGGGATGGTGACTCCACCACCTCCCTGGGCAGCCCAGTCCAATGCCCAGTCACTCTCTCTGTAAAGAACTTCTTCCTAATGTCTAACCTAAACTTCCTCTGGTGTAGCTTAAAGACTGTGACCTCTTGTCCTGAAAAAAGAAAAAGTGTCCCGGAGGCACTACAACACCGTGACGATGTGCTGAGCGGCAGGAACAACCTCTGGGTCCAACTCCCGCGCCCAAAAATCCATTTAATATAAAGTCCTCTCATCGAGGACGTATCAGATATTAAACTGATAAGAACAGATACTACACTTGATCTTAGCCAAAAGGTCGCAAAGTGATGCTCTAACCAGCACCCCTATCTCTTATTTGGCAACACAACCAGGCTGTCCCACGCCCACACAGGAACCCTCTGGTCATTACTGGCATACGCAAAACTGCTGATTAAAAAAAATTATCCGATTATTATTGACGTATAAAACCGATTTTCTTTATTCGAGTGGGCCCTTTCTTATTTCAACACAGGCCTTTTGGCGTCGCTTGGGGCAGCACAGAGCAGGACGAAGAGACTGAATGAACAACAGAGGAAAGAAGAACTCCCCGACTCGCCCCGAGACACTGAGGGGGCCGCGTTCAAGGAACATGGCGGGACCGGTGGCCACGCCTCCTCTTTGCCCCGCCCCTTGGCCCCGCCCACACACCCTCGTATAAAAGTCGCGGGTGGGCGTGGCCCCCGGGGGGCGGCACTTCCGGTCGGACATGACGCCACAGTGTCAACATGCAAGATGGCGGCCCATCACCGGCAGAACACGGCGGGGCGCCGGAAAGTGCAGGTGAGGGCGCGGCGGGACCGCGGTGACTCCGGGGAGAGCCCGGCGCCTCGCGGGGCTGCGGTAGCGCCCGCGTGGTGTCAGGGCGTGGGGGTTTCCACGGCAGCGCCGCCGCGCCCTCTTTCACAGCAACGCTGCGGTGAGGGGAGGCACCACCACACGCCCCCGGTGTCGCTCCCCCGCCTCGCTGACCGCCGCGGAGGGGGCGAGCGACTGCCTGAGGCACCGCGGGCGATGAGCCGCTGCTCGCTGCCCGGCGGGGTCGGGACCCGCAGGAGGCAGAGCTGGACCAGCCCTGATCCAAAGCACAGCGGGAGGTGATGTTGAAACCGAAAGAACTGTGACCCCCCCACCCTCCGTGCAGCCCTGCCTGAGCTGTAACGTGAATTTCCAGCAGCGGCAGAGCTGCAGGTTCCTGCCGCTCGCTCGGCTGTGTCCCGCGCCGGGGGTTTCCCTCTAGAGCAGGGTGAGAACAGCTCCTCGGGTGTGCGTTGCCTGTCTGGAACAGCAAACCCAAGGGTAAGGCAGGAGTGCCCAGGCTGGCAGGTCCGAAGGGAATTTACTGGAAAGATGGGCAAGATTATTAACAAGAGCTTGTAGTCTCAGGACAAGGGAGAGCGGGTTCAGTTTGAACGAGAGTAGGTTTAAATTAGGTGTTAGAAGGAATTCTTTACTGTGTGGCTGGTGAGACATTGGAACAGGTTGCCCAGAGAAGCTGTGAATGCCCCATCCCTGAAGTGTTCAGGACCAGGTTGGGTGGGCAGCCTGGTCCAGTGGAAGGTGTCTCTGCCCATGGCAGGGGGCTGGTGCCAGATGATCTTTAAAGTCCCTTCCAACCCAAACCATTTTATGATCTGCTTTGCATCTTACCGCTACTTTGACTTCTGATTAGTGTCTTGTCTCTGTTAAACACTGGCCCTTTGCACACATGAGCAAGGAACAGGACTTTTTCTGTTTAGAATTCGAAATTTTGTTCTTCCCAGCTCCAAGCAGCATTTGCTAAAGGAAACCTTTGGCATAGGCAGCCTGGAGGGTGTAGAGCACACCTGAGAGCTCGTATATAGTTAGGGGTACATTATTGTAGCCTTGGTGGAGACTGGAATTACCAATGTGTGCGTTAAAAGCCAAGATTCTTTAACAGTAAAAGTCATGAAAATGGTTTTATTTTATGGTCCTCAACGCTTTACTGCTCGTTTGTGATGCTACCGGCCCTTCAGGCATTTTTACAGCTTTCACTATGGAAAAGATTTAATGCTTTATCAATGTGTAAAGCTGCCCAGTGGCAAGTGCAAGTTTCAGCTGTTTCTTTCCACTGTGATCAAATGAAATATTGATTAGGCTTGGAATAGCATTAAGATCCTTCCAAACAGAGGTGGGTTTGGTTTTTGAACACACCTTTTGAGTTTTACCACACAGAGGAAATGTGCACCTCTTTAGAGCCTTTAGTGTTTTCTGTGGTTAAGGGAAGCACTCAGTCAATACTGTATAAAGAATTCGCTTACTCTACCAGAAAATTCCTTGGACATTTTTTAAAATACAAAAAATCCAAAGCATAATATCCCTTTATTGACTTCATTGCCTCTGCCATAAACAAGTTTTTGCAGGTTGCACTTCTAAGGAAGGGGATTTTATTACACCTTGATATTTCTTTGATGTAGTCCTATTTATGAAGGAGTATTTCCCTGACAGCAGCATGCATCAAAGAGCACATTATTTCCTTTTTTACTACTACATTTGTTTTCTAAGCATTACTTAGCTCAAAAGCTTGTTTTTACAGGTGGTTTTGTGCTGGTTTATGATGTCTTCTTTTCTGTTCTCATTGTGTTGTGTGAATATTTTTTTTTTCCACTTCATGTACTGCTATAATGATCTGTGTCTTAACTGGTGCACCAGAAGTCTAGATCTGCAGTTTTTTGGTTACATGTTTTCCAAAGAAGCTGTGAATGCCCCATCCCTGGAAGTGTTCAAGGCCAGGTTGGATGGAGCTTGGAGCAACCTGATTTAGTGGAATGTGTCCCTGCCCATGGCAGGGGGTAAGAACGAGATGATCTTTAAGGTCTCTTCCAACCCAAACCAATCCATGATAAACATTTATAAAGCCTTGAGCAGAAGCTGTTGGTTTTTTCTTTCCCTCTTATTATTTCACCTGCTCGATCAGAGACAGGATTTTTTTCATGTAGTTGAATTTTAAGTGGCTGTTTTCTCCATCATCTGCTACTGGAAATATAAAACCACTCACAGTTTATTTTGCTTCCCAGTGGCTGAGCATTTAGGATGCTGCTACGTGTAACTTTTCAGGGAGAGGCGAACAGAGGGAGAAATTTGTCCCAAACATATGAGACTATGAGAAGCTTTTTCAAAAAACACCTCTCGGGTATGAAAGTACTTGATTACTTACATGGATGAAGTTTATGGAAATCAGAGCTATTAATATCTTGGATGCACTAGTTTTACTGGTAAGCAGAACCATCCAAAATAGTCAGTTTAGGGTGTTTCTGCATATAATTTTATGTTTCTAAGGATTTAATCAGACTAGATGCTTTAGGGCTCAGAATAAATTCTGTGCATAGAAAAAGGAAAAAAGTTGAATTATTTAAATGGAAGCCAGGCATTTGAAATGTCCAGTGGCAGGTGTTTCTGAAGCATAGCTTGGCATGTCTGAAGGCTGCAGGAATGAGGTTGTCTGATTTGGGAAGAGGATGAGGATGCAGAGGTGTGTCAGACACCGCTGTTGGCCATATGCTGTACTTTCAGATCTGCTCCTGGGAATTAAATCAAGATGAAGCCACTTCTCAGCAGGTGGCTTGAAGTAGCTGCCCTTAAGGGGTCGCGTTGTATCTGCTCTGCCAAACTTGCTCCCTGGCCAGAATAAATTTACTCCCACACTTGAAACATGTTGACAACATGTGGGAATTTTGCCATAACTGTTTTGGATCAGCATCCTTATAAAATTATTGAATTTTAAGTACTTTTTGTCTTTAAGTCTTGTACAGAATAAGATGATCTCATGCTCTGTCCCTAGAATTGTTCAAGGCCAGGCTTGATGGGACCCTGAGCAACCTGGTCTAGTGGAAGGTATCCCTGCCCATGGCAGGGGAGTGGAGCAAGGTGAACTTTAAGGTCCCTTCTAACCCAAACCATTGTAGGATCTCATTGCACTGATTTGGTCATCTTTATGTGCTGCTACTTCAACTTACTACATTTTATATGTGTTATTTTTAATATTTTATACATAATAAATATACAAATTATATTTATAAATTATATTTATTTCACATAAAATGCTTAAGCAAACAAATAGCCAGTAAGTTGATTACACTGTAAAAGGATAAAATGATTTTTTTAATGCCTTCCATTACTTTTATTCTAGAACCTGGGGACCCTGATAAGAATTCAAATAATGTGTTCTTAATTAAAATCCATATTTTTAGGGATACATATGCTCTACCAAGATACTAAGGCAATAGATATTTCTTTTCTTGCTACTTGACTGCTGCTTTTTCTCTCATTTTGAATGCAATTCCTGTCACATCTCATGGAATCCTCCAGTGATTTTGAAAATCTTCTTTTTTTTTTTTTCAATTGTTCACAATAGTATTTGTCTTGTGGAATTTATTTTTTTTCCACTTAAAACCAAGGGATGAGTGTCCTCAGAGCTCCACTGGTCAGTGTTTCCTCCACTTGATGGTGTGGTGGTGTTTTTAATAGTAGATTTTACCCATCTATGAAGGTAAAATCTGTTATAAGGCATGTCTTGTAACAAGGCTCCAGATCAGCTGATACACTCATCCAGGCAAGAAACACATTGTGGGTCCTACAAGAAATTCACTTGTCTTTATGTTCTGAAATGCATCTGTTGACAGAAGCTTTATCTCTGGAGCTCTTAGGTAGTCATTAAAATGGTTAATCCTGATCCATTTAGGGTACTGAATCCCATAAACTCTTTATACTGAGAGCCCATCCCCTTGTGATGTTTGTGCTGTGCTGCTGTGAAAGATTCTTGTTCATGGGGGAGTTTATAAAAGCTGCAGCAGAGTTGCTGTCAAAGACCTGGGTCATTATTAAAATATCTCACATCCCAGGAATCCTGTCCCTCTCGGATGGTGGCAGTAAACCCCCGGTGATCTGTGTCACAGTCAGGGTTGTCTCTGGTTTGCCACTGACTCTGGGCACAGCAGTGATGGTGCTCCAGCCTGTCCTGCTTGGAACAAATGCCACTGAGTGCTCAGAGCTGTCACTTCCTGGTGACCTCCACAGCCCTTTCCAGGCAGGACACAGGACCTTATACACGGAGATAAAATGTGTGTGCTCCAGAGCAGGTGAGAATTTTGTCACAGCAGTTTCTCCTCAGCCAAAATCTTACTGCTTTTATGTTCTTTAGATATGCTTGTGTACACACGTACTTGAATGTATACATTATATTTTGTATTTGTTTGTATACTCACCAGAGTTACTAACCTTTCTTTCTGTAATCAGTAACACTCAAAAACCAACCAGGCACTTTCTGACCTCCCGCCCCCAAATAAGAATATAAAGGAGAACACGTGGATTATCAGCAACCTTCCTCTGTTCTTCTTAGTGAATTTTTTTAGTTTAGTGGCCTTGGCAGGTGTGTCCACCATGCTTACACAAGTGTCAGCTCTTTTAAATCCAGTTGCTGTTGCTTTTATTGATCCTTTTTAAGTTCCCCGTGCATTTCAACAGATTTTGTGAATCCCTTAACTTTTCCCCTCTGTGTTAATACAGAATTAACGCATTTGAGTGCAAGCCTGGATGCTTCTGATGTTATATCTCTCTTTCCAAAGGGTTCCTTGAGGTGTTCAGCAAATGTCTCATGAGGTTGTTTTTAGTTCAGCCACATATGCCATGAGTCTTGTTCTGGTTTTGTTAATATTCAGAATGTTTATTTCAGTCTCAATGACTGCTTTGCAGGAGTGAACCTTTTAACATTTTTAATTCTGGATGAGAAAAATTCATTAAGCATTTTCAGTGTAAGAGTGGGCAATTGCTTGGATATCGTTAGGTCTCCAATATAAGTTGGAGAGTCCATTTTTTGCCATAATCGTCTTTTTCAATTCATACTTTCTTCAGGACAAGTGGTTTGCCTTGTCCTTGCCTGACTGCTCAAATCACAGTATTCATGTGAAATGTTGGTGTGGTGTCCCATCAACTTGCCAACCACAAAGTAGGTTTCTTTCATCTTAATTTTCTCTACTTGTGTTTTTAGTATTAGAAATTTAAAAAAAAAAAAAGAAAAATAATTTTAGGGAGCACATGCGTAATTTGGATTAGAATCACTTTTATCACTGAAAAATGGCAGTCACAGTTTCTTCCCGGGACAGGCAGACAGGGATCATTACTGATTCTTTGTGCAATAGGCATTTCTTTTCCTTTTTGCCCTTATTTCTTAAATTATTAAGACAGTTTATCAGGAAAACTAAGCTACCCCTTTGTGGATGGTAAATAAAACTTTGTAGAATTGTAAATCTGAGCAGAGACAAAAGTAACTGGTTGAATTCTGTGAACAGTAGCAGTTGCTGCTGGGGAATTTTATATCAAGCTTTTTTGTTGTATTGCCGTATTTTTTTCCGTCAAAGCTGTCATGTATTTACAGAAAAAAAATGGAATAGTAAGAAATAAGATTTTAATCTTGTTTAATTCAGTTGTTACAGCACAGCTACTTTCTCCAGTTTGTCCCAAGAAGAAGGATGGTGTTGAGTTTGATGCTGAACTGGTGCTGAGATCCAGCATAGATGGACTTGCTAACTCTAAAACAATATAACTCCTCTCTTTGTCCCAGTTCTTTCAAAATAAAAACAATACTTGCCAAGAGATGTTTTACTTAATTCATGTGTGGAAGTTATTAAAAAGAATAAAGGGCTCTGCTTTGCTTGAACTCCTTTAAATTAAAAAGGTAACATTATTTTGAGCAAAAAGCTCCTTAAAATGCTTGGATGACTAACATAGTGTGACAGTCTTATTTATGAGTGGAATCAAGAGCTCTGTATTACACCTGAAGATACAACAAATATGGGAGGTGACTGACAGAAGAGGAGCAAATTCAAAAATTGAAAATTTATCGAAATATATCCTGCTAGCAGTTGCAAGAAGCAAGAGCTGAAGGGCCAAGCTGACTTTGAGTCTGACACTGTATGTCAGCAAGAGATTGTTCTCCCTACTAACTAACATCAAATCTGATCTACTTTAGGTTTTGAATTACTTTAATTTGTGTCTTATCTGCTCGCACACAGTATTTTTAACTGAATATTTTCATTGGCTTGCCTCAAAGAGTTTGAAAGCAGCATGAGTTTGGTGGTCATTCGTTTGTGGCCTTGTGTTTTGTATCATGTTAAACCTTGACTTTGTAAAATTCTTTTACTCCAGTAGTCTGTGTGCCTTCCAGCAGTATAGACGTGATATCCTCAAGCCCAACTGAGGAGTTGCACATACATCTTGCTCTCTAAAAAAACCCGAAAACTTAGAAGTATTTGAAGTGTTTTAACATAAAGCTGTTATATGTGGTTAATGGTGTCTTCTCTCAGTAGTGTCTCCAAAGCTGTGTGTAGGTGGAGCACGGATAGCAAGAGTGTTATGGATGAGTCTGGAACGGGTGAGAGCAGCTGAAAGTATTGGAAATTAGGACACAATCTAAAATTGTGAGGAAGAGCTGTGTCTCTGCAGGGACTGTGAGTGGCTGGCAGAATATGAGCAAGAAGTGTTTTAAGAGCATTGGTACATAAAATTAATAACTCTAGTGAAGGGCTTGTGAAATGATAATGGAGAGTATTAAGGCAGAAGGATTCAGGAGGCTTTTAATTTTGATCCTCCTGTGTCGGTTTGTAGAGCTGCTGCAGCTCTTTCTCAAACAAAGTGGCACTGGACATGTGCTTTCTGGAAGCATCAGTTCTCTTACTGTGCTGCACAGGGACAGGATAATTCAGTTGAGGTGTTGCTCACATACACCAAATGGACCTGTCATCTCTCATGGTACAGAATCTGAGATGCTGAAAAATATTTCTTCAGTGATAAAAACCACTCACTGAATATTTTAATTTGTTGGTTTTGTTTTGTGTAACTGAGATTTGATCTGGAAAACATTTTCTTTATACTACTATAACAGTTATTGGAGTGAAAAATTGCTTTCAGATCTCTAGCCCAAGACTACTTGTAAGCATGTTCAAAACACTTGTACTTGTGTATCCAAATGATTCTGGCTCTGAGCAGATTTGATTATACCAAGCATGAAATTTTACCTTGTTCTGATTATAGTTTACAGAATATGGGAAGAGGCATAACTGGCAGTTTCCCCTCCTTTTCCCTAAGTGTGAGGGCTTTCCTCAGAGTAATGCATATAAACCCTGTGTAAACCCAGGGATCAGGAGAGCTGCAGCACAGTGTGAGTGGAGTAACTCTGAAGAAACTGCAGTGCCTTAGAACTGTGTTTACTGAACATAATAATGGAGAGTGCTGTGGCCTTTGCAGGGTCTCCTGAAATTTCCTTTTAGTGTTTCTGAACAAATCCACGAAATAACCTTTACACACAGTACTGTCAAACACAGAAGGAAAAAACCTAAAGGAGTCATTTATCTGAAAGAGCAGTAAAAATTTGAGCTTTCTATTATATTGGCAGATAGGTAGGTTTTAAAAAATTGGTTTAAAAATAATAACAGCTGAAATAGCTTGAATTTGTATCTGCAGTCTTTGAATGCTTTAATCCTTAGTGACTATATCCTCTCCCCTGTGAGAATGGGAAAGACTGTCATCCCAGCTATAGAAACTGTAGAACCTTCTTGGGAAGTGAGACACAAACGCAGTGTGTTTTCTAAGAGCACCCACAATATGCACATGAAGCAGGGAACTGAACTAAGAATTCTCTGGATCTAACTAAACTTGAATTGTAATGATTAAATAACCCTTTGGGCTGCAGTTCTAGCACTGCTGCTTTCTTCTCTGTGTCATTTCCCCATTAATATGGGAAATGACTGAGGTGGTGTTGGTAACTCTCAAACCTGCAGACTTAATGCTTGTAAAACTCTTGATATTTTCTACCCAAGGCCCTCACAAAGATGAAATTAGATGTTTGGGTTTTGTGGCCAAGTCAACACCTTAATACCATAATTGGATTTGTGCAACTGTGTTCTAGGTCTCCTATGTGATTAGAGATGAGGTGGAGAAGTACAACCGGAACGGGGTAAATGCACTTCAGCTGGATCCAGCGTTGAACAGACTCTTCACAGCAGGCCGGGACTCCATCATAAGGATATGGAGTGTCAATCAGCACAAGGTCAGTCATGAGAGGGTTCCTATCTAAGCCTTTCTTCCAAGGTAGGCAAGCTCTCCACAGGTCTACATCTGAGACTGTTTTTTAGCAGCTGCCAATTGTTATGATAGCAAAATAATTTTAACCTTGCTCATACTGTGGTACCTTACATAGCTGTTTAGTTCTGTCACAAAAAGGTTCTGGAACAGTGATTTCGAACAAGTCTGGATAAGAGAACTTTAGGTCCATTTGAAGGTTGAATAAAATATTGCAACAGGATATGATAGTCATAATCTTTTCCATTTGTGATGAGATTTTATAAACTTTTTTTTCCTTAATTTGCAGCAAGACCCTTATATAGCATCTATGGAACACCACACAGATTGGGTAAATGACATTGTGCTCTGCTGCAATGGTAAAACATGTAAGTACTTGAAAGTTTGAGAACTACAGCATTCAGAGACTGTATGGAGTAAATTGTCTGCTGCTTAAATTATTTTCCATCTTTTTTTTTTTTTGCATGTAAAATTAATTTGTGACGTATATTGTAAATTTGGTAAATAGTGTAATCAGACATTTTAATGAAAATTGAAATGTGTATATAAACGGTTGTTTCAATCTTTTTTGGTAAAACAGAGTAGTATGAATATTCCCTAAAGTTATATGTAAGCCATTAAAATTTAGTCTTTATTCTTTCCAATTTAGTGATATCTGCTTCTTCAGATACTACTGTTAAAGTGTGGAATGCACATAAGGGATTTTGCATGTCAACACTAAGGACGCATAAGGTGAAAAACATTTTCTGTAAATACTGTGTGTGATCACTGCCATTCTTTCAATTATTAAGATGTAGACTTCAAATGGATGATGTTGTCCGTTCATGTTCTTGTACGTATTTTATTGTAGGATTATGTGAAAGCGTTGGCATATGCAAAAGACAAGGAGCTGGTAGCATCTGCTGGGCTGGACAGACAGATATTCCTCTGGGATGTAAATACTCTAACAGCACTGACTGCCTCAAATAACACTGTAACAAGTAGGTACCTGGGGAGGGGAGGCTAATGCAATGCATTTTATTGAGTAGTGTAATCTGTGAGATCAGTTGAAAACCATAGATGCCTCTTTCTGTCTGTACATAAAAAAATGTGCAAGAAATTTTAAGGTGGTTTTAGTACATAATCAGTGCATTTGTTGTGTTATATAATAGCTGGAAATCTAGAGCAGCCACCAGTCATGGCATTTATAATAGAGGACAAGTCTCTTTGAACTTTTTCTACTGAAATGTGATGTGCTGGTTTCTCTGAAACTTGATAGAGCTTTAGCTTGAGAAGCTTTTTGCTTCTCAACTAACCTGTCACAGAAACTTTCTCTTGGATTATATGTCTGTATGTTTTTTGTGTATTATAATTTGGAGTTGGTTTTTTGTTTGTATAGATGCTGAAAAAAACATTGCAGTACAGCTCCTAAAGCAGGACTTACAGATTTATCAAATTTGTCTATCAGAACCATGAAGTTACTAGTTAAATTAGTTAAAAAAACATGCAGAGTAATACTAAGCACTGATAAGGATAACAGACTGGTGAGATCTAACTCTCTAGATACTGGAAGGCAAGGGGAAGCTGTCTGTAGATTCTACTCATCAGGGTTAACTCCTAATGTCACCATGATCTTTCAGGAAGTGATCTGTTCTGCTTCCCTCTCCCTGTAAAGACGTTATAGTAAATTATGAGATCTTTCCTTATGCAGCAATTCCAACACCACCTTCTTAGACTAGTCAGGGTAGAGCTGATTAAGTTTCTCTTCTGGGAAGTATCACACCAGTCTTCAGGTTCAGTTGGGTTTGATTGCTCCAGTGAATAGCATAGATCTGGGTCATGGGCATTCTGGTTTGTATTGGCTGTTTTACAATAGGTTTTTTTTAGAAAGAGGTCTCTGCTGCTTGTTGGGTAGGTTGTAAAAATTTTGTTCAAAGTGACTGATCTCTTTCATTTTCTACTTAATGTTTGATAGATGTTTTAACATAGCAGAATCTGATGGATGTGTTGGGAAAGAACAGAATCAACTTGCACACTGCCACACTTAGGTTTTCTAAATAAGAATAGTTGCTTCCTCAGTCATAGGTTAGGAATAACTCAAAAAAAATCTGCAAAACTAAAATTTGGAAGTGGGACAACATACTCTTAAGAAATTTCAGGAATATGTGGTTCTGTAAGGAAGAGGCAGGCCTGTAGGGGTTTTTTTTTGAATTACTGTGTTTGGATGATTCAGAAACGTGTGTTAGTTTTATGGATTTGGTGGTTTCTGAAACCAAAGGTGCATCTGCTGGGCAGAACTGTGAGTTTGGCATTTGCTCTGTCTACGAGACTTTAATTCAAGTATAGCCTGATGCTGACAAGTCTGAGTAGCCCAATGGAAGAGAGATGGCTTCTAGTGAGCTGTTACCCTGCAGGATAGTGCTGGAATGGCACACAACTGGAGATACCTAAAGAGATTTACTTTATATTTCCCAGAAATATAAAATCATCATATTTATTTATTTACTTGCATTGAAAGAATTATTTTATAGCCAAACCTTGCTGATAACTGTAAGTTTTTCCATATTCTACTTGAACATGGAGTTCTTGATGGAAGAATTTATTTGTGAACTGACGGGAAAACTCAGTTGTGAGATAACAAAAAAAACCCCACAGCATTTCTTGTACACTGCTACAGTGATACAGAACCTAAATGATTCAAGTAAATCAGAGATGAGGAGTACTGTGGAGCCGATGCTTGTTTTTTGCCAAAGATCAAATGGAAGTGGAGACATTGCCTCTAAGATGACAGGGGTAAATTTGCATTTCTAGAGTTAGAACACAAATACTTCATGAGGGGGAGGAAAGGTAAGCAGAGGAGTTGTTTTTCTTTCTTTTTAGTGCTCTCAAATAGTAGTGTTTCTGTTGGGAAGAACACAGTAAATGTCCTCAAAGAAGCTGTTTTCCCAAGTCCTTTGAAACAGTATCATTTTTTTTTTTGAGAGTACAAATGAAGCTTGTTCTTGTACATTAATTTCCGATCTGATTGCCTGGAAGCAATGTACACAAGACAACATTAAGAGGAAGCTTATTTTTAAAGAGTCTCTCAGTCAGCACAGCCATAACTCAAATTAGGCAGAGAGATTTTGCTTTTGACAAGTAGTCCCTTCCAGAAGAGGATGGAGTTGAGCTTTGCTTTTGTTATGGCATAAATTTTGCTTCTGTACAGTTAAGATTCTCTCTTCCATTCCTGGTATCCAGCTTTTGATAACTCTGTGTATCATCCTCTCCTGAATTATAGTGATTGTTGAACAGTGTGCTAACCTCCAGGAGTCTTCAGTTATGCAATTTGCCTTTAATTGTTCTCTGTGGACAGTGGAAGATTCTCACCTAATTTTGGCCGTGGGTAATATATTTCATTTGACAGTTTACATTTGGATAGCCATAACTGGTGACTAAGAGGACCCTGAAGTAAAGCTGCATAATGCTTCACAGGATCGTAGAATTTCCTGAGTTGGAAGGGACCCTCAAGGATCATCAAGTTCTGCTCCTGGCTCTGCACAGGACAACCCCAGAAAATCATACTGTGTGTCTGACAGTGTTGTCCAAATGCTTCTTAAGCACTGTCAGGCTTGGTGCCATGACCACTTCCCTGGGGAGCCTCTTCCAGTGTCCAACCACCCTCTGGGTAAAGAACCTCTTCCCAATATCCAGCCTAAACCTCCCCTGACACAAGTTCCTCCACTGTGACAAAAGGCAATATTATATTATGATATTAGGTTACAAATGCTGTGTTGGAAACTTAGCTCCATGGCATACATAAATCATTGTGTGAAGTTTCACATTTTCGCTGGCCATGCAGTTTGTTGCTATTCTCAGCCTTCTTGGCATACTGATCATATGGATTTTGAAGCTTAATGAAATGCTTGATTGTGCTCTCTAAATAGATGACTTTCATTTGCTGTGTCTGTGCTTTTCTCAGTTGAGGGACTGGTATTTTACTCTCTTCAAAAGTGGATTAGCCTAGATGGCACAGAATTCCTCAACTCTGATGGTAGGTGTGATGCTAAGGAGCTGCCATATGGTTTGCACAAACTCAGAGGCAGCATCCGTGCTCAAGTAACACATTGCAGCACTGCAATGTAACTTCTCTGCATCTTTGCTGAACTGGGAGAAGAGCCTTTAATATAAAATGTAGAATTTTACTGCTGCTTGGCTTGGAAAAAAAATCCAAATGCTACGTGTTACAAGATCACATCGAAGTATCATACTCCAATAAAGTAGTTGAGCAAGAATAGCTTGATGGTCTTGGCACTAAATTTTGGTGTCAAAAGTGCACCAGGACTGTAATGACCATAAATCTGAGGGGTTATTTTCTTTTTATGCACAAGTAAATTAAGAATTGGGCTGGGATTTTCCTAGCACTATTCAGACGATAGTCCTTCTTTTTTGTAAAGCAACTCAATATATGGGCCAGAGTGGCACTATTTTCATGGATCAAAGGATATTAAAATACCAGTTTTGAATGAATAAGTATGTGGGGGTTTTTTCGAATGACAGCATTAAAATTGAATATGTAATTTTTTTTTTAAATAGCTTCTTCCCTGAGTGGGAACAAAGACTCAATCTACAGTCTTGCAATGAATCAAATGGGAACAGTTATTGTATCAGGGTCCACTGAAAAGGTAAGCAAAATTTGGTAAGGCTCATTCCACTTCAGTTCAAAGTGTAGTATAGAGAGACAATTTTATTCATTTTCAATGTCATGTCTATAGCAGCTTTTGTGGTTTTAATAGTGAGTGTAAACACTTTTTTTTTAGTGGGAATGCAAGTGTAGGGTACAAATCCTGCCTCAGTCTGAGGATGTCACATATCCATAAAGCTTTCATACATGGGGGGGACAATCAGATCATCTTGTGTAACCCTCTCTTTGTCAAAGATCATTACATTTCACCACAAGAGCTCTGATTTTTGTGGGCACATGACTCAGATGATTATATAAACTGAAGCAGTTGCTGCAGGTAGGAAAGAAACAGTGCCAGCAATTTGTGAGATCCCTGCAGGAGGTGGGAAATGAAGTGAGGTAATGAAGTTCAAGTGTCCCCAAGAGACAGCCCTTGTTCTTTGTTGTAAAGGAAGCTGAAACATGCTTAGGTCCCTGTGAGTTGTTTTTTTACCTAATCTAACCTTGAGAGAATTTTGTTTCCAAGACAGTGTAAAAATGAAAATAGGATACACCAATGAATCATCTGAGAAGTTTCTCAGAATCTTTTTCACCCACATCACACTATCGTACTTCCTGTTGCTTCCATTCTTTTATTTCTTAAGAAGCCAGAAGAAGCCAGAATAAATTCAATTAAAATCAAGAGAAGATCACATCTGATTACTAGACTTGCATAATGTCTGTCTTTTACTAATATGTGGTTACAGTGATGTAATCTGTGTTTGGATTGATTCATTTGGAAAGCTTTAATTTCCGCAGAGGAAACGCATTGGTGGGAAGAATGGTATTAATTCCAGTTATCCAATGTCTGTTTCCATAGGTTCTAAGGGTGTGGGATCCAAGAACTTGTGCAAAACTTATGAAACTCAAAGGGCACACAGACAATGTGAAAGCTTTGTTGTTGAACAGAGATGGCACCCAGGTATGTGCTTTAACCTGCAGCAAAGGCGTTTTACACAATGCAGAAGTGTCATTAGTCTTTTTTGATATAATTGTTTTATGTCGTAGATTACAGAAGGTAGCTTAACAAGTATTGCAGATATTTAGTGATTAAGGAAGGGAAGCTGTTGGGTGAAGGTTTTGTTTTATTACAGGTTCATCTAGGTATGGAGGGCGTTGTTTACATAAAATTGTGACTAGCCTTGTTATTTGCCAGTCTTTGTTTAGCACCATCTTAATGGAAAAATATGACCATGAGAATTATCAAAGCTTTTTATGGAAAAGACAGTATTTTAAAAGACTTAAATACCTGCTTGACTGAAGTATGATGGTTGTTGCTCAGTGTCTTTCAGGCAGCTCTGATGGGACTATCCGCCTGTGGTCACTTGGGCAGCAGAGGTGCATAGCCACATATCGAGTCCATGATGAGGGTGTTTGGGCTCTGCAGGTCAATGAAGCCTTCACTCATGTTTATTCAGGAGGAAGAGACAGGAAGATTTACTGTACAGATTTACGAAATCCTGATATCCGTGTGCTTATCTGTGAAGAAAAAGCACCAGTTCTTAAGGTAATTGAGTTTAATTCAGAGAATCACAGAATGGCTGAGGCTGGAAGTGGCCTCTGGAGGTCTGTCCCCCCAACTCAAGGAGGGCCACCAGAGCTGATTGCCCAGCACCACATCCAGATGGCTTTTGAGTATTTTCAAGGGTGGAGAATTTACAATCTCTCTGGGCAGCCTGTGCCAGTGCTGCATCACCCTCACAGTGTAAAAGGGTAGTTGCATGTTGTCTAACAAAATAGTGGCTTGAGTGATGTAAGTTGATAGAAAGAATGTGCGTTGGGTAACAAGCATTTACTGTGTCACATCTTAGTAGATTGCCTTTGTCTCCCATATTGCATCTGAAGCTGAATTGTCTGAAGAAGATAGATGCCTGGTAACTACTGAAAATATGGAAATTCAAGTACTTCAGACGTGAAAAGTTGGTTTTATCAGGCTCTGGTACAGTTTTAAGAAACTGAGCTGGCGTTGCCAAGGCTTTGTACGAAACCAGATTTTTCTTAGCAGCAACATATGTGCACAGGACTGTGTTAGAATCTGTTGTGTACTCAGGGGAACCAGGAGTGAAGTTGATTGTGGGTTTTTTGAACACTGAAACTTGATGTGTTCTTGGAGAAAACTGCACGCGCAAGTCTGAGTCTTTCGAAGAGGCTGCTTTTTGGATTTTTTTGTTGTCTGTAACTAGATGACGTGACCCTGGAACCTGTAGTTGTTTAAGGAGGGTGCAATTGAAACAGATACCTACAGATACAAGCAGTCTGGCTTTCCTTGTGAGTGAACTCTGGCTGTGTTCAAATCCAGTCTTGGATGTACTAATTTAGTTCTGAAAAAGTAACAACCTGGGAAATTGTAGTTCAAAATGGGAAATGAAAGCTGTGGTCAGCTGTACAGAGATCAGAAGGGGTCTATAATAACTTGGCTGTGGTCATTCATTACTGGCTGAAAAATGTAATGGCCGAGCTAAAAGTATAAAGTTAATTAGTACAAAACTTCTTATGTTCTCGTTTTAACCATATGAAGTGTCTGAATGCAAAGTAGTTCAGCAAATTCTGTGCTTATCAAACTATCCATTAGATAAGATTGCATCTTGCTAGAAGCAACTTTAAATGCTGGGCTGTTTAGACACATTGCATCTACTCTTATCCGTGTCCCGAATTTATTTGTTGAATATTTGAAACAATTTCTCTGCATTTTCAGATATTCCAGCTTAGTTTCTTTTCCTTTAAGCTTTGTATTTCTGTAGTAAACTGAAAGCAGTGCTATTCCTGAGATACTTCCAAGTATGGGAGCCAGTCTACACAGAGCAATATTAATTATCAATTAATTTAAGCATGACTGAAAGTTTCTGTGTTTCATTATTTAGATGGAACTTGATAGATCAGCTGATCCTCCTCCAGCACTTTGGGTTGCAACAACTAAATCCTCTGTGAATAAATGGGTAAGTGATATATTTTACAGTCTGTGATTTCAATTAAGTAGTCTTGGGAATTGCAGTCTTGATTTGGGAACGATTGGGCTATTGCTTGCTATTTGGCTGTGACTTGCTGTGATCTGTGAGGTTTCTTTATAAAAAAATCATAAAATGTTAATATTGAAATTGATCAAAAGGCATTAAGCTTTGAATTACTTCCTTTGCTCTCTATTTATGGTGCTTTTAGAAACAAATTGTCTTCCTTGGAACTGAACAGTTAACATCTAAATAGCAGCATGGACTGACAGTTGTTACATATAAAAACAGAGTTTATAGATTATTATGAATGTGTTATTATTTTGTTTCTTTCTTTAGACTTTGAAGGGAATTCATAATTTTAGAGCATCAGGAGATTATGATAATGATTGTACCAATCCCATACCACCCCTGTGTACACAGCCTGACCAAGTTATAAAAGGTAAACAACTGTTTTTCAGAAGACCTTATAAAATATGGTACCATTAGCAGAAATTATACAACTTTAAGACTGACTCAGGTTTTTAGATACTAGATACTATGATTTGAACTAAAGCAAAGACAATGTATTTACTGTCTATCCAGTGTTAGTTACAGTTAAAATAGTGTTTACACCTTAGTGACATCCCATTCTTATATAAAAAAGTGAAAGCAAAGAACAGTACACGTCATGTTGCACAATTTAATGTGGTATTAGAAAAAATAATGACTGTAGTGACTTTAATTCTTGTTTGTTTGGCAGGGGGTGCTAGTATTATTCAGTGCCACATTCTTAACGACAAGAGACACATATTAACCAAAGACACAAATAATAATGTGGCATACTGGGATGTCTTGAAGGTAAGTATATTATTTCAGATTAAGTTTCTACTGTTGGATGATTAATTATTTTTTACTTTTTTTATATATATATATATATATATATATTTGTGTGTGTGAGATTCCTGTGAGTCTTCTTTCTGTGTCAAGACATTATGCAAAGTGTGCCTTTTGAAAGGGGAGGGGGTATTTCTGAGCTTTTCTGTGTCTTTGCCTAATGTGAGGCAGACACCTGCATTCACCTGGAATTCAGACCCTTGAATTCACCCACAAATTCACTCAGTGCTGTTCCCATTGCAGTAGTTGATCTGAATTTGCTAAATTTGAAACAAAAATTACTTACCACATAAATTACTGTTCAATTTTTTGGGAAATGTTTGAACCTTTAACTTTCATGTTTCTGGGCTGCAGTACTCCTGGAGAGATCAGAAGCCGTAATCATTCCACATATACATGAAAGTCAAGTTAAAGATTTAGGTGTTGATATGACTCAAAACTTGTACTTTTTTTTTGGTGTACAGGCATGTAAAGTTGAAGACCTTGGGAAAGTAGACTTTGAAGAAGAAATTAAGAAGAGATTTAAAATGGTGTATGTGCCAAACTGGTTCTCAGTAGACTTGAAAACTGGGGTGAGATACAACTCCTAAATCTGTTTTTCTAATGTCATATTTCATATACTGTTTGTTCACAAAGCTTTTAGCCTGTTATAACTTTAGAAGAATGTTCATTGCTTAGCTGATGGGTTAGATGTATTTTCAGGTAAAACAGCAAATTTTACCCCTGTTCTTAATCTGAATAACAGCTTTTTTTATTATTTTTTCCCTCATGGTATGGTCCACCAATACCAATTATGAATTAATACAGTTTGGTAAACAGTGTGTGCTGCCATGCATTTAGAAATTCGTTGGTTTGTAATCCCAGTTAAGTGTGATCAAAATTATGAATTTATAGACTTCTTTAATCCAAAACAACTATTACATTCCTCTCCCTGGTGGTCTTTTGCCAACAGATGTTGACAATTACTTTGGATGAAAGTGACTGCTTTGCAGCCTGGGTTTCAGCAAAGGATGCTGGATTTAGCAGTCCAGATGGTTCTGATCCAAAATGTAAGTTTTAAATAATATTTTTACTTCTAAATAATATTGTTACTTTTTTTTAAAAAAGCAGAAAAGTTCCAGTATGCATGTTTTGAAATGTTCAAGTGCCTGTGTCAGTAGCTGGTTGGATTTTAGGGCTTATTTTCTTAACATCAAATTCCTCAGCGACTTCTCCAGTGACAGTGTTTGCTTTTTTCTGCAACATTTCTATCATGTTCAGGTTTTCTGTTTAACTTGGTTTCAAACCTTCAAGAAACAAAAGGGAAAAAGTAACTGTGACTTAATCTAGAGAATGTTACAGCACTTGAGTGATCCAACAGCAGGGATTCTAAAATCATATTTTTCTGGAAGATTGTAACATAGAGCTCTGAGATTGTGATAAGCAGATTTCTGTGCCCATAAATAGCTGTAGATCAAATGTAGAATATTATGTTGCCAACATTCTTTCTGTAGCTGAAGTTGCACTTCACTGTGTCTTGACAGTAAACCTTGGAGGGCTTCTGCTACAAGCACTTCTGGAGTACTGGCCTAGAACACATATCAATCCAATGGATGAAGAAGAAAATGAGATGAACCATGGTTAGTATTTTAATATTTTCCTTTTTTTAGGATTTGTCCATACTTTCTGTTTATTTATTTCTGTTTCTTGAACAGATACAACATATTTGCTCTCTTACCCCTGTGTCTGTATGCATTGTAGACTAATGTCTTTTAGCCCTTTTAAATTCACTTTACACCAGAAAGTGTGTTGTACTTCTGAAAGCATCAGCAAAAATCTTAAGAACTCTGGTCTGTAAAAAAAGCAGGTGAATAGAAGAATTTAAATGATTCTGAAGTTGCAGAAACATGGTGCCTCGATGAAGAACAATTACTGGCACACTAAGGCTTGACTTAGAGAAGAAACAGCCTAGATAATGACAGCAAAGAGCAATATTCAGTTATTCAACATTAGCAAGTATTTTCTTGACATAATTCCAGTTTTCTTCTAGGTATTATGAAGAAAATAAAAGAAAAGAAAGATTTATTTGAAAACATACCTTTGGTATAATAATATGTGAAGTAGGTCTATAGAAAACCACCTTAGAATGGTGTTTTAAGGTAATAATGCTAATCCTAATCAGGCATGAGATGAAAAGCACAGCTATGTAAAATGTAAGATAGTGGCTGAATTTGGCAGAATAAAAGAGAATATGTAACTCCTAAGTTTGAAATCAATTCAAGCCAGATCAGAGTTGACTGAGAAGTCTGGTCTTTGGTGATTAAGAAATTACTTTCTATAGATAGATAATGCAATTAGGGAAACTGTACATTCAGCAATATCTTACCATTTTATGACAAAGATTGTGCCAAGAGTTAGTTACTTTCTTCTTTCAAAAACGATCTCCATGGAGGGTTACAGCACTTGGCAGACTCTTCTGGATCAAGTTGCTGATTCTCATACTGTTGTGTATTGGCAATCTACAGCTTAGAGCCAGACAAGATGTGAGAAATACAAAATCAGTCTTCATTTCATTTCAAAATTAAAAAATGAAGAAACTGACACTGAGCAGTGACTTAAGATGTAGTTGGACACTGAAATTTTTGTAGAGAAAATATAAATAAACACACATAAATGTGTGTATATGTGCAGTGCTGTTCCTCTCAATTGGTAAGAGAAGTGTTATAGTTTCAAACTCTAGGATTTTTCACTTGCTGTGACTTCAGTATCATGTTTGTCCCTTCTAATATAGATTTTTCTTTTTTTGGTTTCTTTGCTTAATACAGCTTCTGACCTTTCTTTCACTACATATGTTTCTGGTTAGAAAGCTAAGGAATCATTGATCTCATGAGACCGTGCCATCTAAATATATTATGTTGCTTGAGTTCAACATCATGTTCAAATACAGTAACTAGATGCTGTAGTGTAATGGAAATGTTTTTTCCCAAGTGCAAGTCAGGCATCTGAATTCTCCTACACTGTGTTTCAAGATACCTGACTGACTGGAAGCTGCACTGTTCAATAGGTGCATAAGTAATGCTGATTTTTCTTTAATCTTATCTTGTTCACTGATATGGAATCAGGTTCTTCAGTGTTTGAAGACCATCCTGCTGTAACTGGCTATAATAAATAGAATTTATAATGCAGGAACTTCAAGGAACTGTGAGTCTGAGCTTTCCTAGTACGCTGTTTTGACATCTGGCAAATCCAGGTAGAAGAGTAAAACCAATATCCTTCAGAGTTCTGTACTGTCAGTGGAGAAGGGAAGAATAGTCTTGTCTCAGCAAGTCTCTTTAGTTGATTTCTAATATTAGGATTTGTCAAATTGAACAATACTTAGAATTCTATTAAGGAAATGGAAAAAAACTAATAGTAGCGTTTTGCCTCCTGAGCTCTATTTCCCCTTTCTCAAAGGCTTTTGAAATAGGCCTTACACAAACCTTTTTTGATCTCATTACTCTATACTGTTCCTTCTTATATACTTGCTGCATGTTGGAAATGGGGATTTTCTTGTTTTATGTAAAGCATATGATTTTGTTAATTTATGAAGTAAATTAGCTGTAGATGGAAAAGACATGTTTTGGTCTATGAATGCCCTGTTTTAAGGCCTACTGCAATCTCACTGCTGTGATGATTTCTTTTTCTAACAGTGAATGGTGAGCAGGAGAACAGAGTCCAGAAAGGAAATGGATACTTCCAAGTGCCACCACATACACCAGTTATTTTTGGTGAGGCTGGAGGACGCACTTTGTTCAGGTATAAAAACTCAAGAGTGTAAATTCAGTGACTGAACAATCACTTCTCTGCACAAGCAGGACCATTATCAAAATGCAGTGCTTCCATTCTGTACTGGACATTCACGACATGCCCTTGACAGGCAAAATAAGCAGCTGTTGATGATAATTTGGCATTGTCCCACTGAGTATGTGAGTTTGAACATCAACAAGGTGTGGGGCTTTACAACAGTAAGAGTTGTGTATTGTTCTTAGCTGTGTCTCATCGCTTTGAAATCACTGGGTGCCCTCTTTCTGCAAACTGATTAACTGAACTTTGGTTTAGAATGAAAGTCTAGATTTACATTCTTGTAGAACTTCTCTTATGGGTATGCTGTGCTGGTCTTTGAGAAATAATGGCTCATCCCAGGAGATCCTGCTTACTAGAGAGTTGGTTTCTGCTCCCAGAATTACAGTCAATGATCCATTAGAAGGCCCTAAGCTGTAGCAGGTAGGAGCACAGGTTCTGTGTTGTAATGTTTATATTCTAATTACTCTCCTAGCTCTTCTCATTCTACACTGAAAAAGCCTATTTATGATATGTGATACATAAGAGACACTTTAATAGTGCTGCAAAACAGATACTGAGCTTTGAAACACTGTGAAGTACTGATATTTACTGACATAGAGGATTTTAAATTTAAGGGGTGAGAGATGTTTGGTTTTTTTGATTTTGTTTCCCAGGCTGAATAAGCCCAAAAATGATGTACCTTTCAGTCCATGAACTGGTCAGTAAAACAGGGAAAGCAATTCCAGCTTTGTAAACTGACTTTTTTTTGCTGCAGTATCAATGTATTTAAATTGTACCTGAGGCTTAATCTTTGCCTCCATTCTATACTGGTGGATCTTAGCTCTTACACAGCTTCTTCTTAGGAGAACACTGGGAAGACCCCATTGAAGGGAGCAAGCCAGGCTTGTGGGACCTAAGAGAAGGCTTGCAGGACTCCAACAAAATACCTCACTGGAATTTATAAAATTTTATCTGGCTTTGTTTCATCGTTGTTTGTGCACATTTCTTAAAATTGGTTTCATTCTTTCTACTTGGTGAGGGCTTAGCAGATGCTTTAAATCAAAGCTCATTTATTTGAAGCAGAAAAGAGTTGCTTTATGCCAGGTGCCTTTCCCCTTCTCCTGACAGTTTCGTTCTTCAACACACAAACATACACAATCCAGAGCAAAGTAGCTTTTTAAATTTTCTCTGTGTCACGGCCACAGTTTCCTAGGATACTACTCCCTGTTTCTGCTCTGGGATCTGTTTTCCTGCAGCTACTTCCCGTCTTTACAGAAAAGAAATGATCACTTCCCCAGTAAGTTAGATGTTGCTAACAAAGTTCAAGCTCCCTGCCCATTAAAAGGGCAGGTCCTCTCCTGAAAGCTTTTCAGTGCAACTTAAAATAACAAAGGTTATTTCTGTGTGTCTTAGGTTATTATGTCGGGATTCAGGTGGAGAAACCGAGTCTATGCTTCTTAATGAAACTGTGCCACAATGGGTAATTGACATCACTGTGGATGTAAGTGTTGTGTGCATAAGTGTTGCTTTTTTATTGTGGCTTTCTTATGAGATGTACTACAAGTTTTTTTAATTGTGCAGTGTCTGAAATTACATTTTAAATTTATGCTCTGTTTGTATTCAAAATAAGTGGCCTCGAGGTCTGTATTCAAGACCCTTTGAGATTCATGATTTTTTTCATGTGTCCAGTTAATGTATTTTTGCTCACTTTTTTCAGACATAAAGTCTTAGAAAAAGAATTCAAAGCCCTGTGCATAATTGGTATCATTTTCAAGTGAGGAGCTCAGGAACAGAGAATACACATCATGTTGCTGCTGTCTTTTGATATATCTAATTGCCTCTGAAATAACTGATAATTTATATTCAAAAGCTCAATGATCTGTGCATCATCTAAATTGAAGTGTCTCAGGAGTATGAGTAATTTGGAAGTTGGCCGTGGTGGGGATGTTGATTAAGAATCTCTCATGGGTTTTTATAATTAGGAGCTGAATATACTTCACATACCAGCTGGTGGAAATAGTAGCTGACAGCGTTTCATCCTAAATTAACACTTTCCAAATGTGTTTTCTTCTAGAAAAATATGCCCAAGTTCAATAAGATTCCCTTCTACCTCCAACCTCATTCATCATCAGGGGCAAAAACTCTAAAAAAGTAAGTAATCCATGTTTGAGTTCGATAAACTGCAGAAAGAGAACTGCATGCGAAAAAAACCCAGCAACAACAACAAAGAAAACAAACAAGCAAAACCCAACCAAATAAACAAAAACAAAACAAACAAACAAACAAAAAAACCACTCCACCAAACTAATTCTCTGTTTTCTAGTCATTTAAGCAGCACTGCTCTGAAGCATTGAGTTATATCAGAGTATTTGAAAGAACGAGAGGTTTCTTTTAGGTTTGGTGGGCAGTTGTTCAGGTTTATGCTAAGAAATGTCTAAGAACTAATTATTGAAATGAGACTGTCTTTTGTGATACTTAATCAGAAAACAAGAGGAACTAATGGATTGTTACTCTGTTCAGAACCACAGTTTTATGTTTCCTGTTGCTAACAGTAATGAATGGTAGCTTGCTAAAAGAAAGAGGTACAAAACCTGACAGTAGGCAAAGCAGGATAGTCTGCCAGTCACATGAGCTGTAGCTGGGAGCTGTGTAGGTTAGAAATCAACAACTCTGATGTGACCTCAGTGTCATAGACAGTATGCCTGCCATTTATATCCAGCAATTTTCAGTAGTTTACACAAATACCTAGTTTCTCTATATGTTTTACTGAGTTTTTCTCATCAGAGGCTATTTGTGAAAGAGGAGTTTCACAGGCTTTTTGTGTCCTTTGTGGAAAAAGTGCTGCTGCTTATTACAGGAGAATGTCCTCTAGTTAATGTTGTGGGGTGAACAGCATTTTCTGGCTTAGCTCTCTAATTCTATATCCTCTGACCTTCTACTAATGCCTTTCTATTGAAAGAATTAGGATAGTGTGCAATACTCTTCATCTAAGCTTTGATTTTAATCTAATCCTTTGAATATCTCTACCACTTTTCTGAGTCCCTTTTTCTATGAGACTCTTTGGATAAATAGCGGTTATGATCCTGGTATTCTGGATGATCCTGATAATTCACTATTAAACTTATAATATAAAGAGATTATCTGTGTACTTGCATAGTTTGCTACAAACTGAGGTATTGTGAGGGTAAGAAATTATATTTCTCAAGTTTCTTCCTTACAAAATTCTCTCACTTTATCTAGAGACCGACTGTCAGCAAGTGACATGCTTCAGGTGAGGAAAGTGATGGAACACGTGTATGAGAAAATCATAAACTTGGATAATGAGTCTCAGACAACCAGCTCTTCCAACAATGAAAAAACAGGAGAACAAGAAAAAGAGGAGGACATCGCTGTGCTAGCAGAGGAGAAGATTGAACTTCTGTGCCAGGACCAGGTAAGTTCCTTGGGTGTTTTAGCCTGTGATCCAAACCAATGTCTAGCAATGAATAGGTTGTGAATTTTTGAATCCTGAGCTGGAAATATGCTGTAGATTATCTGCTACCTTTAAAACTAAGGAAATGTTTCGACATCGTGTTAACTTGGAGCTGACACAAGTTCAGACATTTGCAGATAGCCAGAACAAAGAATTGCTATAGTGAGTCTGTTTAATTTGGTCTGACTAGAGGCTTTTGCAGGGTTACATACTCAACAAATGGACTTAATACAATTGCAGAATTCTGTTTGGTTTTTTTATTTTTTTATAATGCTTGGAACTCTACATTTTTAGCAGTGTTCAAAATTTGTCAAAAATGATAAATTGCCTATTTAAGTGCATGAAGATTAAGTACTGGGGAGGTGGTTGTGATATGAAGTCACATGTTACATTGCTAAAACCTTTCAGGAATGCATCAGGTTTACTTGCTGGTTGAAAAATCTGAGCCTTTGCATGGTTCATCTTGGTACCAGTTCACCCATGGGAGTGTTTTATCTGGGAATTTCTGACAGTCTAGCAGATCCGTGGAGTAAAAGATGAATTTTTGCTGGTTTAGGTTTTGGATCCGAACATGGACCTTCGAACTGTAAAACACTTCATTTGGAAGAGCGGTGGGGACCTGACGCTTCACTATCGCCAGAAATCAACGTGAGGGGAGCACGGACCCAAGTGGTTCATTATTTACTTGACCATACTGTACTGGTTCCAAGAGTAGTACTATAGAAGCCCACTGAACCCCCAAGGTAGATGAGACTGCTAATGACTCAGTATGGACGGGAAGTATGCATTTAATTGAAGTGACTAATAGATCTGTAATATAGAGGAAAAAAAATCCATATGACTTAAACTAAAGTCTGTCCTCCTCTCAGTAAGTGAGGTGGGAAGTCCCTGAGTGGTTCGTGTTGTGTGAGGTGTACAGAGAGTGGATGATAATCCAGTGCAGACTTTTGCTTCCTCCTTTTTGCTTTTGTTTTTTTTTTCCAGAACATAATATAGTCATCTGCTCATGCTCGACATGAAACTGGTTTGGCTACATTAATTGCTGTGTTCACAATGTAATTCAGAACTGCACAGAAGGTATTTTTAGTACATTCCATTCATAAAGTTCCAGCAATGATTTCTCACAGGTTACTCAAACATTTCTGCCACTAAGAGAAATTTGGAAAAGAAAAAAACCCAGAAAATACGTATTGTATTGTAATTCATACTTGAATGAATTGGCCCATTTAATTGTAAACAAAGGGTTAACTTTAGAATTGTTGTAATTGCTTTAGAGAGCTTTTGATGTGCAAGATAAGAACACTAGAAAAATATCAGAGCAGGGTGAGTCTAATGATGCTGTGCATCATTATAGAGTGAACATGCTTTGCAGCAACTTAGAGATTTTTTTTTTTTTAAATATATATAACTACTTCCTGCGCTGTGTCCTAGGTGTTCTAAAGACACACTAGTCTAATTTTTGGTAACTGTTCTCCAAAACTATGTGACATTTTGTTAAAACTTCAAACCATTCTGAATATAACTTAATATGTTTAATGTTAAACTTTAGAAACTTCTCTGCAGATTTCATGTTCATGAGATAAAAATACTGATTTTTCTTTTCTGAAGTTTTATATGCAGTTGTTCTTTTGTTATAGATTTATGCAGATATTGTTTTCCCTGCTATTTCTAAAAATCTGTGACTGTCATAGGCTCATGGTAATCTTTTATAGAGGTTTAACTTATTGGGGGGGAGGGGGGCAAAGGCATTTCAGCTTTTTGTGAGAAAATATGGGGATATCCCAGAAAACCATTTGTAGCCAGAACAAATTACAAATCCTCGTAGAGAAATGGTGTAGAAATGACTCTTATCTGAAGCAGAAGCACAAGTGCCTTCAAGGGGCAGTATGTTATTGGAGTCTCTTCAAGAGACATAATGATCTTGCCCTTCCTGTATCTTGCTGTCAAGGTTTAGGTTGAGGCCTAAAAAGAAGTCCCAATAAATTATATTACTGGGATTGTGTTGGTCAAACAAAAGGTAAAATATTTTTCATTGTGTTTTATTTGAAAAAAATAGTCAAATCCCTTCTGCACTCTTAACCCATCAAAACAAACTCATTGCTTAGAGACAAACCATGGTTCAGAACTAAACTAGCATGTTTTCCCTGTCTTTTGAGGGTCAGTTTCAGTTTTTAATCCCCATTTCTGCGTGTGCTTAGTTTGACACAACTGTGCTGTAACTGCACATTTTTAGTGCTACTTGTGCATTAAATGGTTAAACAGAACTGTAACTTCTATTGATAAATTGTCCTGACTTGTATTTATTAATAGCAAGGATCTATGCTTATTCCAATAGGCACTGTTTAAGTTTGGGTTTGTTTCCTCATTGTCTTCCTGTCCTATTGTATACATTGGAGTTGGTCCCAGAAATTTTCTTTTAAACCAGCCAAGATTGTAATTTTTCTTCTTTTTTTTTTTTTTTCTTTCCTTTCTAACCATCCTGAAACACAGTAACAGGAAAGATTGACAGAAGAGTCTGCAATGCCAGAAGGGTAAACGATGTTTCACAGTTGTATAGAATAAAAGGCTTTAGTTAAAATGTTTTCAAGTCATTTTGTGTACCAGATTAATGATGCAATTTTGGATCTTTGATCTTTGCTATTGAATGTTACAAAGGGCTTCAGAGTCGTTTGAAGCCTCAAATAATGGAATGGCTGAAGAAATGGCAGTGCCTTAGCAGAATCCCATGAAGATGATCATGTAATATGGTTGAATGTAAGAATTTAGGAGGTGTGCAGACCTTCAAGTGTGAGCTCTGAGCTCCTGTTGAGGTGCCAAATGTGCTCAAGTCATGCTGCTCACCTGGGCAGTGCTGCTTTTGTACCATGAAAGTAGCCTGTGCTAACAAGTGACTGGTGCCAGCTGGTGCTGAGTTGCCTGGATGTCAAAAGGTTGTATCCTTGTAAGAGGCACATGGGAAACCAAGGCTGGTTTTCCTGATGCTGAAAAAGCCAGGACAGGATACTCAAAGCTTTTGCCGTGGGGACTGTCAGCTGGGCTGCTCTGGCAGAGAATGCAGTAATTCAGTGACCAAATGTCCTCCCAGAGACTCCCAGCATCTGACTTAGATGGAGTATAAAGTGAGAGGAGGGGTTTTTTTGCTACTCCCTTTTAATTTCTGTCATCTTTTCTGGACTTGTGCTGTCCGTAAGAGTCCTGAAGGCAAAAGCAGGAGAATTTTGAGTTCATATGAGCCTCACAGCTCCTGGGGACATTGTGAACAGAGAGAGTTCCAGTTTGCCAGAATCATAGAAAAGGCCACTGATTTGTAGAAGTTATTTTAATTTCCAAGTTCATGATGGGAAGGAGTTGCAAATCTAGTACTTAGTAGTGTAACCTGTCTCCTAGAAGAGCATTTAATTTGTCTATGACAGGCAATTTTTTATTTTCTTCAGGTGAGGAGGTGCTGAGAACAGAAGAGCTCAGCTCAGTACTTGGCAGCCGAAGTGCAAGTATCATTTTAGGAAGAGAACTACTTGAAGGATTTAGAATTAATTTTTAGAAAGGTTTAAAATATAGTCAAAACAAGCCTTAGGCAGAGAGGTTGTGAAGTCACTCTGAGGTGAATTAGTGTGGAGGTGCCAAGGAAGGGGAGAGAATGCATTTGCCAGAGGTGAAGGCACAAAGTGACTGTTACAGAGACCAATGCATTACACCAAGGTATCATTTTTCCTTTTGCAGAGGTCCTGTTTGAGTCAAACTTTATCCCCAGAAATTTATTGAACTTGATATTTAGCATGAGTCTTTAGGCACATGATCTTACACTGTACATGTGCTGGTTGCTCCCGAACAGAGCTGGGTGAAGTCACCTCACAGCTGGATAACAGAGCTGTTGGGAGCACATGCACACTTAAAAGTCAAGAATATGGGTTGACTGAAAGTTTCCTTTGCTGTGGTGGGGGTTTTTCTGTAAAGAGCTGTGTGGACATCATGCAGAGCAGAGGTACTGATTAGAGACTGGGTGGGACATGCCTGATCTCTCTCTGAGGATATTGTGACACTGTTCTAGCCATCCTTTTTGGGGGACTGTGAGTGCTTGATTACTTTTTATAGCTTAGAAATGTAACTTACACAATTGCTTTGAAATTCTGTTACAGCAGAACCACTGCCAAGTTAGTGTTTGCTTAAGGCAAAAGTCAGCGGGGATGATGTGTCGGCATTAGTGGCAGTGCCCAGGAAATGGAACCGGTTGACCCAGTCAAATCAGTGCAGTGAGTAACCTGTAGCTGCTTTCACTTAACAGCCAGAGGCAGTGGTGCCTGTTCTTATGAAACTGCTTGGAGGTGAAAATATTTGCCCGGCTTTGGGGGAAGATGGAGAATACATCTGGAAATGTATGAGCGCGCTGGTACGCGAGCGATGTGATCTCTGCTTAGCATTAGAGAGATGTTTTCCTGCAGCATTTCTGTTACAGCTCAGAGAAATTCTGAGATGCCAAGTGTGGCAACTTGGATGAGCAGCCTCTGCACAGAGCCTAGAGCAGTACCGCAGGAGGTTCATTAGATTATCAAGCCTGCTGTGAAAGTTTGAGGGAAAACAAAGTCATCACTGCCTGAATTTGGTGTTTCAATGGTTCTTGACAGTAGCTGTTCAACTTAAAGACAGTAAATACATCCATTCACTCATTCAAGTTCAACCAGAATTAGTTCAGCATCCATATTGCTGTTAACAATGAGATTTTTGTGTTTATCTCTGTGATGGATATTTCCTTATCGTGATTTTTGGGGGCTATGATCATTCCCAGTACAGGGTTATGGTGTCCAAAGCTCCCATCAATCACATAATTCCTTGGGAAGGGAGGGATCGGTCCAGCCTGCTCAAGTTAACCTTGCTTGGGGCAGGACCTGACCAGGTTTCTCCGGCCTTTGTTGAGCAGAGCTGTAGTATCCAGGTGGGTGGAGGTCCCACAGCCTTGGAGGGCCCATCCAGGATCAGCCCCTGTCAATCCCAGGTGTCCTGGCTCCTTGGGGTAGGCAGGGCCACGGCTCAGTGGAGATGGGTTTGCCTAATCCCTGCTACAGTACTTGAGCTCCTGGGAGCCTCTTTGGACTAAACATCTGCCAGACTCATGTCCTCAGGCTCAGCTATTAATATGAGGGAGCAGCTCAGGTCTGGAAGCTGATCCCGTTGTGTCTGGCCATAGAAACCCCTGAGTGCTCCAAGGTGAGATCCTCCTCCCTTTGTTTTGCCCTCCTTGTGATGCTGCCAAGATAGTCCTTCTTGTGCCTGCAGAAGAACTGCTGCTGTTGTGTTTAGAGATGCCCTCAAAGTTTACAGAGTGGGGGAAAGGTCATATCCAGCTCCTCCTTACCTGGAAACAGATGTTTGGGACAGCACAGGTTGATTGGCTGTTTGTTTTTGGCTCTGCATCCTGCCACTCTCAGGTGTTTCTCCAACTCTTTTCAGGTTTTATTTTGAAACTAAGAAATTCTAACCATCTTTCTCGCTTCTGTACCCACAAGTAAGAGTACTGCCTACTTACCTTGGCTTCAGCAGTGAGATAGCATCCAAATTATCAAGAGAAAAGGAATTTGATGAGGAGGTTGAACTCTTCATCTCATTTAGCATTTGAATCATCAAGTTGCAGGTTAGGAGAACCCAAGATCCCTCTGCCTGAGGCTTAACCCTAAGGATTTGGTTTTCCAAACCCCTTCCAAGAACCAGTTAACACACAGACTGACTGACATAAGTTTAAGCCATTTATTATGGTGACATTTGAAATCTAGAACAAGTTTTGACATTCTCTGCTCTTAAATTTCTGAAGGGTGTTAATGGTGCAGCATCATTTAAATGAGCTACTACCAGCTTAAAACCAGTTTTGAGAAAGGTGGAAGACTAGAAACAAGTCCTAAAGAAACAACATCAATAAATAGATCACCTAGATGTCTTCAGTCATCAGGCTCCAAGACCAAACAAACTTAGCAATAGTTTAAATTACATTTATTTTTAGTGTTTGGCTGTTCACCCTTGTAACAGTCAGGTGAGGAAAGAAAAGAGGAAATTTATTTTAGCAATACAGGAAATAAAACCAGTTTGCAATTAACAGACCATTTAGCAGACTGGAGTCCAAATCTATGTTCTACTGCCTGCAGCTGGGGCTCAATACATTCTTTAAAGCAACAGGTATTTTGACAGTCCTGTTCAGAACTACTGTACTTGCAGTATTTCAGACTAACAACAGAGATGAAGGAGTACCAAGGACAGATTTTATGCCAGGGTGGACTCAGCTGAAGACCTCTTGTGGTGTGACTTCACCTGCACCCTTTGGGTGAAGCTGAGCTGTCACAGGCCAATCTGTGGGACTGTGAGTCCCCCCCTCCTGCCTCAGTACCAGATTTCAGCCCTGGCAGTTGTCACATACTGATCTGCACAGTGCAGAAACAGAGCAGGAGACAGGACAGGGAAAAAGAAATCAGGCAATATTGTACTAAATAAATGTACTTCGGTGTTTAGCTTCAACACCCCCCATCTCTTAATTCAGGAAGGAGTTTCACCACAGTAACTGTGTTATTCCCCATCCCTTTGACATTCCATGATAAATCACTGCCCTGAGGGTTACAGAACCACAGGCCTTTCATTGTTCATGTCATGTTTGCTGCTACATTCAGAATCTATTTGAAGACAAGTGCGAACAAAAAAGCTACAAAAAGCAGTTGATGTTGCTGCACAACAGCCCCATGTCTTAAACTTACAACGATCTGTATAAAAATAGAAATGAGTAAATAGAAAAGCACAACTAAAGAAAAGCTATTTCTCGGTCATTACAGAAGCCAAGACATTCAGCTCCACTGAAAAGGTTCATCACCCCAACTGAAACATCATTTTCACTTCCATTTGTCTCAAATAACCATCATCATTCCCTCCTCTGCTTCATATTTTATTTAAGTGTGAGGCCACCACCTGGTCCACAGAAGAGCAGAAGTGAGTGACAGGACCCACCACGACTCTGTCCCATCTCTGTGCTGCAACTTCAAACCACATGGCACTTCCTTTACTGAGGAAGTAGTTGTAGCAAAGGTACCTTACAGAGAAGGGACTTAAAACAAGAAAAATAACAGTCTGAGGAGTATTAAGTAGGAATAAAAGTATCCTGGGGTGAGAAATGCCTTGCAAGTCACAAGAACTGTCTACCCAAGGAGTACCATTAGAAAAGCTTTCTAACAAAACTATAAATATTTTTTTTAATGCCATCAATCATACTGATAAAATCATCACTAAGTGTCACTGTTCAGGCACAGTGCCTTCTTAAATACATTCAGGAGCACTTGTAGGCAAACGTGAATTCTGGAACTTGACATTCTGCCAGTGTCCAACTTGTTTCTGCATTAATTTCTCCATTAATTTGGTGATTTTTGGACAGCATTCAAAGTTTGAACACAGATCAATCCATTAAAACAGTGATTGGAAAATACAACAAGATATGTACTTCATGTGATTTCTTTTCTAGTATTGTCTACACTAACAAAATAGAGTAACTGTAATTCTTTCAAGATCAGAAAAATATTCCAAGCTGCAGCATTTGACAGTCTGTAAACACAAGCAGGGTCCATTTCACTCGGGATCTTGTGCAGCTGCTTCTTCTTTCTGTTCACTTGCTGCTTCTTCCTCTGGTTTCTCTGGAGCAGTGGTTAATGAGCTCTCAGTGCTGTTCACGAGCAGCTTTAATTCTTGGTTATCAGGATCAGTTCCTAGAGTTGTTTTTGAAGAAATTTCATGTGGAAGAGGAAAAGAAGGTAAAGGTGGAATTGAAGGCAGTAGGTCATCCAGCTCTGGCTGCTTGACTGAGCCTTCAGAATACAGGGTTGTATCTTCAGGGGCCAAAGCTGTGGCATGTTCTGGGAAATGGAAATGGTTTGTAAGAAAATAAAACCTGGCAAGGTAACAAGCAGCACCCATGGTTACCCTAGAAAAATCAGCCTGAATGAGACACCTTGTACAGGCACATAAACAGATTCACAACTGTCAAATACATGGGCTGCATTTACTCAGTTCTCCCCAAATCCAGGAACTCTGATGGTGCACACAGGTTTTTAAAAGACCACAAACCTCTGGGTCTGTTGTGTTCTTACTGTTACTGTTATTGTGCATTGCAACTCTTACAGTCACCCTACCTTTTGGAAGGGAAAGGCAGGCATCCTGTGAATATATTTATTTTTTTTAAACAGAAAAGTGTGTTGGGTTTGCATGGCCAGGTTTTGGTAGTAAGGGGCTACAGGGGTGGCTTCTGTGAGAAGCTGCCAGAAGGTTCCCCCATGTCCAAGGGAGCCAATGCCAGCAAGCTCCAAGGCCAAGCCCATCAGTGTCAGTGGCAGCACCTCTGGGATAATGTATGTAAGAGGGGGGAAAAATTCCCACTGCAAAACAGCAGCCAGAGAGAGGAATGAGGATATGCAAGAGAAACAACTCTGCAGACTCCTGGGTCAGTGCAGAAGGAGGGGCAGGAGGTACCCCAGGCATCAGAGCAGAGATTCCCCTGCAGGCCCTGGTGCAGCCCATGGAAGGTGTGGGGAAGCAGCAGAGATCCACTGCAACCCCTGGAGGAGCCCATGGAAGCTGTGGGGAAGCAGCAGAGATCCACTGCAGCCCCTGGAGGAGCCCATGGAAGCTGTGGGGAAGCAGCAGAGATCCACTGCAGCCCCTGGAGGAGGCCATGCTGGAGCAGGGGGATGCCCAGCAGAGGCTGTGACCTGGGGGAAGCCTGTGCTGGAGCAGGGTCCTGGCAGGACCCCTCACGGGGGACCCAGGCTGGAGCAGTCTGTTCCTGAAGGACTGCACCCCACGGAAGGGACTCATGCTGGAACAGTTCCTGAAGAACTAGAGCCCGTGGGAAGGACCTGAGTTGGATCTCTGTGGGAAGGACCCCATGCTGGAGCAAGGGCAGAGTGTGAGGAGCTCCCCTGCTGGGGAGGAAGGAGCAGCAGAGACCTGTGATGAACTGACTGCAACCCCCATTCCCAGTCCCTCTGTGCCTCTGGCAGGAGGAGATGGAAAATTTGTGAGTAAAGTTGAGCCCAGGAGGAAGGTGTGGGGGGGGAAGTGCTTTTAAGATTTCAGTTTATTTCTCGCTATCCTCCTGATTTGTTTGGTAAGAAATTAAACTAATTTCCCCAAGTTGAGTCTGTTTTGCCCATGACAGCACCTGGAAAGGGATCTCTCCCTGCCCTTATCTCCACCCATGAGGCTTTCACTGGATTTTTTCTCCCCTGCCCAGCTGAGGAAGGAGAGTGACAGAGCGACTTAGTGGGCACCTGGTGTCCAGCCAGAGTCAGCCACCACAAAAAGACAATATTAAGATGACTAACTAAAAAAGTACGGTTTTGCTTTACAACTGTGGTACAAAAATTCATTTACACTGCTTTTAGAAATACCTACTTTTAAAGTCAGTTTAATCAATGTTTTCATTTAAAGAAAAAGACACACCTTCTATAATCTTATAAAAAAGCCCATTAGTTTTTGTCCAGTTCTACACCTGATTTCTGCTACTTTTTCCATCTGATTTTTGCCTGTCCTTTCTGATTTTTATTAAAATTCGCTTATTTCCAGAAAGGGTGAAAATGTTGAGCGGGTATGAGCTGGTGCAATTCCAGAAATAAAGGAAGTCTTTAATGCACTTACCGAAATACGTAGAGGCTTCATCGTTTGACATTAATTTTTCAGGGCCTGTGGAAGCACCTGCTGCTGGCATGTTGAAGGAGGCAGATGGGGACATGCTGGACACTTCTGTTAAACTAGTGAGCTCAGAAAATGAAATACCAGACATATCTAGAAATCCTGAAGGAGAAAGCGAATATTACATCACTTTTTTAGATACAACACAAAATTCTAGATTAAAAAAGACAAGTTATATCCAGACTAAAGTCAGTGAAGTCCCCTCCCTGCTAAATGCAAATAAATTTAACTTATGTGGTACCTCAATTCTACAGCTATGAAATCCAGGGAAGTCAAAAATTTCAAGGAAAACAACCACCAATGCTCACAGTTGTACATTTAAGTCTCAAGCTTGTATATTCATTTATTTAGGTGTCCTGTAAAGAACTGCTGAAAAACCACCTAAGAAAATATACCTGGATCCATAACTCTCTGGAGAGGGGGAGGAGGAGAAAGTGAGCTTTCTGGTGAATAACCACTCATTTCTTGATCTCTGGAATGATCCAAGTTCATGACTGTTTCAGAGCTTTCACTCTGAGAGGTAGGTGCCAACAATGGAGTCTGGAATAAGATAGTAAGAAGGAAAAACATCTTTTTACATTGAAAGCTTCACCTGAAGCCAACCTTCCTATGAAAGCATCCTGCCTGTTTCCAGATACACCAATTCAGAGAGAATCTGTGATGCTGAAATTGAAAGCCAAAAACCAATCAGGACATCTAAGTGTTCCAGTTCAGCTTTTAAAGCCAGTATGTTCTTAGAAGAACAGTCCATGCTCAGTTCTTGTAGGTGTTTTTTTTCCTAGTGAGGTAAGTGTTCTTCTAATGTCATTCTCATTGACTGGTACAGCTGTAGTATAGAGCATGCAAGTCTTGAAAACAGAAAGAAAATACCTGGCAAAAATTTGTATCAGCCAACACTGGTGATCTCACACCTGCTCAGCACCCTCAGCTCTCACTTTCCCTTCACTCAACTCCATTTCATTCAAGCAAAATTAAACACTGTATTCCAATACACTGTGTTACCGATGTTCCAAAAAAGTAGAACATTTCCAAACTCCAGAGAACATGCCAGAGACTGGCATTTCTTTCTTACCTACCTCTGTGTAACCATTAGTGGATGGTACAGAAGTTCCAGCTTCTAGTGAGGGTGAAGGTGGTTTGCTTTCTGGCTTTTTCTTTGATGTTATGGATTGTGTTGGAATTCTGTGCAAATAGCCATATCCAATACCACATCCTAAGCTGTACAAGACAAGTAAATCAAGACTTAAAAAAACAGGTGTTCTTAACAAAACTAGTGTTTTAAATTTTGACTCTTCGCAACAAGAAGAGTTTGTGTCTTTCATCTATAGCAGGAAATACCTACCTGCAAGAGTCGTTTCACTTTACTCAGGGAACACTGTGCAGTTGACTTTTAAAAATACACAGCTTAGCTTTCAGTTGATTGGGTTTATGTCTTTACAGAATATATCATCTGACCTGATGTGGGTTTGGTTCTTGCTTTAGCTCAGTGTTTGACTATGAGAATGAAGACAGTGAATCTGCTAATGGGGAACTCAACACAGGGTTTTTGCCATTTGATTCAGCTCAAAAGGATTAGATCCAGGACATGCCCAATTCCTAGTTCTAAGCTTTTTTTTTATGAAGAGATTAACAGTTTTGTGTGATAAGTGTAAGGAAACAAGGCTTAACTTGAAAACAACAAGCTGCAATTGATAGTAATAATACTCTTAACAGGATCTCATTTACAGCAAGTATATAACCTGTCTTCAAGTGACTGTCCAGAGATCAGTACCTTCCTTCTCCACCCCAAGCTCCATTGGGAGTCACAACTACCTCTCGAATGGAATCTGCTTCAGTGTTATAAACCATCAGCTTCAGCGGCTTCCCCTCATGGGATTCAATCAGGGAAAAGAAATCCTCTGACTAAGAAAAAAAAAAAGGAAAGACAAAGTTAATAAACTCACATGTGCAAGACAAGGAGCTGGAAGCAAGTCAGCATTTTACATAGTTATTTACTTCAACGTGAGACATTAAAAACCCAGAGCCAGAAAACTCACTGGTGTAGTTTGATCTTTAATGGCAACTTCTTGTTATTGTCACATTAAAAAGACAGATAATGTTTACCTCAACAATAAAGCATCTGTCATAAATACCAACCTCCCCAAATCCCCAAACACCATCCCCATACGTTTGATATAAACAGAATTAGATTTATGAAAAATCAAATCCTACAACCTACACTTGGCAAAGACAATCAGTCCCTACTGGAATGCACCCTACCTCCTGGAGAATCTGATCAGATCCAACAACGTAGTCAGTGTAGGGCTGTAGACCAGCCAGAGCTGCAGGAGATGCAGGTTCAACGTCCTGTGAAAGAATGACAGTTGTCATCTGCACGGGCAGCAGGATAAACCACCCTGAGATCAAAAGGGAAAGCTAACTCCAAAAACAGCAGAAGGAAAGAACATTTTGTTTATGGGATAAAACAGAAGTCCTTGAATAGTCTACATCTAGGTGTGATATCTTGTAAAACGTGCTGAATAAGAAGGACCAAGATGCTACCAATTTAAAATAAGATACTCCAAAGATGTGGAGAAGTTGCATTTATTTAAACAACCAGAAACATAACAAACAGTCTTTCCTTTTCAGTTCTGCCTCTAATTTTAAAATAAATTTGTGGTGCTTTTTGTAACATTAATTTAAGGGAGTTTAGCCAAAACAGAGACACCAATCAGGCCAGAATGTTTTTGCTTTTGACATTGATTATTCAACAAAAAAAAACCTTCCCATCTACACTATTGGGTCTGGTTGGGATGGAGTTATTTCTGTCACAGCAACAGGCAACACCGACAGACACCTACTCCTTGTCCCTACTGAAATAGCTCAAACCTTCAAGACTCTGCTCCCTTCCTCTGTGTGATTTCAGCACTGTACTTTACATAAAAGTTACTTCTAAATATTACACTGTAAAGCAAGGTTGTATGAACACTGACAAGCCACCAAAGAATTCTCTCTCACCAAAACATGCCACACGTGTTCATTGGCTCCCTGGAAGCTGCAGAACCTCACGCTGGCTCCAAGAAGGCCTTGTCCTCCCCACATGTTACTGGGGATCACCTCCACCTCTCTTATTTTCATTGTTTTGATATTATACACCTCCAGCTTCACTGCTTTCTCAGCATTTGCCTTCAGCAGGTCTTTCAACATATTGTTTTCCTTATTCTGTAGAGCACAGAAAGAGATACAGGATTAGATTAACATTATTCCCAGCTGCACCTGTAACATATGCCACATCTCAGGCAGAATTTGAATACAAAGAACCAAACCCATCAAAGTTTAGACTCTGTGGTTCACAAACAGTCCCAGCAGTTCAATTTTCTTTTATTAGAAAGCAGTCAGTGCTGTCAGCACACGTCCCTTTACATAAGTAATTGCTGTTATTCCATTTCATCACTTGCATGAAATGCTTCACAACTGCTATTAAGTAATACCAGCAACATGAGATGTCAACTGTGTAGTCTAACAATGAGCAGCAACATTTCTCTTCATGTCTCTGAGCCCTTCAAAGTCACTGCAAACTGACTGTGAAAGGACAGACTATTTGGGAACAGTTGACAGAACTATCATCGTGTCTGTCATGTTAAAAAGATTAAATGATCTTCCACCACAATCACCATTACAACAAGCACTTCCAAAAAGACATCTCTGCTCATAAAAGCAGGACAAACTTAAGGAATTCAGCTTGTATGGGGTTAGGGTGAAGCATACAGGCAAAGCTCTGAGCCTGTTAAATAAACAAACAAAAGAAACCCAACCAAACTCCAAAAAAAACCACCAAACCAGAACTCAACTCTTCTCTCACAGCTCAACCTATTGTGTTCTTGGTCCCAAAAGTATAAGTAGACAGGCTACGATTCTTTTTCAGGTTTTATCAAATGCTGAAACAAGTTTGTTTAAACAAATGTTGAGCTCTTACTATTGACTCACCAGTTCAATATTCACCTTGTGGCAAAAAATACGTAGGAATGAGTAATAACATAAACATTGCGTCAACCTGCTAAGAAGTTAAGGTGAGTAAGGGCATAAATAAGACCCTTTCCTCGAATTTGGATCCAGCCAGAGAAGAGACTTTGAACACCAGCAAATTTTACTTTATTTTTAATGCCACATACAATGTGAAAAGCTTTACTGTGACAGTTTGGGCTTCTACTTTTTAATCAACACAATACCCATAGTTCATGTAGGGAAGAAAAAAAAAACAACATTAAAATCATTTGAGACTTACAAGCCTTGTGTGTCCAATGGCAATGATGAAATCAAAGAAAGGTTCCAGTCCTCCTTGTTGAGCTGGGGAGTTTTCTTGGACCTGAAAAACATACATTTTATTATTATTAAACACTGATCTTTAGTTACATAAGTAAAAGTGTTAATCTTTACACAATTCCATATTTACTTTTGAGTTGAACCAGAGATAAGATACCAAATGACAGATTTCAGGAAGCAATCCACAACTGTGAACTAAGTTTTATAAAACTATGAGCAACAGGTGTTCAAATTAAGCTGTAAAAAGCAGGTTTTTAACCCTACAGAAAGCACGAATATTGTGATTCAGTGTTCACAGCCTGGAATTTAAATACTGAATACTTTGGAGGAAGGTTTAGTTCTCGAAGTGCTGCTTCAGGATTTTCTTCCATACTTCTAACAGCCTGAGAACATCGAGATCCCCACTTACAGCAGAGCCATTTTTCCATAAACACGATTTACACTTGGGTTCCCACAGTTTCCAGCCCACTGGAACAGGAACACTTAGATGAGAACACTACAAATGCTGCCTCACCACCTGGTCAAGGAAACCGCCACCACTCACAAAGGATTCCTAAGAAATAAGAGCTGCAGCATCTCGATTTCATTATAACCAAGCTATCACAGGACAGGTGCAATAAATATAGAGAACACTTATTAAAATGCATTCACACCAAGATAAACTTCACCACGAGTTACACAGTGCTTGGTATGTACAAATTCTGTGAGAGGCCACCCACTTCCAAGGTACACTAAGAAAGCAACAGGATGTTAAGGAACCACTGCAAACGTGCTGACAAGCTTGCACTGATTTTAACTTTACTTTTTGTTATCTCAGCAGCCCTTAACCTCATATATTTGACTCCTGAGGCACACCTCAAAGTTTAAGCACCAAGTTACAACCCAGGCATCATCTAAACTGAGAAGCTCACTGCTAAGAAAGTTTAACTACCATATCTTATATTTGGTTAATACAATATATACAGCACCAAGCTGCTGTATTGGGGTTTTTTTAATAGATGAAGTGTATTGGTATTGGGGCTTTTGCTGGCAGAAGTGTCTGTAAGTTATAAAATACATCAATAAAATAGCTTTATATTTTATATATATTTATATATATTTACATATATTATTGTTTTATACTTATAAAATAATAGCATAGTTACTTCAGCAAAAGCTTTTAAAGCAAAACTAAGAATAAAAATCATGCTTTATTATTAAACAGTCAAGACTGAGCACTGTAACCACAATTGGAGTAGGAAGTATTAACTTTCATCACAACCCTAAACTGCAAACAGACAGCTTTATACTGAACCAAAGGTTAAAAATGTTTACATACAAATTCTAAATAATGTTCAAGAAGCCTTAGAATGAAACCATCATGTTACATAATATCCAGGATGAAAATGTACACAAGAAGAAGCACGTGAAAGTTACTACAGAGCTCAGGAGGTTGGTGTTCGGGTGTCTAAGAGCCACACAGGTTCCCACAGGGAGCTGTGAGCTGCAAAAAATCCTGCTGCACTTGGTTTTCAAAATGACCCAGCATCAAGAGCTGCATGAATTCCCCGGAGAAAAGAGAAATTACTTTGTCTTCTGCAGACTGCTGGTCACCAAAATCATCCTCCAGTACAGAAACCTGAGCAGTGTCCTGCGGTCAGCATGAAAGGAAGACCAACATTCACTTCTGACGGAGCGGGCTCAGTTCAGGAGACTGACACGAGCAGATAGAGAGCAGCAGTACCCCAAACACTCCTCGCGACACTGAGAAACATAAACTGGGATGATGCGTAAAGCAGCACGTGGCAACAACACCTCCACTCCGATTCCAGCAAGGGAGAGCACCCACTAAACGAAATGATAACTCGTTTAACAGCTGTTATCAGCAACACCTCTGTCTATCCTGAAACGCCGGGATACGCATTTACACCAGTGTGTGTGCAACAGTGCTGGATATACAGGAGTCAAAACAAACTCGCAAATACATCCAACGCCGGGGGGAGGCTGGAGCGGGAATTAACCTCCGGACAAGATGCTGTGAAGATCCACAGAAAAGGGAGAAGGGAGAGAGGGAAAAGGAGAAGGGAGAGGGGGAAAGAAAGGCGCAAGTAGAGGGGGAAAGAAAGTAGCGGGGAGAGGGGGAAAAGAGCAGGGAGAGGGGGAAAGGAACCGGGAAGGAGGGAAAAGGAGCAGGGAAGGAGAGCAGCAAGGAGAGAAGGGAGAGAAGGCGGGGAACGGGGGAGAGGAGAACAGGGGGAGGAGGAAGCAGGGAGAAAGAGGAGCAGAGAGAGAGGGGAGCAAGGACAGAGAGAGGGCTAGACTACTCTTAAAACTACTCCAAATTTCCCCAGAGCAGCCCCGCAGGCTCCCCCGGGCTGTCCCGCACCAGGACCCGGCGGGTCGCGGCATCCGCGGGCACAGAGCGCGGCGCGGCCGCCCCGCCCCTGCCGGCGTGGCAGCTCCCGGGAAGGGGCCGGCAGGTGGGAGCCGCGGAGCCTCAGCGCCCACAGGCCGGCGGGCGAGCGGGACGCCCCCGCACCCGCCCCAGCGCCCCTCGCGGCCCTCCCGCCCTCCCTCCGTTCCGCTGGCCTGGCGGCGGCCGTCTCACCCCGTGCACGTGGAAGCCCTCGGCGCCGCCGCCGGGGCCCTCGGAGCTGGAGCCCAACCCCATGGCCGCGGCACCGCCGCGGACCCGCTCGGACCCGGCCGGACCCTCAGGCGGCGGCGGCGGCGGCTCCGAGCATCACCCTCGCGCCGCTCCCGCAGGCCCAAGCAAGCGAGCGCCGAGCGCGGCGCCGGCGCACGGCGGGGCGACGTAGGAGCTCAGCTCCACTCCGCGCCCTGGCGCGCGACGGTGGGGAACGCCCCCTAGCGACGGGGGCGGGGCCGGGAAAGCGAGGCGTTGCCGTGATGGGCGGGGCCAGGGCTGAGGGGGCGGGGCCAGTGTGAGGGGTGAGGGGAGCGGCTGAACCGTAAAATTAAAAAACAACAGCAACAGAAAGAAAATCACGAAATCACAGAGTCTCAGGATTGCTTAGGTTGGAAAAGAGCTCTGAAATCAGCGAGTCCAACCTCTGACCGAACACCAACGTGTCAACCAGACCGTGGCACTCAGTGCCACGTCCAGGCTTTCCTTTAACACCTCCAGGGCAGTGACACCTGCGTGGGCAGCCCATTACAATATCTAATCACCCTTTCTGCTACCTGTGAAGAAGTTCTTCCTAACGTCCAACCTAAACATCCCCTGCCACAGCTTAAGACCATAAAAAAAAGAAAAAAAAAAAAAACAAACACACAAACCCAAACCGGTTCACTACTGTTTTCGCTACTGTTCTCATTCTTACAGCCTTTAAAAATCATCCCCCTGTTAGTATAACCCACGAAGAGATTATCGTTAATATTTTACCTATACCTACTTCGCATACGCATTTCTAAAGAGCACATGTTTCTCTTCGTCTCCGTAGGCACATATCTGGTGTTGTGCTCTAGAACGGTGTTTCCACCAGCTGAGGCGATTTTTGGCATTAAGAGGTGAAGAAGCAAATCAATGGCCCGGTGTTGTTTTTCAAGGCACAGGGGGTATGTGGGTGATCACCAACGGGTGCTGGTATTTTAAACCCCCCCCCCGAAATTTCATGCCTGTGTTTTACTTGGGATGAATTCTTCTGATTCTGCCTCCAGCTCGCTAATGGAAAAGTTTGAGAGTTTTCAAAGTAGCAGTAATAATTTGAAGCGTTACTGTATTATTATAGATAAAGTGCCAGTTATATTTCCTGCGTGGGTAATTTCATTTCAGGTATAAAAGCATCCATTTCAGTAAAACTCCTTGGTAGCATTGCTCTCACCTCCAAAATGTCATTTTTCCAAAGGATCCATCCACATAATTTCTGTGGTTCAAGTGTGATGCATAAAGACATAAGAGAAAAAGAGCTGCTTCTCCATCCTCTGCCTTTGCTTCCAAGTGAAACTCTTAATTTCCCTGTCGCTTCAGTAGCTAATTATGCATGAAAGCCACACACACTGGCTTATTTTTCTCCAAAGAAAGATCTAGATATTCTCAGGAGCCTCTTTAAGTAACTTTTTCTTGGAGTTGTCTCTAAGCTGTGACTGCAGATCTGTGCAGCACATTTATTGAGCAGATGGCAGAAGTGCATGTAAGCATTCAGAAAAAAATAAAATTGTGCCAAACGTTTTTCGGGTTTTTTTTGGTTTGTTTTTTTTTTTGCTGTGTAAATTTAGGAACCTTACCACATAGTTGTATTTTTTCTTAAACTGCTTTTCTCCCCCATATTTTTTATAACAGGTGAGCCAATGAAGAACTGTAGTGTGGGTGGTGTAATTGTGTTTCTACAAATAGAAATGAGAAATGTTTCTTCAGTCATACCAAAAGAAGATGCCAGGGAAGAGAGTCTGATCCCAGTATAAAATTAGCTCTTTGGAAATATAAGATCATAGCAAAAATATATATATATATATACAGGAATTCTTTGCATTTGTGTTTACCGTGGAAGGCAATGAGGAGGTTCCCATCCCCAAACCTCTCTTTGCATCTGTCTCTTGTCAAGGTGGAGGTCAAAGAGCCCATAAAGAGATGAGATGGACAGTAAATTTGCAGGAATGGGTGATACTTTCCTAATCTCTTTGGAGGAACAGGGGAATGAGATAGCACAGCATAAGAAGTTGTATTGAACTGCTTAAAGCACATTGGCTGCAGGGAAGTGGCAAGTACCAAATACCTTGCTTTTTGGAAGGAATTCTAGTACAAATCTGAAGCGGAGGTCTATAAGTCTCAACAAAGTAATACAAGCTATAATAAAAATTTTTTCCTGAGTGTCTGAGTATTACATTCTTGGGAAGAGGTCACGTGGCCCTGATAGGGGGATATCCCATCTCACACATCTATTGCAGTTCCTAAAGGTGTTAACAAACACACAGAAAGAAGTGATCTTGTTGCTTAGATTTCAAAAAAAAAAGCTTTATCTGGGTTTTTTAAGGAAACTAAGCAGCAATACTGTAAGATTTATTTATTTCAATGAGCGGTTAAAAGATAAGAAATAGATGTTAGAAGCCAATGATCACTGAATGGAAAGATCATCCAAAGAGTGATCAAAAAAACCCAGACATTGCTTTTCTTCATGTTCTAAAAGCCCTGGAAAGAGAGATAAGCAGTGAGATGACAAAAGGTGTAAAAATATAGATAAGGTGGTCTTTTTTTTCCCCCTGTGCTTTTACATTTTACTTGTCAAAAGTTCCAACAGTTTGAAACTTGGCATTGCATTAGACCAGTGTTTCATGCTATTATTCAGGTTAAATTAGGAGTTGTAGTATGAAAGGGTGATTTGATAGATGTGGGTATGTTTTAAGTTTAATTTACTAAATAGACTAGTACAAAAATTAGTGTTGCTGTCACTAAAGTTACTGAAAAAATCTAATCTGCCCTGGACTACTCTTTTGCATCAGTTTTCTTTATTTAGAAAAATGCTTAAGTTCCTTTTTATTCAACACTTGAGCAGTGCTTCCGTATGAAATTTGTCAGCTTACCCAAAGCTCAGAGACTTTAATAAATTATTAAAGAGCAGCATTGCATAGCAGAATCTGTAGTGACACATTGTGTACTCTCATGAAGAGAAATCAAGTTTTGTTTTCATGTAGATCCCTTGAAGAGGATTCCGTGCTACACTAAAGATTTACTTTGAGTGTTGTGGGGGTGTTTCTAGAACGGCGGCACAAGAGTATTTCAGACTCTAGAGGAGAACACCAACTAGTAGCTACTTCTTCTACAAGAGGTAATAAATTTTAGGAATACAAAAATCCTGAAAGACATAGAACACTTACAGCTCACACAGGAGTGACCCAAGGTTCAGCAGTGGAGACTGAGATGAAGTTCTGTACAAGGTCATGGAAGATTTACATTCTGTGTCAGGGTAGAATTCCATATTACTTTTCAGTGTCTCTGTTTTCAAAAATGATTAATTTTTTTAAGATATAATTTCTAAAGAAGAAAACTTACTACTATTTTACTACCCAATGTGCAATCGCTGAACAATTTTGACTTCAGATTTGACAGATTTGACACAATCTGTCAAAATCTGGAAAAATATGTGTGTTTCAGGATTAGGAGGCTTTTTTTCATTTGACTGCTTTTGCTATTACATGACTTTTCAAAATTTAACACATTTAGCACATTTTTCTTTGAATGTTTATTTCTAGATTTTTAAGGTGGTTTGAAGCTGGAAAATAAAGGAAGCAGGAAGAACACAGAGACTAATGAATTATATTTGGCAGGAATGTTTTTATGGCTAATGGATAAAAATGATGAAGGACTTGACAGAAAGCTAGAAATGTCTCCTGGATCTAGGAAGGGAGTGTATCAATGGCATTTCATCCATAGCAAGGCAGAAGTCCTCACTATTAAAAAAGTAAAATGAGATCATCAGACTTTTATCAAAATATAAGAATGTATAAATATGCAAAAAACTAATGTATACTGTACAGATTATAATTATTTAGATTCCATTTCTTGTTTACTATATAATCTGGGATAATTAAATGATTTTATATTTTTGGTGGATATTTTTACATTATTCCAAAACATCTTCTGATGAGCAAGAATTTTATTTTTTTTTCCTCAGTGGGAAAATAAAATAATGGTTGGGGTAAAACTGTTTCATCAGGTCTACTTACATTTGTTTGTAACTTTGGAATGACTTTGATGTAGTTATATGCCAGAGGCAAGGAGCCTTGAATTAAAAGGCTTTCTGAACAGGTCTTACAGACTGTTCCACTAAGAGGCAAATCCTGACCAACTGACAAAAAGGTCCAAGAAGATTTTCCAGCCTCTTCTTTCTGTGATTATTCTTTCCTCATTAGTTGTGTTGTACAGGAAACAGTTACATTAAAAAAAGTTTCTGAAAACAGAAAAAGGAGACTGTCTGGTCCCACGTGACACTGAACAAAGGTGGCATATTCCTGTCATGAAAACTGGCTACTCCATAACTGGTGGGTGAAAATTGTTGTCAAGTTTCTGAATAAATACTTTTTGAAATCTTACTTTTTTAATTTTGTTCCGTTCACTGTGTATTAGACACGGTGTGTGTGAAATATGATTGTATTATTGTTAATAAATGTCTAAGAGCTATATTTTAGCCATTCTTTGAAATACTTTGTCAACAGAGGATTTTCGTTTTATAATAAATTCAGTAAATTATTAGAAACAGCTAATTGGTAATGCAAGGTTAAAACCATAAAAACTGGCAGATCATAAGAAATATAGTATGATTGTTAAAGTGCTTTAAGTCACTACAAATACTGCAGTGTTATGGCATTTCCACACAGTGATATCTCTATGAGGACTTCGCTTTTGCAGATTCTGGTTTTTGAAAGAAATGTCATTTATCATTCACTGTAATAGAACTAAAACAATATAATACAGAACTGGCAGATTTTGCAGAGAACTGTAAACTTTAAATGATTACTTTTCAAAGCTCTTTCTATGCTTAGCAATTACAGCTTGCCTGCAATATCAGTCTTTTCTAAAGGCTGTTATGTAAATGTGAAATGTGTGCTGACTGTTCTACATTTAGATATGTAGATACAGTTTGAAAAGCTGCAGCTGAATTAGTTGTAGATTCCTTTTTTCTCAATCAGTGGAGAAAAACAGGCAACTCTTGGCTGTAGCTCTTATTAAAGATTTTGCGTGTCCAGTGTACAAGTAATTGTTCAGTATGGCAGAAGGGCTGTGTGAATGAAGATCTTTAGCCTCTTTCCAAACTGTTTTCTGTAGAATTCGTCAGAAATTATAAAGGAATAACCATTCAAACTTTCTAAAGGGTAAATGTTTTTAAATATTAACTGCCTGAACTCAGCAAGGTTCAGAAGTAAGCTTGCAAAATAGAGGAAGTTCCATGAATGAGCTTAATTAGTTAAATTAAGAATGATGAAAAAAGTTAATGGAAGATTAGTTCTTTGCCATTGTCGATACAAAATCTTTGTATAATAGTAGGCCTATGATAAATTTTAAGATGAGCAAAGAAGTTGACCCTAAACAAGCATTAATGTTTTGGTAAAAATAATTGGAGGTAAGAACTAAACATTACTAAGGATAGATTACAGAAATTCAATATTCAAAATTAAGTGGCAGAGCATCTAGTAGATCAAATCTCTTTAAAATGCATTTTCTTGAGGAAATTCATTTCCTCTTGAACTTTTGCAGTTGATTTGCAGGACCTTTATCGTCCTGAAAAAAATGAGATCTTTTTCAATCTTTTAAAGTTGCTGAACTTTCTTCAAAAGATGCCCTTTGTTACCTGATCTGTTTTGAACAAAGTGGACTTGCTGTTTAGTTGGAAGCTACTTGATGGCAGAATCATTGTCCTTGGTGGAATGGTGCTGACTAGGGTGGCCAGGTCAACATTAAGATCTCTATATAGTGCCTACAGGCCTAATTAATTTGCTTAAACACAGGTTTTCAGTGGCAGCTGAGATGCCTCAGGGTACTTGAGAACCTGAACGAGGCTGTTTGTTGTTACACATGAATGACGTGGTGCTGGTGCCTTTCTGGAACAGGTGGTAAAGCTCATCCACAGTGGTCTTATCCACTTCACTGGCAAATATTAATAAAACTGTCAAGACCTCCAGTCACATTTATTTATACCTCTTGGAAGGCATACACGGGATGCTCATAAATGGGAATTCTGAAAGCAGTTGTTTCCCTAACAGTGATAAGACAACATCTTCATATATACCTCATACATAAACAATTTAAATTATCGTCACCTTGTTAACAGTATCACCTCTTCAGAACCTGTAAAGAATTGGATCTTTTATAAAGACAGATATTTGTACATTTAAAAGTTGCCAGGCAGAGACAAGGGTTCAGGATTTTCAAGCTCCCTGTTGTATTTACAAGAGAGAATTTTCTTTTAATATAAATAACATATTGATGCTCACTGGTAAAGAGAGTTTTGGTGTTTCCAAAGCTCTAGAGTGCTAAATTCAGTATAGCCGTGTTTAAAAGTCTTTCTTATTACTGAGGCTTGCAGAGACTAAGCAGTTTATTCTTTTGTGTCCATTACTGTACCAGTGCTATCAGAACTGCTCGGGTTGGTAGGCAAAGGTATTTCCTGTACAAACAGAGCCCTTGGACATCTTCCAGCATTTAAGCTGTGCTGCTGGATGCAGAAGCAGCTTAGCTGGGTTGATAGCAGTGGGGCAGTAATGCAGCCACCAGCACACTGAAATAACTTGAATAGTGTTTGGATTCAGTCACCTCCAAGCTTTGGAAGTGAATGAGTCTCCCACAGAATGATCAAGGTCACAAGAGACGTTGGAGGTCACCTTGTCCAACCCCAGGGCTCAAGCAGGGGCTGCCTAGAGCCAGTTTCCCTGGGCCATGTCAGACTGTCAGCCCTGTGAAGATGTGTCAGATACTCTGGAGCACTTAAAAGCCTTTATAAGCCTATGTTTAAGTGACTGAGTCACTCCATAGGGATAAAGAGTATGAGCTGATTAACTCTTTAGGCTTCAGCCTTCTTATTATCATCATAGCCCCTTTACTGGACTTGTTCCAGTACATGAATGTTTTTTCTTGCACTGGGGAGCCCAGAACTGGACAGAGCAATGCAGGAATGCACTGCAACAGCTGCTGGATACAGAGGGGGAATTGCTTCCCTTGACCTGCTGGCTGCACTTCAGCTGATTCAGCCCAACACATGGTTGGCTTTATTTGCTGCAGGGCCTCACTGCTGACTCGTGTCCAATTTGTTGTTCACCAGGACTCCCAGATCCTTTTCTGCAGAGCTGCTCTCCACCCAGTCACTGAATTGAGATCTCTGGTTTGGACCAGAAAAAGGCAGTTTCAAGGCAGATGTCTGCTCCTTAGTGGATGCCCAAACAACACACAGACGTAAAAGAAACTGCTCTGAAAAACCGTCAGAAATTGTTGCAATTGTAATTTCATTTTCAGGAATCTCTCTTACACTCTTCGTTGTTGCTGCAGGTTTTTGAAATACAACAGAGAACACTGAAACATGACCCTCTGGAGCAATCAGGCTCAATTTCTTCTGAGCAGAAGCTGGCAGCACTGATTATTGTCCAGCACCATCAGAATCAGAAGGACTGTGTACAAGCTGCTGAAAGATATTCAAGTTCATTAATATATGCTCCAACAATAGAGAATGTATTTTTTAAAATCTCAATCAACCTCTCATTCATAATTTCTATATACAAGGTGAGAGTAATTGTTCTTTTGGTGTCACGTCCTCAAAAAATATAGAAAAGTTAATATTTATTGATTTTTCAAAACCATAGAATTACCAGGGGGGAATTCTTAAATCACATTCCTCACATTAGAATGGAATAACAGCCAAACAGGAACACAAACATGAAAAGAAAATCCACCCACGCTAGCCACTTTTTTCCTTATTTATCTATTCAAAAAAATGTATCAAATTGAAAAGTATTTAAAAAGTCATATGTAATACAGTAAATCGTCAGAAGAGAGCATCTTATTACAAATGCAAAAATCGGGTCACACTTAACAAAAAGGAAAATTGCTCAGGTATGGTTTTCTACTTGCAGCAAAAGCCAGTTCTTAAAGACCATATAGTATTGGTTTGGAAAAACTCCCATTTACATTTGTGAATGTTTGATTCTCAGGGCCATTAACTGGCAGAAAATTGCACTGAATTAAGTATGAATTCAATCTACGCTTTTACTGAGGATTAATGATATGCAACATATCACAAGCTTTAATGTCTTGCAAGCAAGCACATGCAGTTTCATTTAAATAGAACAGCTATGAACATTTTCCAGGATTGCTCTGATTTTCAAAGAGTGGCCATCTCCTTATTATTGTACTTGACTTCCTTTGTGTTTCTTCTAGTTGTTTATTCATGACAGAAATTATGTTAGCCCTGCCACTTCAGATAATTAATGATGCACAAGAAAAATCAGCAAAGAATATCCTTGGCTGATTATTCATAATTACTCGGATACTGCAATAGTTGTGCTAATGGGGAAATCTATCTTTGATTTAATTATAAAAGTAGATTGAAATTGCTTTGGAAAAAATTGATTTGCTCTGTTTCTGTCTTCTGTGACAGAACTCAGGAGAGAGAAAATTAGAGGCTCTTGATATTTATTACAATTGTTATCTAAATACTTCTTTTTTAATTACTTCTTATTTTCTCAGATAATAATGAAGTTGGCTTATTTTAATTTGGATGATTGATTGTCAAGATGGAATAACTGTTCCCCAGTCTACACACCAGCTTGCTATTTTTACATAAAAGTACTAATCAGGAAATTGCTTCATGAGATAGGTTGGCATCACTAATGTTTTTTCCAGAAAAAGTTATAGAAAAGGAGTAAAGCAATGAAATTATGAAAATCAGAGATCTGTATCCCCTAAATACAGTCTTTGTAGGACAGAAAAAAATATTCATTCAATACATATAGAAGAAATCTTTGGGTTTTGTGAGTAATTGTCACAAAAGTGGTGACACTGATCCATGACACCCAACAGTGAGTTTGGAACTCTCTCTTCCTAGAAAGTGGAAATGTCCCACATGCTTTTGGGACGGTATTAGTTATTTTATTACGTATTCTGATAGTATTTAAAGTAAAAAAAAAAAAAAGTGAATATTGTTTAATGTCTGCTCATATGTAGGGCTTTTTATTTGTAAACCTCCTTTTATTTTTACAAGCTTTTGGCAGATCTCATGATCAGGAATCAGAAATATGAACAGTCAATAAACCTTTACCAGAATGTTGTGGGGAAAATCACAGGTATATAACATTAAATAAGGTTGAAGGTTTTTTGTTGATTCAGATTTTCACTCCAAATTTTAAAAAACTTACTCATGACAGTGTGAAAATTGTTTTCTTAATTCCACCAAAAGAAATTTCCTCTTGAGAGTAAAATCCAGGATTTTATAGGAATTTCTGTAGTGTAACATTAGAGTATTAATAGCTCTGACAGTTTTGGAACAGCTTTCTTCTTCTAGAAGCTGGAGATGCCAGCAGCATCTGGATCCTTTTTGGTTCTGTGGCTCTGCCATTATTTCTTTTAAAAACCTTACCCTTTTCCCAAGAGATAAGCAGTATTGCTGTATCTGATTAATCACAGACACAAACCAAAACAAAATAAAGTCTGCATGATTTAAGTCAATATTTAAATTTTTCCAGATTTGAAATAATCAAAGTTTTTGTAAGATAGAGATAAAATGTACTTTATTGCATTATAATTTTTGTGTAACTATTCAGCCTCGGAAAGATGAGTTGATTTGCTGAGAAAACATATTAACCTTAATAAAACTACATTTTTCTTTGAAGTTATGAATAAACAATAATTTTTGGAATCTGGCTATAACTACTTCAAAGGACTCTTCTGCTGGTAAGGCATGCAAAAGAATATTTGTGGATTTTGGATTTTCAGAGCAAAACCTCTGTGCAGTTTGTGCGACTGCTTTAAAGCTCAGTTTGTAACCCAAATTGTTTGTAACTGGGGTCTGTTTACATCTTTACTATTTTCTTTTTGTTTGCTCCAGAGTAGGTCTCTATAGGTGAAGGTCACTGGGATGTGTGTGAAGACACAGTAGAGAGTATCTGTCACAGGTCTTTCAGCCTGCACAGGACTGTGTTTGGAGCACTGAATGAAAATGACAGTAAAATGTTCATTATTTAGATGTGCAATACTTTTTACTTCTGAGCATTGGTGTCTATTTACAAATTCAAAGCCCCTCAGGAACTTGCTGTGCTGAAATGGGAAGGTTGTACTCTTCCCCTGTCTTGCTTCTTGCCACATGGTCTCACCTGCCTCTTTGCAGAGAGCCTGAAAATCATCCAGTTCTGCACCTGCCTGATTCAGCTTTCCAAACCAACAGAGAAACAACCAGCAAAAATAGGAATATATTTTCCCCTGGTGTTAGTGAATCAAATCATTTTACCATGTGAGAGGAAAAGTTCCAGAGCTCAAGGCAAGTGAAGAATTTGGTGCCAGGAATAGAGTGATAACAAGTCACTTCTTTTTGTGGGAACAAGCTGTTAGAGCAGCTCAGCCATGTCTGTAACATTACCCTTGGCACAGCTGATCATCACTTCTGAGCTATGTAAATACCTGTAACTGGAGAGCCCACAAGCCAATGCCCTAATGCTGTGTGCTCCTCTGACAAATTATCCTTGCCAGCTGGCTGCCAGCCCTCAAAGGGCTGGTTCCTTCCAGAGCATGGTTGTTAAAGGAAATGCTGTTTATCAGTATTGCTCTCGATTTTATTTGCCATCATCACCACAGTGCAGGTGCCTCTTTGTGGATGGTGTTAAACAGCACAGCCATCATCTGGCACGACCCATCGATTCTCTTGCTCACTGCTCAACAAAGGGAGCTCTGTGCATTTAGTAGAGCTCAGGGGTTTGCTACGATCTCAGGGTGAGAGTGGGAGCATCAGTTTGGAGATTTAAGGGAGAGGTTTGGAGAAATGTAGGCATCTGTGTCCCAGAGAGAGATCTGAACTGGCAGCTTTCCAGCAACACATGCCATTGACAGAGTTTACATTTATTTAATGCCCAGCAAAAGTACTTCATTAATTGCAGAAGCACTCCTTGTCTAAGCATGTATTCAGAAACAAGGTATTTAAGCAGTCATGATTCAAAGTAAGGGTTGTGGTACTTGGGGAAAAGTAAACAAACTCATTCTCCTCCAAAGCTAACTTCTTCCTTGGCATAGTTTATGTGGTTGGTGCTTGATTTGTCTCTTTTTTAAGTGGTTGATTTTACATTAATCTGTGCATCAGAACTGGCAAACACATGATCTGTTAAAACTGTGAGAACTTTGAAGCTAAAAATGGCATATGAAGGATGGCATATGTATGAGAAAACCTGTACATCCATTGATATATTATAAAAAGTCAAACGTCTATCTGAAGAAATCCATACACTTAGAGTTTATAAGTTTTTAAGATGTACACTTACGCAAATATTTCCAAATTCACTTTTTCTAAAAAGACACTTCTTTTTCATGGCACTTTATGTAGGTAAATACGGAAACTTCACTCTGAGAAGATTGGTCACTCTTTCCAAATAGGCACGTGGACAATCTGATCAAGCTCTGAGGTAATTTGGCAAAGTTGGAAAGGACAGTGACTGGGGCCAGAGAGTTATGAACAGTATGATTCAGATTTGTCTAAATCTTCTTGGGCTTTGGCTCTTCATGTGCCACATGACCACAACTTTTCTGACAGACTGTTTATAACTTATGGAAGTGATTTTTCTACTCTGGTGAACTTAGCCACTCCTTCCATTGTTTGGGATAAGACTACATTCCTGAGAAACGCTTTTGTCTCTACCAAATCCAAGACTTCTACTGTAGGGCTGTGTAAAAGGTAGGTTGGCTGCTGTCTTGAAGTTTTCCTGTGCATTTTCATTTAATTGTCAAGTACAGCACCCTTTTGTAGCATCCTTTTTCAATGCTTAAACCAAGTTCTTACACTTTGAAAAGGATTAATTTGATTCACCACTTCCAGCAAGTTATCCCTTTATTCTCCAGGGAGAGAACAATGTGCCACTGCTGCCTCAACCCCCTTAAAGCTCACAGTGTTTTCCCACCTTCAGTCATTGTGAGCTCTTCAAGAACAGCACGAACCTGTTAGAAGTGGGCAGCACTGACAGTACCACTGTGCTTTGTGCTTGAGGACCTTGGCATGGCCTTTAGCACCAAAACAAGCATTTTGAGTCTTTGTTCGAGATGTCAAAGCCATCCTCTCTTTTCTTTCCATTCCCATCTTTCTGCCTCAGTACATGTTCAGTGAAAAGCTGTCAGGTCTGTTACTCCAGACCAGTAGGTGTTTAGCATCATACCCTGGAGCTGTACAATTCAGTTCTCCTGCAGTCCTTTTCCTTGAATTTCTCAGGGCAGGAAGGAGATTCCAATCAGAACCTGCCTCCACCGCAGGTGAACATCTTACCTTAAAATATCAAAACCCATCTGAAAATATTTCAGGACCAGAGTTCTTAATAACTATTTGCTGCTATTAAAGAACAGAGAAGGCTGGGAAATCTCTAAGGATTTGAGGATCTTGAACACAGTATTTCAAAAACTGTTAATAAAGTTTGCGATTGGTAATTCTCATTAGGATACTGGCTTACTATCTTCTGGTCTCAGTCAAGTTAAATTTTATTTGTTTATTAGTCAGAACGATAACCAGTAGAGAGCTCTGTTGCCCAACTGCTTTGCAGCATCCAGACTTTTCAAAAAGGTAATATTGCTCATATTGAGGGTGAAAAGATTAATTGCTTCACTTTGCATCAGCAGCAGGCTCACAAAGGAGACATCTGGACAGAGTTTCAGATGATGAAAAAAAATCATGTTATTAGTAAACCAAATGGGTGGTACCCATTATTTATTCTTGGGTCTAGCTGGCAAGACATATCTCACGTCCATGGGGTTAAACTTTTTCATCTCTAAATCCATTTGTGTGCAACTCAATTGAGTGTTTGAATTGTTTCTGGCCTAAAATATGCACTAAAATGTGACCAAGCATTGTCTGGGACTGTGGTGGCTCACATGGGGCAAAACCACACCAGGAATTGTGTAAACAGTTTCACAATACAAACAGCAGAAAGAAATGCCAAGCCCTAACCTCTGGTGCAGTTTAGTTGTTGGTGTAGAAGGAGCTCTGGATCTGAAGACACATGTGGAAAAGTTCCCTTTGAGTCAACTAAACCTCTGGAGTTCTGGCTTTGGCTTGGGCTTGCTGATATTGTGGATGCAAAGCATGGAGTTGGTCAGTGTACCAGCTCTCCTGATCCCTTCATCAGTTGTCGCTTCTGTAGAAAGTCCAGGGTTTTATTTGTCACTGGGAAAACATCTTTGCTACCCTGTTTAATATTCACTGTCAACTCCTTGCCTGGTTGGAAGGTTCATCCCAGTGATCTGAAAACTCAAAGTTTGTCATTCCTGGGAATATCCCAAAGCCCTCCCTGGAGAAGATCCATCAGCCATACATAGCAACAGATGTAGTGTCAGTGCTGTAGAATCAATAGATAACATACTGCAAGGCTCCCATCTTCTTTACCAGCAAGCACTTAGCACCAAGTTTATCAGCAAGTGATTTACTTGCCAAGAGCTCCAAACATACTAATGAAAGTGTTAATTTAAAGCCGATAACCATGAAATGGGGAGTGGGGGAAGAAGGGATGGGGAACTGAATCCTAAGCGATGTAGCAAGGACCTGAGCAGCAGGTCCAATGGGTAGAGACCCACACGAGGCTTCTCAGGGCTTTTTTGCCTTCTTATTTAGCATTTCCTCCAACACAGCAGTTTCCAGAGCAGTCTGATCCAAGGTCCTAGCTCCACTCTATCAGAGCTGACGCTGAACACAGGCAGCTGAGCACCCAAGGCTGTGGGGCCAGAGTTGCAGCACTTGCTGGTGTACTCACAACCCTCGCCAGGTGGGGTTTGCCAGTAGGTATTCATATGGCCCTAGTCTGCCAAGGACCTTCTTCTGGTCTGTGGGCTCCTAGTGAGTCCAAGAGCCCTGTCCTTCCTTCCAACTCTTCTTGTGCTTGTTTCAGGCCAGACTTGCCACCCCAGTCTCTGCTGTCCCTGTTTGATGTGCTGGTGTTGGTTGTCCTTCTGGATAAGAGCACACCTGCAACTTCTCAGCAAGAGAAATTCTGATCCTCAGTCAAAAATAGCTTCCCTGTGCATCCAAGTACACGTGTTCTTCAGCTGCTGTCTTCTCAGGAGCCGTTGTTGGTTTGGGTGGAACACGAGGCACTGCAAACACAGTGAACTGCAGCTAAACGAGACGGGCATCTCCACCAAGCCAGCTGAGAAAACTTTAGCCACCACCTCCACATCCACAAGTGGAGGCACTCAGCCTTTTTTCTGCCCTTTATGTTGAGTTTCCTGAAATTGGCTGAAATTGTGTTCTTTGAGATATGTTTTTATGTATATTCCTACATTCATTGCTTTGAGGCCACCAGTCTTTTTCCTTCTTTTTCCTCTTTCCAGAAATTCCGATGTTGAGAGAAACAGGTATTTTAGGGTGTGTGCCTTTCTTTTTACATCAGCATGAATTACTTGAGAAAGAAGAAAGGAGGGAAAATAAAGGAGGGTGCCTTAAAGTTGTTCCCTGTGCATATAAATTTCCCTGAGATATAAATTTGTCAGTCTTGAGTGCATGAATATACACGCAGGAAAAGCAGAAATGTACATGCTGACAACCCACTTAGAAAGAGGTATAGATAATTAATATCTAACCATTCTCTTTTTTTATCCTCTTGTCATTTTAAAAAATAAAGGAAAATGCAGCACTTCTCAAAACCTCCATGCTGGAGAAGGATGGCATTAGCTACAGAACAAGTATGGATGTAGTAGCAGTTTAAAGGTGATAAATTTCTGGTCTGGGAAACAGTGTGATTTATGAGATACTTAGAAAGACAAATGTGTAACTGCCCTGTTTACACGTGGGGTAGTTAGAATGTATAGACAAAATTGCATTCTGCTTTATATTAGTCACTATTTGAGAAATTAGGAAATGCCATAGAGAATCTGATGTCACAGTAATTTAGATAAATAGAATGAAGAGGTGCAACAGGGTGTAAGAGCAGCAGAAAAAAGATATTAAAGGAGTTTTGTCCTTGTTTTCAAGAGGGCCCAAATCAGCTAAAGACATTACAGAAATACTGTGTAATGGCTACTACAGACAGATATGATGTAGAAAAAGCTCTCAGTATACTTGTAAAAATCACCAAAAAATAGGTAAAATAGTCTTTAGGTCTTTTCATGCACATTCCTTCCTGTTACAAATTGCAAATAGAGTCCTGCTTTGCTTTTTTAACTATTTTTCTCCACAATGAATGGCATTTTCTTCTTAACTTTAAAGTAAAAGCATTGAAATTAAATTAAGAAGCATATTAAAATACAATATATTAATGGTTTTTTCCTAAAGTTTTTCTACTTTTTTCCATGTTGAGTAAGGATTAAGAGACAGAATGTAGGCTGTTTATCTTGTACTTTTTCTTCTACTTAAGGTCAAAGTGATCTTCTTTTCCAGTAAGCACAGTGGGCAAGATTCTGATGTCACTAATACTAAAATTTTCCATTGATTTCAATGAATTTAGGAGCACCAGTGTTTATAAAATTCCACAGACTAATTTTCCTAAATCATGCACTTTACTTAGTTGTAGAAAAATCATACTCATAACTCTTAAGTGTTATGAAAACTTTGGATTTCAGTAAACTGCCTTCTAGCACAATGGTTTCTTAAAACACTGACACAGGAGATTGAGTTATGGACTGAACGTTCTGCAGAATCTGGAGCAAGATCAAGCTACTCTGCTGTTAAAAGTGAATAAATGGGACATTATTTCTCAAGACTTTTCTTTCAGTTCTGTGTTGTCCTTAAATAGTTTGAATTGTTGATGTTCTGCTACTTTCCTAAGATTTTTCAGTGTAGTCAAATCAATATGGAGAAATAACAGTGTGCAATTACAACTGGCTGAGCACTCTGGGCTTGATTCAACAAAGTATTTCATTGCAAGCTTTCCCTGCACACATATGTACACAATGATTTTAAGGGAGCTTTATGAATGCTCAAAATTAATCATCAATCATTAAACATATTAAAGCAGGTATCAAATTTTGCTACTTAAAGGAGCCCTTTGACCTTGTTTTAATGAGCAGTGTTTTGGATAATTAGGAGTCAAATGACCCAAATTCTACTGCAATGAGGAAACGTTGCCACACTGACAGCACCCAGCTGTAACATGTTATTCCTGAAGGTTGTATCATTGCTTGTACTGTGGGAGATGGTTTTATTTTTGTATCTTCTGTGCTCAGACAAACCAAAAAGCTTACACAGTGGTTTTAGTTATGAGAACTTTTGATTTGTCTATTCCATCTAGTTTGTCAGTAGTATGTTGCCCTAATATAAAGATTTAATATATAAATTCGTCTATATTATGAAATCCTGGAAACCTGTCAGTAGGAGTTCAGGTGCAAGATAAAAAGAGAAAAGTGCAGGTAAATGTTCAGTGTTTTTTATGCTATATTGGGTGTTTACTTTAAAAGGCAATACTGAGGGTTATCTCACAATCTGTCAACAACCTGTTTGGTTTTGCATTACCTTTTTGTAATACAACAGTGCAAGATACGATATGATTACTAACATAAGAAGGGAGATTGATGTCATTTTTGTGGTTTATATTTTCATAGAATCCTATGCTTTGGGTTGGAAGGGATCAGAAAGATCATGTTATTCCAACACCCTGCCATGGCCAGGGACACCTTCCACTATCCCAGGTTACTCCAAGTCCCATCCAACCTGACCTTGGACAATTCCAGGATGGGGCAGCCACAGCTTTTCTGAGCAACCTGTACCAGGGCCTCACTACCCTCACAGGGAAGAATTTCTTCTGAAATATCTAATCCAAACCTGCCCTCTGTCAGTTTGAAGGCATTCCCTGTTATCCCATCACTCCATGCCCTCTTCAAAAGTCCCTCTCCAGCTCTCTTGTAGCCCCTTTAGGCTGGAAGGTTCTCTAAGTTGCTATTTTCTTGGAAGGAAAGCATTCAAGTTATTTTGACAATGGTCCAACTCCATGTGATACTTAAAACAGAATGTCAAGGCCAGAATTCAACTCAAACAATTAACAAAAGTGAACTGGATGTTGTCAGATGTCGATGAATGAGAAAAAACTGGGTTGCTAGTTTTTGCTCACCTCCCCATTCACTGACCCTTATGTACTGGTTTATTCTTCAAATAAAACATGTACTGAAGCAGTTCATCCTTTCCCTCCCCAGGTGGTGCAGAAAGGTTTTAAATAAAAGCAGTAAGACCTTCACATGCAGTGGTGTGTGATACAGACATTTTAAGACCTACCATCTCCAGCAGGTTTCAGGACCTGGGATTTCTCCTGCCCAGCTGCTGGAGCCCAGTCTGACAAGCCCTCAGTGGGATTCTGGGCCCTTGGACCTGCTATATGATCTCCTACTTACCACCTAGTCATAGAATCACAGAATCATTAAGGTTGAAAAAGGCCTCTAAGATCAAGTCCAACCGCTTGTCCTGCACAGCTCCAAGAACACCCCAAATCCTGAAGTTCACCTTTTTCCTTTCTAAACAGCAGCACCATCCAGGTGAGCTCCCTCCAAAGCTCAGCCTGTAGTTCCTCAATGGGCCATCAGTTATGATCTGGAGACTTTTGCCCTTCATCATCACCTTATTTATCCCTTGTCCCTTTGTGTCCTTGCTTTTTGTTTATCCCTTTCCTTTTTATTTCTAATCCCCTTTAAATTAAAACATCCTTGATCTTGTAACTTTAATGAGACAGATGCTCTCACATTCCATGTACCTCCAACAGTCTGTATATCAAACGTTTTTGAAAAGCACTTTCCAAGTAGAGTTTACGAGTGCATTAGAACTTGCCTGCACCTCAGCAGCCCTATAAATTTATCAGGTAACATTTCTCATAAATGTGTACAGCCCAGTGTATTCCAGCTCTAGTGATACTCAGTCCATTGCCCTTTCCATCAAACATCATCCTGTGAAACATCAGTAAATAAGGGGTAACTGTGCATTTCGTGAGACTGACTTTAAATTTAGTAAACATTTTTATCATTAAAGTGAGTATACTGGCATTGCCTTACACCATTTTTCATTGTCAGTGCTGAAATATGAAGTTTTCACATTTACTGGTTTTATGTTTCCTTCTTTCTAAAAATTTCTGTTGAGTTGGATGTATTTTACATGAGCCTTCAAAGATATGTGTCAGGATATAGAGATAAACAGTGTGGTCTGACAAATTAGCCTTTTCACATCATCATTACCTTTTCCAGCTCAACAGTGCTCATACTGAAATAAAGGTTTCATCCTGTTGCAGTGAAAAGAAGGAAGGAATTTGTTCCTTTGTCCTCATTTATTGGTTATCCTCATTTACTGATGAATAAGACCACAGGAGTATATTTATTAAGAACTGTGTTTTAGATCAAAGTTTTAATGATGGTTTCAGAATAGTATATCCACAGATATTTTTTACTTTTATAGCAGAAGTATTTCCACTTATGTTGTCCTAACTTATTTCCAGATGATGATAAGCTAGGAATATTTATAGGTTAGGAAAGGCATGTAAGAGCAGAGCAGGCATAAAGCTGCACAGCAAACATACACAGTGAAGCCTCTCAGCGTCTGGAATTCAGTTTGTGCTTTAGGGCCCCCCTGAAAGATGACTATATCCTCATCTTTGTGCTCAGTAGCTCCCAATAGATCTCATCAAGTCCACCCAAATGTCCTTATTTTCTTGTACAGTCCTGGAATTTTTCCCCACCATCCATCTTACCACTCACAACGTCCCCTGTGCTTCCCATCATTCTTAAAATAATATACACACCCAGAAAATGCTTCTGTCATCTAAATATTTAATTCAGAACCTCTGAGAACAAGGATGTAAAGGCTATATATAATTAAACAGTGCTAGATCACTAATTAACTAAACAATGCCAGAGCACCATTTAACTAAACAGTGCTGAATCACCAACTTAGACATTGTCCCTCTTTTATGTACAGATAACTGTTAGCACACTCTGGCATAACATGGGTTTGCACCAGCCCATGGTTCTTGTAGCAGCTTTTGCGCATGATTTGGAAAGCCAGTATGGAAGAGACCCCATGCTCCATAGGCAGCATGGATGAGACCTCTCTGGTTTAGGGATAGAAGAATTTTGCCATATGGACACAAACAGGGCTGTAGTGTTGGAGCTGGATGTGATGATCCTTGTGTTGGAGCTGGATGTGGTGATCCTTGTGTTGGAGCTGGATGTGGTGATCCTTGTGGGTCCCTTCCAGCTCGGGAGATTCTCTGATTCTCTAAGATGCCTCATTTTGTTTGCTGGTAAAGACTTGGACCACAGAAATTCCTTTTTGCCTACACGTGTGAGAAACCCTGAGATGCCTCTGCCTTGAGATTCTCCTTCAAAGAGGAAGAATTCTGGGCTCTGATTCCAGGACTGTTCATGTTCTGAAACTAATTTGATAGCCTCTGGAGGGTTATGGGCTGCTAAGCTTTAGCAGTAGCTGAGATGATGTGTTTTGAATGTCACCTTTAGACTTCAGTATCTCCAAACAAGCTTCACAACTGGAGGTCAATGGTAATGCTGAGATACCAAAAATAATCACAGAATCACAGAATGGTTTGGTTTGAAAGAGAACTTAAAGATGATCAAGTTCCAAACCTCCTGCCATGGACAAGGACACCTTCCATTAATCAGCCTTCTCATTGCCATTAACACAAATCTCAGTATTTTTTCATTTCCTCATTTACTAAATTAAAATTTTTTCACCCTAGCAAGTGCTTGTATATGGAACAGCTTCCAAGTCCCAACGCTTGCACTCCTCTCTTTCCATTCACATATGTCCTGTAGGTCAACAACTTCCACAAACCACATATGTAGAACCCAGAGGGAAACTCAGACAATTCCTTAATAGCCCTACACTAAAACAATGCCTGGAATGGAGGAATTCTGAAAACAGCTGTAATTCTTCATCCTCAGTGTAATTTATTTCTCCTTTGGGCATTTGAACTCAGCCCCACATCAAAGCTGCACAAGGAGTATGATACTGTGTTCATGGCAGCAGAGGACAGATCATGGACAAGCAATGGCTCAAACCAAATGCCACAGTGTCCAAAAAGATAATAAACAACTACATTCTAAAACAATATTTTATGTATAGAACTCATGAAGTCTTTGGCAAAATAAATTGATGATAAAAAAAATTAGTGAGTTGGCCCAGTCTAACATCTAGGGATGATGAATGTAGTGAAAGTGAGGGAAGAGACTCCTTGGGTAGGAGGCCACTTTCTGGCCTCCTTAGCCAAAACTAACTGGAAGCTAAAAATGATCTATGATGTAAAGGGGAAAATGTGTTTGATTACTTCAATAAACTCTCAGTGCTGAAATATCGCACTGAACTTTTTATGGCTTCCAGTAAAATAGAAAGGATTTGTTCAAGAGGAATGATGGGGAAAAGGTCCTGATCCTACAGTGTCTTTTCCATGGGGAGTGGATTCCATCAGCATACCTGGGTGGGTGATCCATGCTGTCTTTTCCAGCAAAGGGTCACACAGATGACGAAGGAACTGAAACACTGCTCCCACAAGGAAAGGCCAAGAGATCTAGAACTGATCAGTCTGGAAAAGGGAAGGATCTCATCAAAGTGCATAAATACCCAGAGGGAGGGTGCAAAAAGGATGGATCCGGGTTCATTCCAAAGGGAGGAAGGAGCAGAAAAGGATCCTAAAAAAGGCTCAGCATGTCCCACCAAAGTCAGTTTAACATGTCCAGCCTAGGCTGAACCCCCTCATTTTCCCCTGTTGGTTATTGCTCTGTTTATCTGGTTGGCAAAGATCAGTTCGTGTTACATGGAGTTGCAGACAGCTGGACTGACAAATACATTTCTTACATGTGCATCCACAGTTGCTAGTCTAGGCCTTTTGAGCCTGGGTTTGTCCTGCCTTGTTCTTGAAGTGGTCTGAGAGCACCCAAAATTTCTCTCTTTTTTTTTTTCCTTTTTTTTTTCCCCCTGCTTCATGGTCCTGTGGGAATTGTGCAGTGTGGAGTTGTTTGTGTAACCTTGGGCTCTACCTTGAGCAGTTTGGTTTTTCCACATATAGAACACTTTTGATCAGTTTAGTGAGTCATGAGTATAGATAAGTTGTATTGATACCAAATTTAGACACAGCTTCTTACCAGATATTTTAGTATAAAAAGATATTTTCTTGGAAAAAATGTGACCACTTCTTTAAAGATGCTTCGGTTTCTGGTTCTTCTGAGTTGCCTGGGTAAGGTGTAATTTATCTGAGCTGGGAAGGGTGAACCTCTCAACCTCTAAGTGATGGAGATTAGAGCATATAATTTTTTTGTTTCTCTGCAGTTACTGTGCTAGGGCAAACCCTGATGTGGCAGGGTTTTCCTCTGTTGCAGGAGCATTATCTCCATGAGAAAGGTCTGGAAGTGCTCTGAGGGAAGGGAAACCTACAGCCTAAAAGAAAGAGGATTTAGGTTGGTGCAGCAGGGTGGGGTTGGAGTATGGGGAATGAGTCAGTTTATATGATAGCTTTGTATCTTAAGGCCTGGTTTTGGTAGTTTTCAACCACGGAGGCTTTAAAGAAGCCTCCAGGATGGAGAGTGACCACAGTGTCACCACGTGCAAGTCTCAGTCACTCCATCTTTCAGACCTGGCTGGCTGGGATGACTGATGCTCTTTAGGAGTCCACATGACAAACTGCTCTCCTTTTTTTTGTGTGTGTTAGGGGCAATCTCTGGAGGTCCCCTGAGGGGCACTCTTCAGCAGGATGTGCTGACAGGGCGAGTAATTGGAGGCCACGAAGCCCAACCAAACAGCTGGAAGTGGCAGGTAATACTGGTGTGCCTTATACTTGAAAAAAGCCTTATATTTGAAAACAAAACCCCACATCAGTGAGAAAAGGACAGCTTCTGCTGTCCAAAGCCACATACACTGTTTCTGCAGAGAAATGGCATGGTTTGGGTGTAAAATATGTTGCTGTTTCCTCCAGGTATCACTTCAGATTGCCTACCCTAACGACCCGGGGTACTATGCTCACATTTGTGGTGGAACCCTTATCAGCAGCAAGTGGGTCATGACTGCAGCCCATTGCCTCAGCGTGTGAGTAGGATAAAAAGTGTTAAAACTCCTGATGTGCTCCTCATTCTTGCTGCAGATGGGAGCCAGACCCTTCTCATCCTCTGAGCTCCCCACTGGTGCCATGCCTTGCACAGCTGGACGTCTTGTTGCTCACTTAATCAAGGGAACTGGAAAACTCTGTTTGCTTTAGCCTTGGTTTTACATAGTAATTGCTGACTTCCTGGGAGCGGAAATCAAGCTGATTGCTGATTTGCATAAGAGGAGGTGTATTTGCATGAGTGTGAGCATTTCACATGGGTTTGCATCCCGAGAAACCTGCACAGAGATGGAAAGATGGAACAAAAGGCATGTTTGCTGGCACCTGAGCTGTGCTGTACAACATGCTCTGCAGCAGGTCTGACATGCACCGCCTCAGCAATACAGCGGGACACCAACAAGCTGTAACACCAATAAGTGTAACAAGCTGGTCCTTCACACTCTGTTTCAGAAAGATGCAGAGATGCAGAATGAACCTGCTTGTTCAAGGCCAAGCTCAGCACTGTGTCAGCTGATGCTGCACCTTCACTTGCTTCACCAGCAAACTGCAGGCAGCATGTTCCTAATTCCACTTAGAATCATAGAGTCATAATTTAGGTTGGAAAAGTCATCTAAAATCATTGAGTCCAGTTGTTAAACCAACACTGCCAAGCCCACCACTAAACCAGGTTCTCAAGTGCCACATCTACACGTCCTTTAAATCCCTCCAGGGGCTATGAGTCCACCACTTCCCTGGACAGCCTGTTCCAATGCCTGACAACCCATTCAGTGAAGAAATTTTTCCCAGTATCCAACCTAATCCTCCCCTGGTGCAATTTGAGGCCATTTCCTCTCATTCTGTCACTAGTTACCTGGAACAAAGACCAATTCCCATCTTGCTAGAACCTCCTTTCAGGTAGCTGTAGAGAGCAGTAATGTTTCCTCTAAGCCTCCTTTTTTTCCAGGCTAACCACTCCCAGTTCCCTCAGCTGCTCCTCCTCAAACTTGTGCTCCAGAGCCTTCAGCAGCTTTGTTGCCCTTCTCCAGACTTGCTCACAACAAATTTAGCTACATTCCATTGAAAATCCTTTAATGGAAGGTGCTTTGGAAATTATTGCACTGGTGGAAGTATTTACACTGCAAAGCACTCGGTGGGGAGTAGTTTTTACATTAATTATTCTGTGATTGGTTTTCAGGCCCCCAGGAGCATCCTACCGTGTGGCTCTGGGTGAGCACAACCTCCTGGAGGTGGATGGCACAGAGTACTACATTGATGTGGTTGCAATCTTCATTCATGATGGCTGGAATCCCAGTGACATTGCCAATGGGTAATTATTTTGAATAACATCAGATGGCTGAATGTTATTTAGCATCCTGTCCCACTAGCGTGCGTATTCAATCCAATTCCCAGTGAGGCTGGATTTGTGGGAAGCACTGAAAGATGGTGCAAGGGAGATTTCCCAAGCAGCTTCCTCTCTTGGAGGTGTTCCATGGTGTCTGTGTGGATGACCTCAGTCCTGCTTTGTCCAAGGTGGAGAAAAGATGGGCCTCTTTTCCCCATCTTGGAAAAAAATGAATGGATCTTGGATGCACAGTGGATTCAGGGGCTTGCCAGCAGTCACAGCCCTGTGTGCATCTGATGAAGGGAAACCAACAAGGGAATACTGAAGGACTGTCTTAAATCACCCCTCAGAGACATGCCCGTCCACCCAAGATGCACTAAAATTCACCCAGAGGTTGGAGAGCTCCAAAGCCGTAGGAGGTTTTTGAGGGATATTAGCCCTTTATCAGTCTGTACTATGGCCTCTTCTCTCCTAACTGCTCCTATTTTCCTGTTGCCTGTGATACCTATAAGGAATAATTAATGATGTTTGCAAGGTGCATCATGCCAGGATGTCTGGTTTACGACCGATTCAGGATTTTCAGTAAGGAATCTTTCCCCTACATCCTGTTTCAGCTATGACATTGCCCTGCTGCGCCTCGAGTCTCCTGCCAATGCCAACGGGTTTGTCGAGCTCGGAGTGCTTCCACCTGAAGGAGAAATTTTGCCCAATAACTACCCCTGCTATGTCACCGGCTGGGGGGTGGTTAGTGGTAAGTAAGGGGGAAGTAGGAGTGTTGAGGGTCCCTCCTGATTCCAGAGGGACCGCTGTGAAGGTAAAGCTTCCTTCCTCAACCCCTGGAGCTCCTGGATCATTGTCTCCTCCTTTTCCTGCTAGCGGGGGGCGGCAGCGCAGACAGGCTGCAGGAGGTGATGCTGCCGGTGGTCGACCACGAGACCTGCTCCCAGGATGATTGGTGGGGATCCCTGGCAAAGGACACCATGCTCTGTGCAGGTGGAGATGGCGTGAAGGCTGGATGCAGTGTAAGAGCTGTTGTTATCAAAGCATTTTTAAGCTCCTCTCTGTTTTTTTCCTGTCTCTCTGACCTTGCTGTTCCTTCACTTGGGACCTGTTTTTGCTATTTCTCCACCTGGAATAGCTCTCCTGCAAATCCTGGCCCCTTTGCTGATTTCTGCTGAATACCTCCCAAACCAGACCTGCCCCACATTCCTCCATCTCCCCACAGCAGAGAGAAAACCTTCAAGTCCTCAGGGTGTGCCTCTCCCCTCTGATTTTGGAGGGGAGGTTTGCCCTGTCTTCCAGCAGCGTGTCCCATGGACCAGATCCTGGGGACTAGGTTGAAACTTTGGCAGTTGCCTCTGCCCTCACCCAAAGGGCGAAGCTGTGGGGAATTCAGTCCATTCCTCCAACACTGCTGTCACATTGCACCCCGGGCCAGGCAGTGCTTCCCTCTGCTTGTCCATCCTTCCCTCCCCTTCCGCTCTGTTTGCATGGACAGCTGAATTTGCTGGAAGTTTTGACCATGTCCAACTGCACTATCTGGCCCCAGGTTGGGTGGGAAAGGAAGATGCTGTGAGGTTCTCATTATCCCAGAGGTTCCAGGTGGCCCCAACATCAAGGCAAGGAGGTTTGGCATGTGAAGGCAGGGAATACCTGTGACCTCTGCCTGTATTCCCTTCGCTGCAGAGGTGGCTTCTGGTAAGAGCCACCATGCAGAGCCCTTAAAAAATTGTGGACAAATACATAACATGTTTGATTATGTAAAGATATGAAATAATAGAGACACATATAGAAATAAAACAGGTTAAACAGTTATACATATTTCAATTACATTATATAAGGTAATTATAGGTCTGTAGATATTTAGTGTACTTTTTTTGGTGAGGTTTAATTATGTCAGAACCCTGTTAAAAACCAGGTCCCGAGCCAAGCAAAAGCCTTTATCTTCTCATATATTTTAATCCGAGTTCCTTTCTTTTTCACCACTTTAACTTCCTGGGACTCTTTGTATATACATGTTTGTGAAAAACAAGGGGAACAGCATTTCCCTTCTCCCTGGTCCCTTACAACTGGAGAGTGCACTGATTTTTTAACAGAGATGCTGGGCAGGTGGACCTTGCAGGAAAGGATTGTGTTTTATGCACTGTGCCCTGGACCATTTGCTTACAGTCACTAAATTTGCAGTGGTGGCAAATTAGGGTTTCAGCCCATCCTGGGGGTATATGTGTGCATGTATGTGTGTGTATGTGTATGAGGACTGAGATAACATATAGAGGGGCTGATTTTTGCAGCAATTCAGAAGGTGCTGGGCAGTCTCTTCTTTCACTCTGCTGGGGACCAGTCAGAAAGCAGCACAAATTTTTATTTTCATGTTTATTTTCATGTTTATTTCCATGCTCCTTAATCCCATCCAGTCTTCCAGCTGCTCAGATAATTTAGCTCAATATGTTCCTTTCCTTCCTCTGATCCAGGGGGATTCTGGGGGCCCTCTCAACTGCTACAAAGATGATCACTGGGAAGTCCATGGGATTGTCAGTTTTGGGTTAGTACCCTACTGTAACACCTACCAGAAACCAACAGTCTTCACTCGAGTGTCAGCCTATGTGGACTGGATCTACAGTGTAAGTTGCTTAACGCCTATGAGGTGACCTGGTTCATCTCCCAAGAAAGCAAGGAGTTGCCAGGGGAATTGGAGTCTTTCATTTATTAGACCATTAGGAGTCAAGCTGGGAAATCTGGAGAGGTCCAAAATCAGGATATTTGATGTTACTTCTGGTGTAATCAAACAACAGTAAGGAAGGAGCTGCTGCCTTGGAGCTGCAACGCTCTGCTGAGGACCGTGGACAAAATTCAAGCCAGGCAGGAACTGGGCTCCAAGTCCAAAACATTGTCATCATCATTCACCCAGACAAAACCTTGCTGGAGGAAACCATGGAAGGAATCAGCTGAATGGGAAATACAGCAACCATAAAGTATTTCTGCAAGTCCAAGTCCTACAGTGCTGCACTATTCACCCTCAGCATCACATTGGGGAATGAACAACTAGCCCTTTGCTCCCAGAAATTATGATTGGCACGAGGAGCAGCCTCTTCCCAGGCACAAGGGATGGTTATGTGGAAAGGCAGCTGCAAACTATTAGTCATGCTGAAAAGAAAGGTGGAGAGAGGTATTTTAAATCAGTGTGAGGAAGGGGGAGGTTACTGTGGTCCATAAACCATTTTGGGTGGGAACAGATTTTTAGAGCAATCTCCTGGCCCAGCTGAGAACAAACCTTTCTTCAGAGCATCACCTGGGATAGAGACATGCCTTACTCTGGCTCTCTACTGAATTAATCTCTTTTGTGTTTTCCAGACTATGGAGAATAACGGGGGGTTCTAGAGAAGGATCAACTGGTGTATGAATATGAGAGATTATAATGAAGAATCTCTGCTCATTAACCCTCCTCTCATCCTTTCTGCGCTCTCTGGGCTACTAACAGCAAGGTTTGGCTAATAGGGTAATAAAGTCTCAGTGACTGCAACCAGTGACCCATTGCTGTGTTTGCTCAGCCACAGGCACAGCTCAGACCAGGCCAGCAGAGAAGGAGACTCCAGTGAGTGCTTCAGTGATGGTGTCCTTAACTTGGGGCTGGGCCATGGCAGCAAGCACAGCTCCTCAGGGCTGTCATTTTGACACCAAACCCACCCTGAAGATGACCAGGATGGGTTTTTCTCATTGAGGGTTTCCTTAGGGATAACCCCACCATTGGCAAAGGTGGTCAGCTCAGTGCTTCCTGGTCAGTGGGAGCAGAGCAATGTGTGACACTGCCGGGCACAAGTATAAATATTCCTATTCTGTTCTGTTCTCAGAGCAGCCAAGCAGTTTTGCTTGCAGAACTGGGTTATCTTCATATTCCTAAACAAACAGCCTCAATACAGCACTGCTCATACAAAAACCATCTGCCTCAAGTGTAGTGGCAAACTCAACCCACAGAAAGAACAATCCATCTAACTTATTCTTAAATCCACTCTGTACAGGATGACAATTTTTAAAATAAATTTTATAAGACTAAGAGTCCAGAAAAGGGCATTTCTGGAGGGTGCTTTTCTAGAGAGGAAGCAACAAATTCAGTGTTAAACAATCCCTTGTGCTGTTAGGTGTGCAGGGGCCTCAGCCAGCTGGGCAAGCCTGTGTGCAGTGCATAATATTTCCAAATAAAAGCCATCTCCCTATTAGACACACAGCAGGGTTGGTAAAGGGAGGGGAGGAGGAGGAGAGAGAGGTGTATGTGCACAATAAAGCAGGATTTGTCTTTTCATGAACTATAAAACCATCCCTTCCCCATCCCTGGACATGTTCAAGGCCAGGTTTGATTTGAGCTTGGCCTAGTGGAAGGTGGCCCTGCCCAAAGTAGGGGTGTTGGAAGTGGATGATCTTTAAGGTCTTTTTGAACCCAAATCATTTTATGATTCTGCGAACTGCAAACCACCTTCTTGGAAAACACAGGGAATCCCACAACCTTCCCTTTCCCCCTTTTGCTGTGTATGAGATGCACATTTATGGATGAAGGGTCTTGATTTAGCTCTTCTATCATTCTAAACCACCTGTGTCCCCTCTCTCCCAAACCCTGCACACACCTGGGGCATAGCAGGATTTTAGCAAAATCCTCGCTTTGTGGAATGCACATTTCTCCTCTCCAAAAGCCACTAGAGGGCATTGGCCAACCGAAGGAATATCCAACACGGTTACCACCAACTGCTAAAGGACTTTTGCGGGCCAGGAACGGTGACACAGCCTGTCTCAGCCTTGCACTCTGTCCTCCCTGTTTGCTTGCAGACCCATAGATAAGCAATGACGCACAGGAGCTGCTTTTCGCCGCCGTTATCCAGAGCTCTGATCTGCAAACAGATAAATCTTCCTTGTTACAGCAAACGAAAATGAAACCAGCAGCACTTTCTTTAAGGCTTGTGGAGGAGCAGAGTCCTGGCTGTGTTTTCGACACTCAGTTTTATGGGCTGCACTTGGCAGTGTCTCCTGGGCACTCAGTATTTTGGCAATTCTCCTCTTCTGACAGGTTTAAAAAAACCCTGAATCTCAGCTTTTCTACTTTTTAATATTGCTGAATGGTTCTTGCTTCTTGTAAGACAGCACGTGTGATTTCTGCTGCTAGACTATAAATCATAGAAACACAGAATGGTTTGGGTCGGAAGGGATCTTAAGGATCATTTCATTCCAACCGCCCACCGTGGGCAGGACACTTCTGAAAGAGCCTGGAGCTGTTGGGCTCAGTAATGTCCCTTCTAAGAACAACTGCACAGCCACGTGTCAGGAGCATACCGGCACCTGAAGTCTTGCCTGACTATATTCAAGTTTTGCCTCTGAGCTTCAGAAGGAATTAAAAAACACAGATCATAGGCTTTGGGAAATAAGATCTTTTTAAAGGGAACATCTCAAACCGCTTCCAAGAATTACTCAGATGCTGAGAAGTGAAGTCTTAGAGTGCCTGGTGGTTTTGCAGAGTGCCCGATGCCTGGGCTGGGTGTCTAACCCCTTTGTACTTGGTGCATGGGCCATGGGGGAATTTTGGGGATGTCACATGGGGTCACAATTTCTAATCAGCCTCCATTCCTGGCCAGAACTGAGCAGAGCTGGGAACCACTGGGGATATTGCTGCTACCGGGACCACATTAGGAATTTAGTGAGTATGCCTGTGCCTTGACCCAACGCTAAACACCAGAGCCATCCCCCATCTGTCCCCTGATGTGAGAGTAGTGACAGGCTGCCCCTGCTCCTGCCCACAGCCCTGGTCTCCACAGGGCAGCTGTGGTCATCGGGTGCTTGAAACCTCTTGTCACAAGCTTCTCTGAAAGCCAGACTGGACATTGCTCCTTTAAATTCTTCCTCCACATAAGCAAGACCTGGACCTGTTCCTACAACATCCAGGAGGAAAAACCTCAGGCTGCACCCACAGGAGCGGGAGAATCAGGTGCTGGAGACGTACAGCCCTAATTCAGGGTCATTATCACATCCCCGGTGCCAAGAGCAGCGTTTCTTTCCGTGTTTCGATGACAGGAACAGCTTGTGCTGCTCAGCTGTGATTTATGGCGCAGGATAAGAGGGAGGCGGGAGCCTGGCAGCACACGGGTAGGGCACGTGTGCTTCTCCTGTGCCCTCATTTGCCTCTCACTATCCAAGTGCCTGGATAGAGCTGCTTGTTCCCTGGCTCTGCCGGGCAAAGCTGTGATCTCGGGAAGCCTGTGGAAAATGTGGTGCTTCACACGGGGTTTACTGTGTGGAGATGGCAGGTGTAACAGCAATATGTCCACATCCTTTTCTCCAAAACTCAGAGGTGAGGGTGCAACTAAACCAGGGAATGAACTAGATTTTTGAAAACTGGTGCTCCCCACATCTTTGTGGAGAGCAGAAAAAGGAGACAACCGTGGCAACAGAACTATCTGTTGGTCCCACCACGTGTAGGGTGTTCAATGAGGTGTAGGACCAGCCACAACACATTGAGCTATCTGGGGAGGTAAGGCTGTAGGAGCTGTGAAACACAGTGTGGGGGTGCAGGTATCAACTTAGTGCTGTTAGGGATGTCTGAGGACAACCTGTCCCATCCCATTCTGCTGCATCAAAGGGGCACAGATTTGCCTTGTCACCTCACCAGCCCCATGGGGATGTCTTCATACCCTTGAGCGCCTCAGCTGGCCCAAAACACAAACAGAGCTGAAGAGCTTTAAAATCACACAGACATAAGCTCAGCAACAGGACCCTCAGCCACACCACAGCTGCATAGAGATTTTCTGGTTATAGATATCTCCTCGTCCAAATCCTACCCTGGGGCTGCTGTTCTTTATCACAATAACCTCCAAAATCTCTATAGTTGAAATTGTACCACTCCACCAATCATTCCCTTGCTCACTTGCAGGCAAAAGTGATGGATATTGCGAGTGTGGCTACAAGAGGCTCCCTTGCCTCCTGACAGCTTTTCAGCCCTAATAACCAGAGAGCACTTTGGGATGCTTTGACTATGAAAAGCACTTAAGGACCATTAAGTTCTCATCTCTATTTACTACAAAGTAGCAGCCAAGTATTTATTTCCAGAGAAGTGTAATAGATAATAATTTCCCATGCAGTGTATCTCAGGGGAGCAGGTTTATTTTAGAGGTAGATCCTTCTGTGGTATTCATCCTGATGGCAGGGTTCTCCTGTAATGTTTTACCCCTGGTGTGTAGCTCATGTGGTCCCCAAGAAATCAGGTTCCCAGGCAATTTCAAGTCTTTCAGCCTCCTCAGCTGGACTGACCTGAAAGTCCCCAAAGCCTCTGCTTGTGACAAAATATTTCAGCTCCACTGGTTGCAGATATTCCCACTTTGGTGAGTTTCATGCACAAATCGATGTAATGGAGCCAGGTATGCCCAGCACTGGCATTTTGGTCCCTCACACAGCTTCCCTGGTCAAAATGTAGGTGCACCTATGGGGTTTTTTTGAGCACTTGCCTTATGGAGATGGTTTCATCCAGCTGAGGATGCGTGTGCCAGGCCAGATGTGGAAACACAGCCAAGCCCCAGGACATGTCCACCTCTCCTCCAAACCAAAGTGTGTCTTTTAAGCCTTATTTCATTTTATTTTAGTGTGATATCTTAGTGACATACATGGTGCTTCTGGTCCCACAGAGGAGGACAAGCATTGCCCAAGAGCACTTTGGCCAGCTGAGAGATTGGGAGAAGGAGGCAGCTGCCCAGTAGATGGCAATACTGCCATTCAGTCAGCAGCAGGCTTGGAGGGATAAAACAAGCTGATGGAAATGTGTGGATTAAGCAGCACTGAAAACTCCTAGTGGTCATAGCTGTGAAGGAGTCACAGAGTCATAGAATCACAAAATGGTTTGGGTTGGAAGGGGCCAGAAAGATCATGTAGTTCCAGTGTTCCTGCCATGGAGAGGGATTCCTTCAACTAGACCAGGTTGCTCCAAGCCCCATCCAACCCGGCCTTGAACACTTCCAGAGATGGGGAATCCACAACTTCTCTGGGCAGTGTCTCACATCCCTTACAGGGAAGAATTTCTTCCCAATATCTAATCCAACCCTGCCTTCTTTCAGTTTAGAGCCATTCCCCCTTTTCATTTTAAAGCCATTTCCCCTTGTCCCATCACTATGTGCTCTTGTCCAAAGTCGCTCTCCAGCTCTATTTGAAGCTACTTTAGGCACTGGAAGGGGCTCTGAGGTCTCCCTAGATCTTTCTCTTCTCCATGCTGAACACTCCCAACTCTCCCAGCCTGTCTCCAGAGCGAAGGTTCTCCAGCCCTTGGAGCATCTTTGTGTCTTCCTCTGGACTCGCTCCGGCACGTCCACGTCCTGGAAGCATCAGAGTTTACCACAGCCTCTGTGCCAAGAGGAGTTCACATTTCCTTTGAAGCTGGAGGCTGGAGAAGCCCTGTATGAGTTTCCCGGCTGGTTGGAGATGGTCTCCCTGCAAGGCCCTCTGGCGTTCAAACCGTGGCCTCTCTGCTTTTAAGGGGCTGCATCTCAGGAGTAAAACCAGGTGCAACTCACAGTTTTCTCCCTAGCCGTGGAAGGGCTGAGACCAGCTGACTGTCTGCACTCACCGTGAAAAACGTGTCCCAGCCCGGTGGCACCGAGCTGGGACTCCCGCCCCGTTTGGCAGCGGGTGGGGCTGCTCCTCCCCATCCCTGGAAATCGATGATTTACTGACCCCAAGTAAACCCACCCCTGCACCCCCCACCCTGCTTAGGGCTTCACCACCCTCTTTATTTTCATTTGTATTCTTTCTTTCCTCCACGCAGTCACCCCGTCTCCACCCTGCTCGCAGCACCCACAGGCACAGCATTACTCATCCCCCGCTCTCGTTTCGTTTTTCGGTGCCTGCACGCGTTGAACCGCGTGTGCAGCCACCAGACCAGAAAGCATTCCTCTCCGGGTGGCGGAACAGCCTCCGGAAAAGGGATGAGTCATTTGGCGACCAGGGGCCGGCGGGGACGGGGACAGGCTGTGACGCCAGGCTCGGCGACTCCAAACCTGGCGCCGGGCGGGAATAAGAGTCCCGAGGACTTTTCTCGTCAGGAACAGCTATAAAATGACGGATAGGATGGACTTTATCTCCGTCAGGGGAAAAAAAAATACAAACAACAGAACAACCCGGCAGCTGCAGGGCAAGGTCAGGGCAGGGGTGTTGGCTCCGCAGCAGCGAGGGCATTTCCACAGGGCCAGATCCTGCATGCGGTGAAATTGTGCCTGTCTTGGGAAAAAAACCCTTTTCTCATCTGTCTGGTCGATAGAAGGAAAAGGCAGGTTTGCACCTCGTGGCTGCGCAGTGTAAGTTTGTCCAAGGCCTTTGGCAAAGGCAATAAAAATATCCCAGCTGATGCCTCTGCATCCCTGACCTCTGTCACTGTAACAAGCACTTTCTCTGCCCATGCACATACATTTCTCATGGAATTCAGCAGAAGTTTGCCAGACCTGAGGTTTTGACTCAGACCTAGAGACTGGCTTGGCTTTTCCATGAAAAGGGCATTGTAGAATCGGCAATTATTGGAATGTTCCTGCAGCCCACTTGAATCTTAGTCTGTCACTGGTATGTGATGGGAAAAAAAAGCAAGGTCCTGCACCTGGATCAGGACAATCCCAAGCACAAATACAGGTTTGGTGGAGAATGGATTGAGGGCAGTCCTGGAGAGGACTTGGGGGTGCTGGTGGATGAGAGGCTGGACATGACCTGGCAATGTGCACTTACAGCCCCAGAAAGCCAACCATGTCCTGGACTGCATCAAAAGAAACGTGCTGAAAGGAGCTACAAGAGAGCCGGAGAAGGACTTTGGACAAGTGCATGGAGTGATAGGACAAGGAGGGTTGCCTTTAAACTGACAGAGACCAGGTTTGCATTAGATGTTAGGAAGAAATTTTTTATTGTGAGGATGGTGAGATGCTAGCACAGGTTTCCTAAAGAAGCTCCACTTCCAGGGATGCCCCATCCCTGGAAGTGTTCAAGGCCACAATGTATGGGGCTTGGATCAACTGGGTCTAGTGAAAGGTGTTGGGGGGGTTGGAACTTGATGATCTTTAAAATCCCTTCCAACCCAAACCTTTCTAGGATTCTGCAATTCCCCATGGAGATGCCCATGCCAGAAGCTGGTTGATGGGATACAGCACCTTGGGCCTGTTTCACCCCTGTCTCTTGGGGGTGATGCATCCCTGAGTAATGATGCCCTTTGCCAGGGCACAGCACAAAGTCGCCACTGTGAGCCAAAAACCCACCAGTGCAGCAGCTGAAGTTGTATGCTGGGGACTGTTCCCCTCCCAGTCAGAAAAAAGTTCATGTAAGAGGGAATTATAGACATAAATCCTATAAAAGAAGAAAACTCCACAAGAAAACACATCCTTCTGGGTGGGGAAATGGGCCGGGGTTCACCGTGTGTCCCAGAGCCTCCACAGACGAGCCTCTTTTCAGTGTTGCTGCTTTTACAGCTCAGCAAATAATTTGTAACAAATAGTTTATTCAATTAATTGAGCTTCCCTGCTCTGGGGGCAGATGGCAACCTTTAAAATCGGATTCCCAATGGAAAATTAGACAATGGCATTCTTTGGCCAATTTCCCTTGCTTTCAGGTCAATGGCAGGGGTTATGATTTATGCCTGTGCTGACAGACACAAACCCATGGGAGAGGTGTGCTTTTCCCTATCTAGATTCCTGGGATTTATTCAGCTTTTGCTTTTTACCATGGGCTGGCTCACATGCTCACCCCCTTCTTCTTTCTGTGCGGTTGCCAGAACCAAAAGTATTTTCTCTGCTTTTCCCCTGGGGCACAGGACTGTGGCGATGCTTGTTTTTGGCTGCATCCTTCCAGGTCCCATCCTTCCAGGAGTGCCATGGAGTGATGAGAAATGGTTTGTAAACCCACAAGGGAAAGTGGTTTCCAGGGTTTCCAAGAGATTTCCTAAGATTTCTCCTAAATGCTTCTGGGTGATGTGGATGCTGCCATGACTGTTGTCTATTCTACCATCCCACAGAGGGAGGCAGCCACCATCCACAAGCCCAGCAAGTTCAAGAAACACCCCACCCTGGACCCCAGCATCTGATTTTTACTTTATTTAGGGAAAAGAAAAGCGGTAATTGTGCCACAGAAGAAACACTGGTGGAGCAGGAAGCAACTTGAACAGGACAATTGTCAAATGCCACTGCAAGGTGATGTGCCGAGGACATTGCCATGGCACAGCTCAGCAGGGGCACCTCAGGATCTCCTGTCCACGGATCTTGCCAAGAAGCAAGAGGTTACATCTCATTTTTGCTTCCCTGGGATGTTTTTGGGGGGTGAGAAAAGCAATGGGAGTCCCCAAGCTCAGGAGAAGCCTCTTGGAAGACACCAAGCTGGGACAAGGGCTGCTCCTGCCATGGTAGGATGCTCCCATTTTGACACTTGGGGTGGGAACCCCAGCACACACATTAGCTTCAAAAAGGGATAAAAAGGACCAAAAACAAAGAAAGAAGAGACAACTGTGACACACAATGCACCATACACACCCATCATCCAAATTTCTGAACCACAGTGAAGGATAAACAGGGTGAAGACGCTGCCGTATTCAAACAAAATTCTTTTATTGAAAGTGTAATGGAAATTTCTTCATATTGCTTTGATGAAATGAGAGACAGCAGCTGTAGACAAATATGCTTTTTTATAAACAAATGCAAATGGATAAGGTAAAAATAAAGCATTTTTTTTAACTTGTACCTTTAAGCAACATAATCACAATATATACACAAAGAAAGCTAAAATAAAGCTATGTTGAAACCAAAGCGTTTCAACCAATACATTAGATAATTACAGATTGTGTCAATAAATACCCAGTTTTTAAACTGTTTAACAGGCGACTTTTTACACAGATACCAAGAAAAAAAAATTATATATTTACAATTCAGTGCCCTGGGGAAAAAAAAAAAAAAAAAGAGAAAAAAAATCTTTTTTCTTTCTTTTTGGCACCAATACAAATAAAAAGAATAAATTATTGAAAAAAATCCACAAAGGCAGGAGTCAATCCCAATCATTCATTAAAAAAAAAGTGTGTATATTATATATATAAAATATGTGTATATATTTTATATATATAAATATATATATGCAGAGAAACCTAGGAATGTTATAAAATATATTAGTGCCAATAAATACAGAACGGTACCAGACTTTCAACTGTCAGTATTTCTGATGCAGTCTTGAAGGATAGAAACTACCAGTTAGGGAGATAACTGAAGGGGGGATTTTTACAGTCTAAAAGAAACGACGACGACAACAAAAAAAAAATAATAATAATAACAATAATAATAATAATAATTATAATTATATATATATATATATCCAGGAAATCCTCCATCTGCCAGTAGTATTCCTACAGTCGCCCTCCTGCCCGGCGGGGGGGTCCCCGGGGGCGATGCTTTGCGGGAGGATGCGGCAGCGAGCGTGGGGCGAGGATGTGGCTCCGCTTCCGAGTTGACCGGCTCAATTCCAGAGAAGATGTACAATTAAATAGGAATAACAACGATTAAAAAAAAAACCCCAAGCAACCCAGCCTTCGCCATATTCGTACGCCAGAAGTTTCCTAAATTGCCCGCAGGTTTGCGTGAGGCACCTGTGGATGAGCAGGTACCCAAGAGCACCATCCCTGTCGTCGGGGATAGAAACAGTTCAGCCAATAGAAAAATCCTCGAATCCATATTTTGGGGTTATTTCACCGTGTGTCTCTGCACCCCCGGGAGTTCCTTCCAGCTGCTCCAGGGCTGTGGGGCTGGGACACCAGAGCTGTGTCCTCCCCCTGTGCTGGTAATGCCAGGAATCGCTCCCATCAACAAATTTTCCAAGGGGGAATTTAAAGCCGATAGGTTTTAAATCCATTTTGTTTTTTCCATACCACTGGTGTAGGCACTTAGTGTATCACTGACGTACAGATTTTATGTCCAGTTACATCTTGTGGCCAAATAGTGTCTTGTTCTCAAACTGATTTAAATAGCAAAAGGCCAAGGCAGCCTCCCGTATCCTTCCTATACATGATCATTTATCTCATTTTAAAAACCAAAAGCCTTTAGTTTTTCAGCTTTGTCTTCAGGTATTGTTCTTTCTTCCCTCAAAAACCGTACTCAAAGGATAAATAACCCAGTAAACTTCATATCCATCTGTTTTACTTAAATCACCTGATTCACCTCCATAAAAAATTAGTACAATCAGCCTGATCCACTGGATTTTGGAGCTGCAACATCCTCGGTGTTCGGGAGTCCTAAGGAGCACTTGCTGAGGAGCTTGAGCACAGTGTTGCTGTTTTGGCTTTGCTCTCCCAAAGCCCCCCCGAGGGCTGCAAAGGTCCTTATCTTTACACCTCCCCACCACTGCTAACAGTTCCTCTGCATATTCAGGCACCATAACTGATGGGGAAAGATCTCATGGCCAAATCCTCAGGAAATTAAATAAATTATAAAATAATTTACAAAAAGGGGTTGGGTTTTGTTTTGTTTTGAGCTAGTTCTTGTTATTTCTTAAATAGCTGGAGGTTTTGCTTGTTTTGCTCTCCACAGGGATATTACAGAGACCAGACACCATCTGAGGGCTGAGGGAAACCAAGGAATGTTGCACAAACGCTTCCCTCGTCCCTGCCCTCCCACCCACTTGTGTTCAGCATTTTTAGAAATGTGAAGTGAAGACCAAACAGCCAACATCACTCAGACTCAGAAAAACCAGGGTCATCTTCCTGTTGAAGACCTTATTGCCCTTCCAGGTCATCGACAAACCACAGTGCTATTCACGTACTACAGGTAGAAAATAAATAAATACAGATATATTATGCAAAAAAATATGATTGTACACATAATACATCTGAGGTATTACCAATTTAAATAAGGTTTCATGCTAGTTCAAGCTTCGGTGGCTAGTTAAATTCTGGAATTTGCAATAAATAGATGAAGAATGATTATGTATATAGTGTATGGATCTCTTCTGTAAACCTCGTCCGATTTAAACGCAAGAGCAGGTTGGGCTGACTCTTACGCAAACCACAAATTTTCACAATAAATACAGCTTCAAAAAGTTGTCTTAAAAAGTTCCTGCAACACTGAAACGTTTCTAGAAGGGGCTGTGTGTACGACTGGCAACGTTAGCGAGGAGTATTTCTCAACGGGTCTTTTCATACAAAACACAAGGAAATTCTTATGTGAAAGTCTTTTTGCCCTCCCTCCCCTCCCTATCCCATCATGAGAGTTTAGAAATTTTTGCACAAACAGCGAGAGAACTGATTGTAGCTGCAGTATGTCAAAACGTCCACGTTCTATAAAGACCAAAAATAGTTTATCTGCTTAGAAAGTCTTTTGTTGTTGTTGGGTTTTCCTCCTTATATTTGAGTAGCACAATGTCATCCTTCTGGTGAAAGTTTGCCCATCCAACTGTTCTTCCATTTTCCTTTTGGCTCCAGTCCTTGTTGCCTGAGCCACACGGGTGTTTCACACTTTCACTGTCTCCATCAGCGATGACTTGATGGCATCCTCCAAAAGTTGATTGTCTGTGAAAGGGGCCGGGGTTTCAGGGACGGATTCAGACAAACCAATGAGGGACTCCAAGAAACAGGAGCCCTGATCTCCAGCTTGCGGGAAGCCTGGGAAATTAGGCAACTGAAACTGTAACGCTGAGAAGTTATCGAGGTTCTCGTACTCCTTTAAGGAGTTGTAAAGCGGTCCCAAGTTATAGTCCGAGAAGGACTGGAAGAAATCCAAGGAGTCAGAGGAAAGGCTGAGGTCGGCGTAGCTCTTGGAGCAGGGCTCGGCGGGGGATGAGGTGCAGCAGGAGAGCCCATCACACCGCATGTGGGCAGCATCTTCCAGCAAACCACCGCTGTCCTGGTTGGCATTCTCGTCCAGGCACTCCGAGAGGTGGGACAGGTGGCCAGGGACAGGCTTGGCCTCACTGCCATGGTCCTCAATGAAGAAGTCAGCAGGGTGGAAGCAGCTGAGGTCATCCTGGCCATGGCCACCCTCCTCCTCGGCATCCGAGTCGTTGAAGTGAAGGATGCGCGCCAAGCCGTCGTCGTCCACGTCCGACTGGGATTTGTCGGAGGGGAGGCTCTCGTAGGGCTCCTCCAAGTCTTCACTGGGGTGGGAGGAGATGGAGGAGTCCGTCATGTCACTGCTGCAGCTGTTCTCCCCCAGGGCCTCCAGGTCAGGGCTGAACTGGAAGGCAGGTGCCAGCGGCACTGCGCGCTCCTCCAAGGAGCCCTTCCCTGCCGTGCATCCCAGAGGCGGGAGCCGCTCCCGGAAAGGGGGCTCGGCTTCCAAAACCTTCTCGCTGCTCTGCTGCTGCTTCTCCAGCTCCAGCTTCATGATGGTGTGGATGAAGTGTGTCTGCACACGGGCCTGGTTGAACTCGATCCTGCCCTCGGTGTTGCCACAGCCATCCTTGGTGCAGCCGCAGGGAAAGGAGGTGTGATCCATCTGGCACAGGGAGAAGAAGAGGTGGAGGATTAGGATCAAACCAAGCGGCACAAAGTCAAAACCGCCTGCAACTCACCCACCCCAAGAAACCAAGTAACAGCTGAGGAGACAAAAAAAAAAAAAATGCCCTGCTCTTTTGAAGGGGTGTCATAAAAAGTTGGATTTCAGTGAAGAAAATCAAAAGATTCAAAAAGAAAGCAAAATATAACGGTCCACAAGGAGACATAAGGGGGCAAACGTGAGTTTTTCTATTTATTGCTATTTATAGATATCATTATCTGATCTGCAGCAGCCACTAGAGGGGGGCTGTGGCCCACACATGGAGCACCCGTGTGCACCCATCTGACTGTGTGCATCCACCTACGCCACCTCCAGCCTCCAACCACCACAGCAGTGCCCAGAATAGGGAATACGGCTCCTCAAATGCAGCTAGCCAGGCACCCATAAAAAAATAAGCTGAAAAATATAACACACTAATTGAATACAGAGGGATTATCCCACTGTGCAGGTGGCCTGCACAGCTCGCTGTGGGCTGATGCTCAGCTGACACTCCCACGTTCTCCTGAGCGCGTTGGGAGTTGTGACACACGCCAAGGGAAAACAGAATTAAAAATAAAACCAGGGGGAGGGGGAGAAATCGCAGCCTTGCGTGAGGAGCAAGAAGCTTTCCCTTGCAGACATTCCCACGTGGCCCATCTCCAGCAGGAGACCAAGCAGGTACGGGTCTCGTGGGGACACACGTGGTGTGTGCATTCTTGCTGCAGGCTCAGGCACATCCCCACGGCTGCTCCAGCAGCACAGGGATTGCTGCATGTGTGATTTGGGAAGTGGACGCTTTCAAGCAGTGTCTGCCTTGCAGCCTGGGGAGCATCTCCAAGACCTTTCCTAATCTGCTCTGCTCCGAGCATAGTTGGGAGCGGACGCACTTTACAGGCTGCTCTAACCCTGTCCTGCTGGCTCCAAACCCCCCTGCTCTTACACACAGCTGGAGCCATGGTGCTTCCCCACGCCCAGAGGTGAGGGCAGTACCTGACACTTAATGCCTGCCAAGCTGCAGCTGCAGGTCTCCGGGTCGCAGACCTCCCGGCAGTCGCAGCCGCAGTCCTCCCGGGACAGGCGGATGTTGTGCAGCTCCCGCTTCTCCTCCTTGTCGATCTTCTTCACCCCCACGGCCTTCAGCAGTGCACGTCTCTTCTTGGCAGGGTAGGGCTGCAGGAAGAACCCATCCTCCAGGTCCACGTTGCTGACGTCGATGTCGTCGTCGGAGATGTCATCGATGGTCAGCTGGTTGGCCTCCTGCGACTCCTTTGTGCCGTTCATGGTGAGCTAAGGGAAGAAAATGGACAAAGCATTAGTGGCCTGTTGAGGATGCAGAGCCATCAGCTTCCCCAGCTCAGGGGAAACGAGAAAGGAATGACTTGCCCCCTCCATGATGGCCAACCCCAGGAACAACATCTGTGTCAGAGCCCCCAGAGACCTGACAGGGGCTGCTTCCTGGGATATCGAGTGTCTAAATCAGAGATGAAAAGATTTTGGGAGATGCTGAGAGGAGTCTCAAGTCTAGGAATAGAGGGGTACTACCAAAAGAATAAAAACATCTTCAGTGTCTTTTCCATCACTTTTCAAAGATGGAGAACCAAGTGAAAAACCCACACTGGAGCCTGTGTTTTTTGGAGACCCAAACAGGGCTAAGGACTGATGCCCCCAGGTCTCAGAGAGGCTCCTACTGAAAGCTGGCCAATTACTAACGACATCCACCAACTTCTCATCAACCCAGCCCCATGCTCCTACTCACTTTCCATTTCAACGCTTCCAACTTCTCCTCTTTTAATTTCTCTTCAAGTTTCCCCCGACGGACGTTTTCCTGCTCCTTTGAAAACTCCGCCAGCGTGAACTGCCGGGAGGAGCTGTGTTTGCTCACCATTCCCAGGGTACAGCCCCCACGACTAGGCACGCTCGTGAACCCCTGGCAGCGTGGGAAGTAAAACACAGTGACCCGGTCAAACTCCACATTGTTCTTCTTTAGTCGCTTGGATTTCTTCAGGATAGACGTGGCTAAAAATGAAGGGGAAAAAAAAACAACACAAAGTCAGTGATGCCATCCTGCAGATAGAATAGAAATGTTACAAACAGGCTGTAAATATCACAAACACCAGGACTTATAATTACTCTCTCAACAGGGACATGATAGGACAAGGCTACATCATTGCTTGTAGCAATCAAGGCTACATCGTTGCTTGCAGCAATCGAGGCTACATTATTGCTTGATGGTGTTTCAGCAGCTAACACTTCAAAGGTGGGATGAGGATGGAGAGAAAACTAAGCCAAGTCCTGTTGCAATGGAGTCGCCGATGAGATTGACCCTACGAAACGGCTGCTGCTTCTCCTTCCCGCTTGACTTCCCCCAGGAAACATACATTTGCTTATTCTTCACGTGCAGCAGAGCATAACGAACAAGCAACCAGCCATCCTACACGTCTGTCTCTCTAAACCCACACACCCTGCCCCACATTCAGGAGCCCATGGTCTGCTCCTGGGATGCTGTAGCACCGTCACTCCAGCACTGCATGGCTCCAGCTTTTGTGGTAGGGCAGAAAGTAGCCCAAACGGCTGGGTTTTTTTTCTGGTACTTCCTTTCACCATCCACTGGGAGGAACTCTGAATCTATAGTTTATTCTCAAGAGACTCATTTGAGAGCAGCTGCAAAGATGTTAATCTTTGTGCAGGTGATCCCAGGGTAAACATGGCAACACATGACTCTGGTTTATCTTAAACTGCTGAAACATGCTACACACCATTTAAAGAGGAGCCTCTCCAGAGATACCTGGTCCTGCACATCTGCACATGCAAATGCAGCAGATGTAGGGGGACTAATTAGTCAAGGCAGGTTCAGAGTCAGTGAGTTTCCACGAATGTAGCTGGCCAAGAAAGCAAAGTGAGGCACAGCAGTACTGGGCTACACAGCTGCAAGAGAGTGGCAGGAACAAGAGCCAGCTGCACCCAGATTTGGTGGTGGTGGGTATTTTTGGTCCTATTTTTTGCTGATTAATGGGTGCTTTGGTGGCCACCATGGAAATTATGGGAAGAAATAACCCAGAAAGGATGGGTGACTCCTGCAGAGCTGGGACTGACCTCTGTTCTTCAGGTGGAAGAGACATAGGTCAGGAGCCAAAAAAAGGACTGTGAAAACCTGAGGGGCTTGGCTGGTTTGGCTTGGCCCCGAAGGCTGGGAAAGTGCGAGACTGGACAGTTAGCTACACCCACATTTCACAGGTCTCACTTGCCAAAATACAGCGTTTCAGTTTCATGGGGAAAAAAAAAAAAAAAAGAAAAAAGAAGTGTTCACCCAGCTGTGTCAGCAGCTTCTGCTCAATAGCTGGGGGTTCACACTGGGTGCTGCAGTCGCTCTGATGATATCTTTGCGCTGCGCGTTGCACTTTCATAATAACCTTGACTCAATCTTCTAAAACACGAGCCCTTTATCAAAAGGCAAGTTAACCACTGCGATCATCTATCGACTGAGCTGCTGCACTTTGGCATTTGCTTCTCTCTCCCTGCACCCCTCCTCTGAAACTGTTTTCCCATTCCTGACCCTTTTCCAATTGAGCCAGGGAATACAAAAAGTTCATTGTTTTGTCACAAAACCTGGGAAGACAAGCAAGAATGAGACTCTTTATTATTACAAGACTTCTAAAGCCTTTTCAGACCACTGCGTGTTTGTGTATGTCTGCTAAGTGGACCTTGACTGCTATATACAGTGGGTGTTCAGTATAATTTACTAGGCTGAACTATTTCTCCACCATGAAGATGTTCCTCTATTGTATCTTTTATTTTTCCCTTCACATGGCAGATAAAGGGTTTTACAACCTTGCCTCCTGTATGTTTTCCTAAAAGCTCTCAAAACTGATATTGCTGGGAAAACAAAATAGCATTTATCTGTACTAGCAGCGGAGGCAATGTCAAACATGTCATGTTCTTTGGCAAAGTACCCAACTCATGTAGGAAACGAGTTCTGAAATGGTAATTACACTACTGGTTAATCATTTTTGAAAAACAGTGTTATGGGCCTTTGCTGTCTGATTAATTTTTTGCCTATGGAACAGCTTGACAGGGAATTGAGGGCTGGTGGGATGGTCCTGCAGCATGGGCTTGGAGGCATCCACATGCCTCTGCACATCCAGGTCCTTGGGTTTCTATTCCTGGAAATTTGGACTTCAGCAAAAATACGATAAAGCAATGACAAATACTGGGAGGAAGGGCTGAAGATCCTGAGGATGCTGAATGATTATAAATTGGTGTCATGACAGGCATTACAGCCACTTCCACCCACAAAGGTGTGCTCCAAGGGGGGACTCTGTGTGAGGACCCACCAGCATGCTACAAAAAACCCATGCAGAGGCATGGCCAATCCCAGGAAAGGGGCTGCTGGAGATACTCACGGGTGAAGCTGGACGTTAAGGCAGAGCTGGGCTTGGGCTCTCCGCGGGAGCTCTCCTCGTCAGTCTCCCAGCCCGAGGATGCTGAGGAGGAGAGGGGGGAGCAGGAGGAGGAGGAGCAGTAGGTACTGTCATCCCCCAGCTCTTCATACTTCCTTTTCAATACTCCACTCATGGTGACGCCGTATTTTTCATATAACTGGAAGACAAAGGAGAAAAGCAAAATGAAGCGCGGGAAATACTGGCAGTTTCTGATGATGAGCAGAAAGGCTTTAGCCCCCCGCCCCCAACAAGGCTCCTCCACCAGATCCACTTGGCCATGCAGGTGTGATTCCCAAAAAGTGCTCCCCCCAAAATACCACACCTTACTATGCTCGCTGTGAACACCTGCTGAATTACTCTCACATTTTACAACACTGAAGAAAAAACAACTATCCCAGACAACAAACTGTCCAGAAACCAATTCAATCAACACAAATGTTATCAAACAGTAAGTATTACATTTTGCTTACTAATTCTTTTATGTTCGCTCTCCTTACCCAGATCGCTTTCTATGCAGTTACAGCTTTAACGTCTTGCTAATTACAAAAATAAGCCAGTTTGCAGAGAACAATCTGTTGGCATGATTTACTTGCTACAGCCCCCCGGGGAAACAGACTTATTAAATGAAGCACTGAAATACAAATATATCAACTGTGAAGAACAGCCCTTCTCCTCACAGTGCCTTTCATAGTCAGTCCCCCATTCAATAAGCTATTCTTGTTTAGGCTGGGTTATGTATCAAGCATAGTAGCAATTAAAAACAATGCAGCTAATTAAAAACAAAGAAGCTCTGTATTTGCCTAGATTCCTAAATTTCCTTCATGCTTTGCCCCTGCTCATCCTAAAGAGAGGAAAAAAAAGAAAGAAAAAACAAAAATAACTGTGTTGCATCTTTTTAAACTTTGCTTTTATAAAGTTTGTACAATTTCAGGCAACAAAAAAAACCCCAAAACAAAACAAAACAAAACAAAAAACAAAAACAAAAGCCAGAAAAGCTACAAACTTTGCCTACAATAGGCTTGGACAACACTCTCAGGCACATGGTGTGATTCCTGGGGTGGTCTTGTGCCGGGCCAGGAGCTGGACTCGATGATCCCTGTGAGTCCCTTCAACACAGGATATTCCGTTATTCTAATGAATATTAGCTCCCACCCAAGCTGGGATGCTCCTGCACCGATGATGGACCATTCCACCTTTTAGACACTGGCAACACCACCCCAGCTGCCCCTGCTTCTGCAGAAGTCTCTGCCAGCTTATTTTGAAGCCAGTGAGCCATTTCCAGAACTGAAACCCAGGCTGCTGCCAGAGGGGTGACTTGCTTCATCCCCATCCCACCAGGCTGTAAGACACAATCACAGTGGCAGAGATGCAGTCCCAGCCCAGAAACTCCTTCCAGCAAGGAGGGGAGAGCCCCAGCAACGTGGGATGCTACTAGCCACCCCATAATACACAGAAGCTAAAGCATGCCTAAAATTTGGACAACACAGAGAGTAAACAGCCCCAGGATGGTGACAGCGCAGATACAGGGGTGCCAGACACCGAGCCCCCATCCCCTCCCACCACCTGAAACTCCTCCACAGGCCAAATTAATCCTTTGCAACCTTAACACTTTCTCCCCCTCTTTTGCATGTCTGAAGTTAATTTAAGTCCCTGAAACAGAAAAAAGAAGACTAAATCTGCCCTTCTGACAGCCCTAAGCAGGCAGCACAGACCCCACACCAGCTTCAAGAATCTCCCCATGATGGGATTTTCAATATCCTGACAGCGCTGTGCAGTATCACATTGCAGGATGGGAGCACATGCAGTACCTTCCAAGCCGTGCACCAACCCTCGCTAATTATGTTTACCATCAGCTTCCCAGGAGACAACAGTCCCCTAAAAGGTCAGAAAAGTCTCCAGATGAAGCAGTTCCCTGGCCTGAAGAAGTTAATCATTTGCTGCAGCACATGTTTATGGGGCCAGTACATCCCCCACGTCCCCGAACCTGGGGGATGGGGAGAGGTGATCCCTCCATCCCTCCTCCTCCTCCTGCAGACCTGGAGCTGCAGGTGGTTTTGCCACAGAGCGGTTGTTGGGTTTTTGGCCTTAATCCAAAATAGATGCAGAGAAGGTGGATTTGGCCACCCTCCAGCCCCAGCAGCACATGTCCTACCCAACACCTGGATTAACCCCTTTTCTGCCTGCTCCACAGCAAAGCTGAGCTCACAGGCAGCCACGATACCCAAACCAACAACCTGGCTGCATTTACAAAATATTATAGTTTTATTATTTTTATATATACGCCTTCTGCACTGTCTCACATTTGCTTTAGGAAAACAACCAGGAGCACACAAACCCTCCAAATCCAAGGCAGGGGTCCGAATCAAAGCCTGGGCTGCAGCCAGAGGTTTACAGACCCCATTGTCCACCTGGAACGGCCAAAAACTTTGCAAAAAAAACCCCACAGCTAGCTTGAAAAAGCATCAGTTTGTGCTACAGAGTGGTCACTCGCTGCTCCAAAGGACAACTCTAACACTGCCAGTGAGGGAAGCCACTGTAGCCAAGGGAGGGAAAAATCAGCTCCTCAGAAAGCCCCTAGGGGACACATCCAACAGCAAACAGCCTCTGAGACACAATGTTGATCACATCCAAGCCTCGTGGGAGACACCAGAGGGTGGTGGAGCAGCCAAGATCACTCTGCTGAGACAGGGATAACTCCCAGGTCCGGACCAAAGATGCAACCCTGACACTCAAGTCACCTGCAAACCCACCAGCCCCTCAGGAGCCGCATCACATCCCCCCAGATCACATCACAGGGAAAACCGAAGCGCCCTTCTCAAGACAGAGAACTGAGCTAACACAAACACCAAGCCAGAGCCAAGGCAAGCTGTGCAGAAGATGGTGCAATTCCATTTATTTATTTTTTAAATACTGTCATCAGCCAGAAGGATGAAGGGAGGTGTGTGCAGCTCCCATCTACGAGAATGAGCCAAATGCATAGGAAAAAAAACCCAAACACTTCTGGCAGGCTGTCTTCTTCAAAACACCTATTGTTTTGTTACTGCAAAGTAGGTGTCGTGCAAACAGGATTCTCAATTAATGGGAAAGAGCTGGTGAACCTGTTGCCCACCAGCCAAATACATTAATTTTCCTCTCTAATGCCTTCCCCCTTATTGCTGATTTATGGCTGTGATGTTTTCCAGGTGATGTTTTCAAATCCTTCTCAGGAGTGATGTAGTTGGGCTGCAGCCATTGGTGCCCACTTCTATCCACCCCCAAAATATCCTCTAGATGGGGGTATTCCTGTCAAAGGCAGGACAATCTTCTCCTCCCCTCCTCACCCCAGCACTTGGGACCAGACTTCCCACCAGCAATTTGGATGCTGCCTTTAAACCCATGTCACCAAAGCTTTTGGCCACTCAGCCAAAAAAGCCCAGAGGCTCATTCAGACACAACGAGGATATTTTAATTGCAGTAATTTTGCAAGGAACCTTAAATTCACAGCGATGTCTTACAAGGAAGCCCCAAAAATGTCCACAGTAGCATGGAAAAAATAAATATCTATATCTAAGCTTGCCATTGCAAATCTCTGCAGGCACTGCCGAGTGCAGGATTTTACCACCTTCTCCTTCTTTTTTTTTTTTTTTTTTACATAACCTGAAATAAAATAATCCTATCTTCCTTTTAGTTGCCAAAAAAGACATTCTGTTCTTGGCTAAGACTTCTTACTCATCTATTTTACTGAAAACAGCTTTTGGAACAAGTACATAATGCAATGGATCAAACCCGCAGGAATTCCTCTCTGGCACCAGAACTCCCACTATCCTGGGAATACTTTCTAACAAATATTTAGCCCAGATGTGCATTCCTTTCTTTCTCTCTCCCTCCTTTTTTTTTTTTTAAAGCATTAAAGTTTGGGTGGGGGAATTGGGGGGGGGCTATCCAGTTTGGGGGGAAGGGAATCGAATCTGCAAAGTCCCATTTCTGGCGCTCAGCAAGTCGCAGGGTAAAGCTCTAATACACTGGAATGCGAGGAATTAATGTTTTAACTATCCTCCTCTTGGACGACGTCTCAACAGTAAATATTTCGAGTAATTTAGATTTAAGAAGGTTTGGCATTTGCTTAGCCAAGCGCAGAGGAAGGCAACTAAAACTCCTACCAGTGTCCAGTCTCCGAGAGACTGCACAAAGAGGCATCGTGGCTTTGGGCAGAATTATGAGGAGAAGATGTTTCGGTGTTACATTTTGGGGCTGCAGATGTGCTTTGAAGCGACAGGCGATTACAGCAGTGCAAGCAAAGCAAAGGAAACTCCTCACAGCGAGTCCAGCAGCTGCCTTTGGTTGTGCCACAATTCCCATGGCATTGCAGGATAACGCCTATGAGCAAGGGTATTTTAAATTTTGAGGGTTCTGTTGGTGAAGCATCCTAAAGAATGGAAGGATCCCAAATATTTGCATGAGTTATTGAAAGCAAAGTTTCTTTTGCCAAGCAACAATCCCTGCTACCCCACAAACCTCAGTGCAGTGCACTGAAAATATTTATTTTCCAGTGACTTTTTGAACTGGCTTGCTGACTTTAAAGCACAGCCTGTAGCCCAGGAGACAAAGTGGACTCATCCCAGTACACCAAGGTGGACTCTTCTCGGCACACCGGGACGAGGGCTCGGGCGCCGGGAGTGAGTTAACAACTCTGCTGAGCCATGAGTCAGAGCGGCTCCCGCTCCCTCCCCCAGAGCTGCAGTGGCTGTGCAGGTCTAGCAGGAGTAAATATTAGTTTAAAAAACACCACCGCATATTTTAGCCAGGTACAGCTCCGAAGGCGACTCGTGGGGCAGAGCTGAGGGAAATTTTTGGGGTTGGTGTTTATTTGCACTCAGCCGTTTATTGCGGGTAAAGCGACCTCGGTGTGAGAATCACCAAAAACTGGTGTGGAGCTGAGCTTCCCCTTTAGCTATCCCAGAAATTTGATGTCTAACAGCAGTGGTGATTCCAGTAACACTTCTGGGGTTATTTAATAATCACCACACTATCAACACTGATTCACTGCTCGCCCATTTAACTATTTTAATTCTTTGCATATTTACTTAAGTGGTTTCCCCAGTGCCTCTGTGACAGCCTCCGCGATGACAGCACTTCCCAATTTTGGGGCTGACAGAGCCAAGGCAAGTGGGATCATCCCATTGGGACCCTCCAGGGGACAGTCCCACGCGTGTCCCCAGCCACGCAAAGCTGTGCTTTCCAGTTCAGACCAGATTATTTTCACTCAGCTGGGTCTAAGGTTTCATAACCTTGCTCTGGTTAAAAATAGCCTCTGCCTACTATGCAACAGCACAACCCAAAGTACCCCGTGCCATGGAGCAGGAGCATGAATCAGTCCAGAGCACCACGAGTTTATTCTCCTGTCAGAGACTGAACAAGCAAAGTGCCTTCCCTGAGAACAGCATCAGAAGTCTTTACTCCATCTCCTAATTTTTAGACGGCCACAAAGAAAAAAAAAAAGAAAAAGGCTTGTCAGATTTTTCTACCAAGCCCTTATTTCTTGCTGACAGCTTGAAAGGTAAATAAGAAACATTAGCAAACACATTAAAGGTTATCTGACATGGCCCGAATGAAAGGAGGTTGGGATGCACTCGGCGCTGATTGTGCTGTAATAAACACGAAAACAGCATAGTGTGCTTTGTCTAGGAAAATCCTCTATTTGATCACACCTCATGAATAATTCACACCAGGTTTCCATATTTGTCCTCCTGTAGGTACACGCTGTGCGTTACCTTCCCTGCTATATATACGCACGCATTTCCTGCGCTGAATTATTAAAGGCTTTGCCGGGAGCTGCAGAGTCTCTCCATGCGGAGAACAAACTCACCCTCCTGAAAATAAACCCAGCCCCCTCACCCCTTGATGGGCTTTATCTGCAAACTGCTCAGCAGAGGAAAACTAAAATAATTTTCATGGAAAAATAAAATAAGAAAATAAAGTACTAATTGATGATGAATTCCTAGTAACAAACGACAAGACTGGCAGTGCTGGGTTAAGGGTTGAACTCGGTCTTAAGAGGGCTTTTCCAACCTTAACGATTCTCTGATTCTGTGACTCCGAGGTTTGTAAATGGTTGTGAGGGTTATTCTCTCCATCCATCCCACTCAGGCATTCCAGGCGTTAGTAAGGCTGAACTGCTTTAGGAAAGGGCTGTCCCTATGTGTCAGCCTCTTCCTACAGCGACATTATGTAACTCGGAGGTGACAGACACTTTGGAGTATGCCGGGGGGGAGGGGGAGGCAAGCAAAAAAAAAAAAAAAATTACAAAAATCTAAGAAAACTTAGTAGTTTGGGGGGTTATTCCTATTTTCCCCCTTTTTCTCAGGTGGGCTGTAAAAGCCGCGATGTTTTATTTCGGGAGGCGACCTGAGGGGGGGGTTGAGGGGTGCCCCGCTCCGTCTGTCCTCCCGTCGGTCCCTCCGTGCGCCCGTCGGTAGGTGTTGCTGTAGCGACGGGAAAGCATCCCCAGCCGGGCGGATTTGGGGAAGAGCGAGCCGGCAAGGCTCCCCCCGTCCCCCCCAACCTTTCTTTCAACATCAAAAAAATTGGAACCGCAGCCGTGAGGATGGAGCACAGCCTGGACTGACGGAGGGGGGGAACTCAGCGCTACTCCTAGTAAATATTATAAAGGTGTTCGCATGTCCGTACAGCGCTGCCGATGGGAAAGTGCGGGGGTGCCGGGGGCGCAGCAAACCCCCGTACCCCTTCCCACAAGGAACGCCGTCCCGCTCCCTCGGGGGGGGTGGTTCCCAGAGCTTCCCGCCGGCTCACTCCCAGCCCCGGCCCCGCCGGGCTCCGCTCGCCCCCGGGCAGGACCAGCGCGGCCAGACGGCGCCGCTGCGGCGCGACCGCCCGGGCACGGGCGGCGGGGACCGCGGGAAGGGACCCCCGGGCAAAGGGGACCGTAGAGGGACCCCCAGGCGAAGGGGACCGCGGAGGGACCCCCGGGCGAAGGGGACCGCGGAGGGACCCCCGGGCGAAGGGGACCGCGGGAAGGGACCTCCGGGCGAAGGGGACCGCGGGAAGGGACCTCCGGGCGAAGGGGACCGCGGGAAGGGACCTCCGGGCGAAGGGGACCGCGGGAAGAGACCTCCGGGCGAAGGGGACCGCGGGAAGAG
>NW_016690331.1:2077645-2103129 GCF_001604755.1 Lepidothrix coronata | reverse complement strand
CCGGGCGAAAGGGACCGCGGGAAGGGACCCCCGGGCGAAAGGGACCGCGGGAAGGGACCCCCGGGCGAAAGGGACCGCGGGAAGGGACCCCCGGGCGAAGGGGACGGCTCTGACCGGGATCCCGACGTCCGAACCCCGCGATGGGCAAGCACAGCCCTGGCTCCGCGCGGACCCCTGAGCCGCAGGGTTGGTGGAACACGGAGCTCTCCCCAGCCCCAGCGCCGCTTCCCCCCATGCCCATCCCGGCTGCCCGCGGCGGTCCGTACCTGCGGCGGCGGCGGCGGCGGCGGGTCTCGGCTGCAGCGGCGGTGCCTGGCGCGGCGCCTCCCGCTCCGCTGCCGGGGCCGGGCCGGGCTGCGCCGCCCCGCGCTGCCCTTTTCCGTCAGTGGAAAACTCCGGGCTCTGACGCAGGCGGTGACAGGAGCGGGGCCGGCCGGCCCGCCCGGCTTCCTGCCCCCGCCGGGCGGGGCGCTGAGTCAGGGGCGGCGGGAGGCACCGCCCCGCACCGCCCCGCATCTCAGCGCGCCGCCCCACACCGCCCCGCACCGCCCTGCTCCGCCCCGAACGCCCGCAGGGACCGCGGGCATCGCACAGCCCCGCACCGCTGTGAGACGGCGAGAGGGGGCACGGGCGGGAGGGAGGCCCCCAAAGGGATTTGGTTCCCACGGGGTGTCCCACACGGGCACAGGGTGGACCCCAAAGTGTCTCTGAGTACCACGGGGGCTGGTAACCCCAGAATGGATTTTATTCCCATGGGGGAATTCTATCCCACCAGGAGCTGGGGAATCACAGTCACTGCTTGGACCCCAAAGTGGCCACGGGGGGCTGGGAACCCCAAAATGGATTTGGGTCCCGTGGGGGAGCTGTGTCCCCCAAGGGGTTGGGGAGCCACAGGCACAGTGTGAACCCCAAAGTGTCTCTGAGTACAACAGGGGGCTGGGAACCCCAAAATGAATGAGAGTCCCACAGGGAGGTCTAGCCCACAAGGGCTCGGGGAGGCACAGACACAGGTTGGACCTCAGGGTAGGTTTGAGTACCATGGGGGGGATGGGAACCCCAAAACTGATTTGTGCCACACTGGGAGCCTGTGTTCTGCAAGGGGTTGGGAAGCCGCAGGCACAGCTTGAAGCCCAAAGTGAATTTAAATATCACAGGGGCTGGGGACCCCGAAGCGGATGTGGACCCCAAAAGGAAACCTACTTCAAGGGGTTCAGAGCTCAAAAAGAGTTGGAGTCTCAGGCAAAGCTTGGCCCCCAAAGCACATTTGTGCACCACAGGGGTCTGGGGACCTTAAAGCGAGATGGTGTTGGGTGCTTCAAGGAGTTCAGAGCCCACAAGGGTTTGGGAGGACCCCAAAACAAATTTGGGCACCTCGGGGTCTTTGGGCTATCACAAAGGGTTGGCACTTGCAGGCAAAGGTTGGGCACCAAAACAGATTTAGGCACCACAGCGATCTGGGGACCACCACGCAGGGTTGGCTTCTGAAAAGGATTTAGACTCTGCCAAGGGACTCACAGGCACAACTTGGACCCCAGAGCACATGTAAATACCACAGATGGCTTGGGACCCTGAAGCAGGTGAGGACCCCAAAAGGGGATTGGGCACTTAAAGGGGTTTGGAGGCCAGGAAGGGTTGGGGGCCCACAGGCAAAACTTGGGCCGTGAAATACATTTGGGTCCCGCAGGGAGTTTGGACCATATGAAGTTTTGGGGACCCACAACAAAGTTGGATCCTAAATGGATTTGTGTCCTACAGGGAACTTGGGACCCAGAAGTCCTCTGTAAAGGTTTTGGACCCCAAAATGCATTTGGGTCTCACAGGGACTCACAAGTGATTTGGGAGCCACAGGCACAGCTTGGATCCGAAGATGGATTGGGGTCCCACTGTGGTTTTGGCACTCACAGCTCAGCTTGGCTCCTGAAAGGGATTTGGATCCTGCAAGGAGTTTGTTTCCCCACAAGGAGTTGGAGACCCACAGGCACAGCTCAGGTCTCAAGACGGAGTGGGGCACCACAGGGGCTTTGAACCCCTCAGGGGCTTTGATCCCCACAGGGGTTTGGGACCCACAAGCAAGAATTACCTCCCAAAAGTTTTTTGGCCCCATGAGGTGGTTAGGATCCAGAAGCAAGTTTTCTCCCTCAAAGGGGTTTCTGGACACCGAGGGAATTTGACACCTACATGAAAGGCTTGGGACCCAAAACAGACTTGGATCACACAGCGGTTCTGGGCCACACAAGCAAGACTTGGACCACAAAAACGGTTTCAGTCCCCTGAGAAGTTGGGGCACGCAAGCAAAGTTTGGATTCCAAAAGGGGTTTTCCCCCCACCCCCTTGCATATCTGCAAGGTCTGGCCCCCAAAGAGCATTTTGTATCCACAGGGACTTGATCCCCATACAGGCAAGGATTGATCCCCCAAGGACATGTGAGCCTCTAAAAGGGATCTGGGCCCCATGGGCAAGGGTTGATCACAAAAATGGGTTTAGGCCCCACAAGTAAGAACTGTTCCCCACAAAGAATTGGATCCCAAGAAGGGACTTGGGCCCTATATGTGAGGCTTGGCCCCCAGGGGGATTTATCGTGAAGGTGAGGGAGGATGGATTGAGGTGGGGGGGGATTTCCCCAAGCACATGTATCTCTGTGCTTCATTGTGAGCTCCTTAGCTCCAAAATGTTTCCCACACAGTTCTGCAAGCTAGAGTGCTGGCACCTCTTTCCAGGAATATTATTTTACTTGTAAACCTCTTAGGATGCCTTTTATGTTTTTTTTTGTTTGTTTTTGGTTTTTTTGTTGTTTTGTTTTGGGTTTTTTTTTGTTGTTGTTGTTGTTTTTTTGTTTGTTTGGGTTTTTTGGTTTTTTTTTGGTTTTTTGTTTGTTTGTTTGTTTGTTTGTTTGTTTGTTTTTGTTTTGTTTTTGTTTTTTGGTAACAGAGGTGTCTTGTTTGGAAGGTGCCCAGTCTGACCATGAAGAGGGGAAAAGAGGTGAGAGCCTGAATGTGTGGCTCAGCTCTTTTAGAGTAGACTGCTGTGAAAGTCTCAACCTTAAGTCCTCTGACCAGTGAAAGCTTTTAAACTCTGGGGCTAAAATGTTGGGGGGGAAATAATCTGATGGTGAAAAATATCCTCTCTAGTCCCAAAACCTCAACCAGTTTATGCCCCCCTGGTGCCTGCAGGATTTTTCTCCTGGTCTTGCCGTGGTGTGTGCCAGTGATTCCCGCGGACAGGGCAGCCCCACGAATTGCCCTAAGAGCTGCAAAGGGCAAGGGTGAGAACCAAGGAGAACTGAGAACATCCTCAAGCCAATTTTTCTGCTGTACTTGATTGATGCTTCTCCTCTCCAGGTGCTTCACCCTACTACCTGGCTCACCCCATGTCACTCTCTCCAGCCCATAAAACAACAGCCACAGCTCCCAGTGGTACAGAGCCACAGAGGGATGAGCTGAGATTTTGCTTCAAATATGCAAATGTCATAGAGGCAATCTGTAATTCTAGATGGTGCCCTGATGATGGTGGGTCCTGTCTTTGAGGCAGGAGGGCCTTCCTGAATATACCAGTGCACAGCACTCGATCGCCAAAGGAGCGGTTTTCCTGAGGTTTCATTTACCATGTTTGGACATGGCCGTGATTAATATTTCCTAACAGGAAGATGTCATGCATGCAGGCTTTCCTCTTCAGGGTTTGGGCTGAGGGTGACGAAGTTCAGGTTGTACACTGGCTCCTCACTTCCTCCACCTCACAGGCTACATCCCGCCGGCCTGGCAGCTGCCCATTGCCAAGCCCAAAACGGGTCCTGGCGCCAGGGAGGTCTCACTACACAGCCCCTGGGGACCTGGAGAGCTTCAGTACGACCAGACCAGGACATAATATCACCTGTCTCTACACTGTATCTGTGTGATGAAGGGGGGATCATTGGCCACCACCCCTGGGCTGAGCTTTGTGTGAAACCCAGGGTATATGGGAAAGGGAAAAAAGCCAGAAAGGCTGCCAGCAACCTCCAGATTACAAATTTTCTGTCTTGCTTCTATTACTTTTAAAGAAAGTAAAGCCACTATGAGATAGAGTCCCACACAGGGCAGAAATTATTTAGCGATTCAGTCAGGCAATGAGCAATTCTGACTCAAAACTGCCCGTATTTTTGTGTGTGAAAGAGAAGGGGGAGCCAAAACAAAACTTGTTTTTGAAGCAGCAATATTTTTTGTTTTAATATTAATAGCAATACTACATCAATAAGTGGAAGCTTACACACAAGCATAAATAACCCTCAACCAATATAAGACGTTTTCCTGTGTAGGTTAAAAGAAATATCTGTTTGACTCAACACATGTTTTGTTGCTGCATCTCTGAGCCTCGTTCCTCCAACAACTTAATTCATGAAAGAAAGAGCGAGAGAGAAAAAAAAAATCTGTTTCTCTTTAACCTGAGCCATGTTGGTTTGGTTTTTAACACCTCTTGAGAAGCAGCATCCTTTCCCTGTGAAGCCAGCACAGCTCGCAGCCCCTGCACCCAGGAAAGCCCTTGCTTCTTTGGCAAAGGCTGCTGGCAGCACCGGCCTGGAGCTGGTTTCCCTGGCTGGGTGCCACGTGAGCGCTGCTCCGGCGGGAGGAAATTCCCTGCTGACCGGCCGTGGCAGGGATAAGTGTCCTGGCAGGGAGCAGCAGCAGCAGAGCAAGCGCAGGGAGCAGGGAGCCCAGCGGGAAAGGACTGGGGGAGGATTCTGTGTGACACAGGAGAGGAGAGATAAGAGGTGTGAGCTGGACAAGCTCGGGATGTCAAGCTCCTCGCTGCCAGTTTTGTGCTTACCCTGCAGCTGGAGAAGCGCTTTCCCTGGGGTTAAAAGCCTCTTGGTGTTTAGGGATGGATAAATCGGGAATATCTGGGCTTGGAGATATGAATTTTTTCCCTGGTTTTATGTGACATCCTGAGTGTGGTTCTGAAAGGGTTTATCAGCTGTATCTGACTGTGGTTGTGTTGCTGGGTACTGTAACAACCCATCTGAGAGTGATGGCACAGGGACATGGGAAAAGAAACCACTGCTGAACCAACGCCCACTTGAGCAATCACATGTCCAGCATCACTCCCGGTGTCCCCGACTCGCCCCCTGGCCCCAACTCCTCCTGTTCACAGTCAGATAAAATGAACACTTTGCTGTTGTAATGTGTTGTGCAATCACAGCGAACTGCTGTGGCCACTTGTGGGCTGCCTGACCTGGTGCCAGGGCTCCTTCCCACCCAATGCATCCAAATCACACATTGAACAAGGGCATTGAGCTGGTTTGAGGTTTTTTTCTTCCTCTGAAAGACGGACACAAAATTGGCAAACCAAAGACTTAGTTTCAGCCACGCTCTGGGCTACTCACGCTGGGAACCATCGGAAGGACACAGCTGTGCTGGGACAGCCTTTGGGGTGTGAGTCTGGCCATGCAGATGTGATGAAGATGTCCTGTGGTTAGCTCATTGATTTTATACCACCACAACTCTACCAGCTCCTGCTTTGAGCTGGTGTTGGAAGATAGTCACATCTATAGCATTTAAAGCCCTGTGCTGTTATATACTGGCTGAATTATTTATGTATTTACTGGAATGTGCTTTCTTCACTGTGCTGTCAGTCCCTGATAGAGATAGGGACAGAGTAATTCAGTGCTCTCCTACGTGCACAGGCACCCTGTACGCTTGAGAGGAGGAGAATATGACCTGTTTGCCGGTGAGTGCTGGTATAATTGCTAGATTCCCAACAAACACACAAAAATCATGAATAAGTGTTAATTTAAAGTGCAGGCATGAAATGGGAATTGTGGAAGCTCCGTGTACCTCCAGCCACACGTTAGCAATGGTTAGCGGCAAGGAAAATAAGTATGACAAAGCCCCGTGCTATCCAGACAGCTGGATTCGAGTGGGGCACCTGTGTCCTCAATTAACCCAACTACCGGTTAACTTCGGTGTCAACAGAGACCCTCGCACCAGGATTTGGAGGTGGGAAGTACAGGAGTGCTGCGTTTTTCGCTCCTTGACATTTCGTGAGCCGTCTGTTTCAGCGCTGAAACGTCTCAAGTGATGGGACCGTTGCAATTTCTCTTTCAAGGGTATCGCTCTCACACAATAATTAAATCTCTGGCTTTCAAGCGTAATTGCCAATGACAGAGCCTCCGAAATTGCTTTTTTATGCTCGACTGTTCGTCTCCTGGCAGAAAGGGCTTCTGCAAAAAATAAAGAAGCCAGGAAAGAGTCGTGAGTGGGTGCAAAGGCAAGGGGGAGCAATAAAAACTCCATTCTTTTCCCCCCAGTAGAGGGACAACAACTGTCCTAAACACTGAGGTGGCCCAAAACATATTGTAGTCCTGGATGCCTAACAGGCCCTGAAGGAAATGGTAGCTCACAGTACAGCTCCATCATTACCAGGCTTGCTGGAAAACTGTAATTTTTCATCACTAGGACCTGTCTCCTGCTCCAGGTTGGTAATTGGTGGTGTTGGCAGTGAGCCAGGCAGCACTCACAGCTCTGTCTTGAGAGGACAAAAACCCCTATTACTTTATGCTCTCTAATTCTCCCAAGGTGTGCTGCTGTCTATCAATAGAGTCGCCATGAGGTAATAGAAATTACAAACCTCCCCAGACTTATTTGTCTGAAAGCATTTCTTGTAAAAATAATTATATGAGCCTCCGGAATGGTGGTACATGAGAATGGCAGAAGAGAAAGTTTGCAAATTAAACTGCAACAAAAGGCTCTTTATCATAAACTATGAGGGAGACTGGGCAAGAGGGTTATTTCACTTCTATTGGGTTGGCTGGTGACAGGGTTTAGAGTGAAAAAGCAGTTTTTGTTGCCTTTTGTTCGTCGCTTTGCAGTGAAGCTGCTCTAGACCTTGAGCTGGGTAGGGAGATGGGTTTGGCCAGACACCACTGGGTGCTCATTCCGTGCAGGCCCCCAACAGCCCCTGCCCTCCTTACAAGAGGAAATCTAAAGCCTTCATTGCATCCCACTCTTGACCAGCAAAAACCGTCCAGTGAAGATATATTTGCAGTGATGTGACAGACTGGAGCTCTGGAGGAAATACCTGAGCTGTCTGAAAAAGTTACTACCCCTGTGCCTCAGGAAAGGCTGATGAGTTGATTCCAGGATCTCAGCATGATCCCATTTTGATGCAAAGTTGGAGCAAATGGGCTGGACTGTGGATGGGAGCATCTGGGACACCAGCACACCTGCCACTGCTGGGATGAAGCTCCAGTGCAGGAGAGGGCTGCAGACTCCTGGAGGGCTGCAGTGGCTCCTTAGGAGTAAAGAGTTTCAGAGAGAAATCAGGATCTAAAGCCAATAAAAATAACATTATGACTAAAGCTCAATTTTCTCCTCTAACAAAGGTTTTCACAAGCCCAGATTATGGGGCAGGGGCATTGCTTCCCCTGAGCAGCCCTTATGATACTCGAGCTGGGCTGAAACAGCAGCAAAATACATGCAAAACTTATATAAATACAAGTAGATGTGTGTGAATCTATTTATATTTAACTTGATTGCCTTAATTCACAGCAAATCCCCCCCAAAAAAGTGCTGTTGCCATGTCACCCAAAGCTGAAGCAGCGTTTGGTGGCCACAGCAGCCACAGGTGATGCTTCAGTGCTTTCTTCTCAGTGCCAGAGCTCGAGATGACAGCACTGGTTTAAAAATGGAAGCTACCAGAAGAGCACCAGGTCTGCATTTGTGTGCTGGTTTTATCTGTGAGCTGTTGCTGTCCTTCTGACACTTGCAGGATGCCCAGGGTTACTGAGTTTTAACATCAGATCCTGGCAGCATGAAAAGGGCACGTGTATGGAATTAGGTACGGGGTTAATTACTGTATTTGGCGGTGCTTTATGGGCTTGGTGGCATGTCACACTCCTGAAGTGCTTGTGATCAATGTTGGGGCTTCTGAGCCAAATTCACATCTGCTGTTTAACTCCCAGCAAGGCCACTGACAGAGCTGCCACATCCAGGGGTATTGGTGCTCCCCAGTGTGACTGTGCCACTCTCATTGTTCCCTTGGGAGCAGGTCCTGGGTCTTATCCCCAGTTTTACCATTAGGAAACTGAGGCACCAAACTGGAACCAACCTTTTGGAGAAGGATGGGCACAGGCACGAGGTTTTGAGGCTGAGCCTAAGCCAGCTATTGCCAAGCTACTTTAATATCAGTGGGGGAAAGCTCCAGAAAGAGGGAACTTTGGATTACCCCATGTAGGAGTTCAGGTGTTTCTGTAGGAATCCTAAACCCTCACTGCAGGCACCTACTGAACACACGTACTCCAGAAGGGCAAGCACTGCCCTGTGAGGTGGAAGCTGAAGGGAAAACTGCCACTGAATAGTTTACAGCAGAACATTGAGCCTTTGGTAATTTTTTGACACAACCTGTCCCCAGTGCAGCGGGGCAGGTGATCTGGGCTTTGATGTATCTCATCCCACCTGAAGGTTATTTTCCCCAATCATCCTGTAAAATTGAGGAGCTGCATTTATGCTTCTGCCCCTTAACTTTCTCAAGAGAGTAAAAATGTAGATGTGTTATGTAGATACACTTACAGATACACTTACCAACATAATGTGTACTTTGTGGTGACATCTGAAGGTGGTAGAAAACTCTATAAATCAACAGGATAAATGATTGACACCTCATTTAACAAGAAGGAGAAACAGAGATGAACATTGTCCTGCTGGGGCCAAAATACCCACAGACTCATAAGAAATAGGAGCAGCTTGGCCAGGTCCAGCTTAAATACAACTGTACTGCAATTTAGACAGTATTGAGGAAGGGAAATAAACCTGTGTCCTTTTAGTTTCCGTTCTGGTTTTTGAGTTCCTAAACATTTGCACATACAAGCTTTTCTCCTAAACTGTGGCAGCTGCAAAAATGAGTTCCCTGCTCCAAGATTACCATGTAATGACTTGACCCCAGGAGACAAACTTCTGAGAAAAGGACAAAAACTGTGGCAGTTTCCCTGCACCAGCAATGTGCACATGCCTGTCCAGACATGGGATTTAGGGGAAGGCTTTGGTAAGCCAGCATTTGGCTACACACAATCTGGAGTGCAATGAAAAGAGGAGGTTCTTTTTTTCATAAAACACTATTCATTTTATTTTTGAAATTAATCTACTCAAGGCAACAGAAAGAAAAACGTGGCAAGAATAGTACAAAAAAAAGGAGGTTTGAGTTCAGTTCTAGAAGTTAATATGGCAGGAGGCCTGAAATAGCTTTTCAAGACTCAGCTTCTGCCCACAGGTGTGATTTTTCCATTCATTCATTGACCTGAGGGCTCCCTGCCCTGCCAACAGTGCAGTCGAGGTTGTATCATGCATGCTGGAGAGCATCACAGCTTCAACTCCACAGAGAAACACTGCAGGGGAGAAATAGTTCTTGAAGGCAAGCATTATAATTTACTAACAGGTTTATTAAAATCTTATTAGAAGATTATTTTTTAAAGTCCGTTTTACACAGCTGTTGCCCTTCTGCTGCTGTCTAATCCTGGAAAATCTCAGTGAATGAGTCATTTGCACTTACTATCTATTACACCCTCTTATTATAAGCCTGAGTGTGTTTGCACTTGCTTCAAATAGTATCAATAGAACCATAATAGTGCCATAAAATATCCCACATGTTCCCTTTTGGAGTTTCTTTTGCCATTGGAAAAGAGGTTCCTCATCCAAGGGTTTCATGGAGTGGTTCTTGTGCCTAGAGGGACTCAGGGAGCATTTTGTTTGGCAATAACCTATAAGTCCATTACCCCCAGCCCTGATCCTTAAGAAGAGGTTTTTAATGCATATCTTTTGGGTTTGATCAGAGACACATTGTGGAGGGTCAAGGATTTGCTTCCTAAAGGCAATCTCAAGGACCAAATACTGTTATCCAAGTGTTGCACATCATGACAAGGAAGATATCTGGCAGTAGTGCTTCAGATATGTCTGAGGGCCACCTTGGTTTTTTGCTTGTTTTTGATATCTGAAGGCTGTTGAGTATTAAACGTGACCTCAGGACCATGCACCTCTGCCTTATTTGGCTCCAGGACATGATGTTCTTACTTCCATGCAACCATTAAAAAGAGGGTGAAGGAGAACTCAACACAAGGACATCAATTTCTCGAGCAATGTTGGTTAGCAGGAGGTGCAAACGTTGTCATATAATAAAAAATAACATTGGTAGCTACAGAGAGTAATTTGATTACAGATTTCATTCCCAGCTGTGTCCTCTCCCTTTACCCGTTGTTGAGTTTCACCGTCTCTTTGGTATCGCAGCCACTGTGCCACATTCAAAGCCCCAGACATGCACAAACATTCCCTCAGCCCTTCCTCCTCCTCCTCTTACCCACCCAGGAGGACTGATGGGGAACAGGGAGACATGTGAGGAAGCTACCCTGTCTCCAGATGGGCTCTCTATGGTTGAGCAAACCATGTTCTGACATCCCAGAGCAAACCTTTCCTCTGGGACAGTTGGCCGGAAGTCAAGGGAAGAGATTTGCTCTGAATGTAACTACAGGAGGGAGAAAAAAAAAAAAAAAGGCACATTCAAGGTTTAAAATCGCACTTGCTGCAGGGGATGTTTCCATTGGCAGAGTCTCCAGAACCAGCACAAATGATTCAAAACATTTTGTTAAGTGAAATTCTCAAATGATGTCAGAGCTGAGGCTGCTTTAGCAAAACCAAGAGAGAAGGAAGGTTGAAACCAAAAAGAAGAAGAAAAAAAGTTATACCATTTGACAGGGAGGGATTAGGAGCTTAAAATTATATTTATAGGCTATCCAAATATTTGAAAGCTTGGAAATTCATAGTTCCAGTGCTTTAGCTCAGCTCTAGAGGCCTGCCAGCCTCTTAGCTCAAGTCACGCAACGCAGCCAGCTGGGCTGGACTCACTAAACTCGTGAACCCTATTTTCTGTTATCCAGCCCTGGCTCCCATTTCCTGTAGGCTCACAGACAGATCCCACCACCTTTGCCCGCCTCAGTTTCCCCCTCTGTCAAACACAGAGGAATCTATTCTTCACTATAAAGTATTTTGAGATTTGGCACTGAGAAGAGCAGGGGAGCGTTTGGTCTCCTGTCTCACGAGGCTCAGCACCTGTACTGTGTGGGTCCTGACAAAGCAGCAGACTGATCATTCAGAGACCAACAGCAGCTCTTTGTGTGACCTTTTGTTACACCACCCGTTTCTGTCGGACAGAGAAAACCCGTGGCTGAGGATGATGCTGTTGAAATGCTGTTTTCTTTCATGCCTCTTGCACCTGCCTGTTCCTCCGGGGCCGTGCAAAATAATCACGCCTTTGTCACGGCTCCACTAACCCACTTCATCTTTATTGATTAATAGGTCATAATCCTATTTTAGTGAAAACATAACCGTGCCCATGGCTAGAGGATTCAGATATCACCAACGTGAAGATTACAACCTCTTACTCTGAACACAGAGAGTGAGACGGACTGTCAGAACAAGTGCACTTGTTAAGAGGAAAATCAATAGTAAGCTATTTGGGGAGGGAAAAAACAAATCCCTACTACCACAAATGCATTAAACACAGGCTGCAGTGCTCCAACTTTGTATAAGCCCAAATTAAATGTGACCATAATAAACTGTTTACTTTCTTTGGGTTTACCCAGTAGAAAGGAGCTTCCAGTTTGCTCTAACACCCGTGACACTGCAAGTGTTGGGTCTAGTTAGTGGGAATATGGTCGATGGTGTTAAGTTTTGCCAGAAAATACTTCAATGCCTTCCCCTCCTTTCTTTACAATTGTAGTTAATTAAAAAGTGTTGGAGCTGTAGCCTCAATTAGTTACATCCTTGCTAAGGAGCTATGGTGGCTCATGAGGGTTTGGAGATGGGAGATGAGTTGTCCTACCCTTTCTCTTCCCTTCCTTCCCCCTGTTTCACCTCACGTAGATCCTGTGCTGGGACTAAAGGGACATTAATGCCAATCTTAGTGTATTTTTGATGCCCAGGCAGCACTTACCTTCTCATCCCCCACTATTTGCAAGCTTCCCAGGGACTGCTGGTTACTGCATGAACATGCAGCCTGGGGCTTCAGGGAGGGATCAAAATTCTGTACTTTTCAGGCAGCCCGTGATGTACAGAGTGCTCGTTTCACCCACGGTTTTTAGACAATGATGCTGCTGTGATTTTCCTAGCAAGGGTGCATTTAAGCACGGGTGACCCTGCAGCTCTGCTCCCTCTCTGGAGCCAGAGAGACACAGATTTAACAGTAAATAATGAAAAAGAACTAGATTTCCTTTGTTATGCAGCTCATTCAATGAGGTTTCCCACATCTGTAGAACTCACCACATCTTTTATGAGATTTGACTGTCAGCAAGATGTTATGAATCCCAGATGTTAAAATATGGATTTATTTATAACTCAGAGCTTATAATAGAGCACTCAAAAAGATTGTATCCAGCCCCCCTCCTCAAAAGGTCTTCCTGAAATAAAAGTCTTAGTTTTTTATTATTTTTAAATTATTATTGCTATATGATTTATCCTTGGTATTACCTCATTAAATGCCCTTTAATTACTATGACTTTAGGACTGGTGTGCATTTGGCTTCAGGGAGCATTGGGGAAGGAGACCTCAGCACCAGTTCTCCCATCCTGAGCGAGATTGTTGCTGCCTGGAGGCTGGAGGACAGTGTGGGCAGAGGGGTGGCGTGGGGAAAATTCAGCTGCGGGAGTTCCTTGGCAAAACCGTCAGCTGAAGGCACAGCCAGCTCTGGGCACCTGCAAAACTTGGAGCTGGAGGTGTTTGGTGTCTATTGCAGCCCTGAGGAAATGCTCTGGTCAATAAAAAAGCGGTTCCTCACAGCTGGTGACCATTACGCCGAACACAGCGTTGGACATGCCACAGCTGCTCTCCTGCCGGAAGATGGAAATGTTTTTGGAACTGCTTTTGGAGCATTTGTTCCGTTAATGCTTTCTCCCTCCCTCCTCCTACCCCTTACTTTTCAAATCGCTGCAAGAGAAACCTGCAAGTGAAAGAGGAGGGGGCCTTCATGGGCACAGGCTGCATTGAGGGTTGAAGTGCAAATATTGCTCTGAATTATTCCTCCAGGAACACCTCCGGGTCCCGAAGGAAGCTTGCAGTGCTGGGAGCTGTGCACTTACACACAGCAAGAAACACTCTCTGTCACAACCATCCCCCTCTGCAAACAAAGAGGACAGGTCTGAAGGGAAGTGCAAAGGGTCTCGTTCTGCACATGAGGAACAGAAAGCCAGTGATTTTACCCCAGTTCACACAACTGGGGTTGTGTGCATCTCCATGCTGGCAGCAGCCTCAGGATCTATGAGACAAGTTTGAGGCAGTGGTGTCTGAGAGCAGCCATCCTTCCTGTCCTTCCTTCTCCCTCTTTCCCATCCTCCCAGGTCCCTGACATCTCCTGCTGCCACAGCAGCCCCTGTTGCCTTTTTGTTCAGGACCTTGTCTAGATTTAGGAAACCCTGTGTCCCATTCCTCTCCCTTACTTTTTTAAGCTAGGTCATTTCCCAGAGCCAGTTAGGAGACTGGATCCAGTTCAGAGAAAGCAGAGAGTATCTGGCTGGATGTGACCATGCCATCAATCCCTTGGATGCCGCCACTGCAGAGATTAAGGATCAAACCCACTGTCCACCTTGCAAAGGTGCTCCAGCTCCTAGATTGTGTCCAGCACCTTCCAGCTTGCAAGTGATGGGCTGGAGCAAGGTTGGTGCATGGCATCCCAAACTCCTGTCTCCAGGCTAAGGGCCAGCTGGACAGGCAGGAAGCTCTGCTCTCACTCCTCACCAGGTCCATGCTTCACTAGAGAGGGTATGGCTCTCTGCAGCCTTCTCTCCTGGCCTGGGCAGTTGGGCATTTAAAAGGCGAGGTAGGAAGGAGGATGCCTTGAAGTCTTACTTGGAGGTGGATCTGGAGCTGTGCAGAGCTGGAAACCCGAACCTCGTCTGCACCGCATGGGTGATGAACTGAGGGAAAGGCAGGAAATTGGCTGTCAGTGCTGACACCACGCAAATCTCACGGCTCTGTGAGGAGGAACAGCGAGTGGGTAACTGGGAGAAACTTCCTGGGCCTGGCATTCCCTGGCTCCTGGGATATGGTATGGAGAGGACCAGAGCTCTGGTGTAAGTCGGCACAGCTCCCTAAGGAGGAAAATCTTTGGAGGGGGTTTATGGGACACTCATCAGCTTGTAAATATTTTTTCTGTGTATCAATTTGTGTGTCATGAGACTTAAAACCTTCATCACCCTAACGTTTTCCACCCCACAGAGAGCTCTGATCTGAACATGACATGTGCTCAAGAAAGTTTGCCAGCAGTGTGATGTTACAAAACTTGTGAAATGCCTCGCTTAACCACAGTATTACACATTTTCTAAGCCACATACCTATGTATTACAAGGTCTTTCAGATGGAGTTATAGACAGCCTGTGGGTCATGAGATCCTGACCTTAGTGTGTTTTTATTCCCTTCTTCTCATGAATTAACTCCTGAACTATTGACTCTCTATTGAATGGATAGCAGAGTTCAGCCACATTTTATATGCAAGATGCTTTTCCATCTCAACAACTGCAAACCCCAAGGACGAGTAAATACTTCAACCTCAGCCATAACATTGATGTGTTGCAAAATGAACAAAATGGGTTTAGTAACTTACAAGGGAGATACCATCAAACCCATAATGAGCCAGTACTGAATTATGCTGCCCCTCTCCTCAGCAGTGTGGCTGGGAGAGCTGGGAGCAGATCACCCCTTTGCAGGTACTCAGATTACGCCTTGTATCTTGTTCACTGAAAGCAAAATCCACCTGTGGATGTGTCAGATCTCAGCCTCATGAGCCCCCCTGAAAGGGAAAGATTGACTTAAGAATCTTCGACTTTAATGTTCTCTTCTTGCCTTCTGGTTTTTGAGTCAGCAGGTTAAGCTTTCCTCCACATCCAGAAAGGCCAAAAATTCAGCAATAAAATATAAAGTTCCCAAGATCTTGGGAAGCCCAAAAAAACAATAAAAGCACAGAAATCATCCAAGTTCCCAGTTCCACTTTAACACATCAACAACCACATTCTGCTGCTGTAGCAGGGTGCAAATGGGTATAGCAAATGGGGCTACAGCTGCAGTTTGAACCCCTATTTTGTCATTAAATAAACAAAAGATCCAAAAATTTAACATATAACACTGGCATTAGAAGCTGTGCAGGCAATTTCTACATTGCACATCCTACTAGGCAGAGCCCTTAAGTCAAAATTGAAAATCTAAAAATAAAGGTACAGTTTTCTTGAAGTTAGAGTTCAGATGGAAAACATAGTTTAAGGTTTGGTAAAGAAGTTCTCTTTAGTATCTGAAAGTTGCTTGACTGAGGAGTGAAATAGCTTCATATATTCCCAAGGCTTCCCAGCCAGCCTGGCTCTGAAAAACACCCCTCTGTGCTCCTTTGGCATCAGAGATGAAAAGTTAGAAGCTTTTCATGCTGATTCTTCATGTCTAACTGAAAATTAAAACAACATCCGTCTCCCCACTCCAAAATACAATAGAAGCAGTGGTGGCATATTAATAAATATTCTCAGTAGAATATACTATGAAAAAAAAGTAGACTGAGCCTCAAGGCAGAATATTTCCATCATCTTGGCAAGGTAAAGTCACTTTGCAGATTAAACTACAAAGGGGAACAGAGCAGGACTGAACCCACCTGGTGCAGCACAGGGGTGGTAGGGAGCTGGAGAGACGTGTGGGATGGCTTTGCCTGCCTTCCTGTGGATCTCTGTCAGGCATAAACAGGGCAATAACAGTTCCCTATCTCAGACATGGCTTATCAGGAGAGGTCAATGATAGAGGAACTCAGGTCACATCCAGGCTGCCCACACATATCGTCACTGGGGCACCTTTGCTACAGAGATCAAAGGGGGTTCTGCTACCCCAGGCTGGCAGATTGATTCCTGCTTCCTCCTAGACCTCGTGGAGGAAGGTGATGGCAACACTTGGATTAGGCTTGGTAGTAGGTGGTCTGAACCATCTAGTAATTACCCAAAACCTGGGCACGGGATCAAACACTCTGCCACGGTGACCAAAAGTTACCTCATTCCCTGGCATGTTTTTTGGCCGATGCAAACTCTCAGACTCCAATATGGGCACAGTTCAGGGCATTGCATGGGCCAGGGTGTGTAACCTTATAGGCAAGACCACTCACCATGTGGGATTTTTGGAAAGGGGCAGGGAGGAGGTGACTGTGTGGAAATGAGCCATGTCCTTGTACTTATCCTCAGGGCCAGGTGGGTCTGGGACAATCTGGCCCTGCTTGGTTTCCTACTGTAGCCACAGCCAGCATGGGCTGCCAAACCCTCTGACTGGAGTTAAAGATGACCCCTAAATATTAAAAAATATTAATATGAAAATTGGCAGCTAAATTGACATCACATTTAGCTAAGCATCAGTTCAGACATGGCTCCTGATATCTAGAGCCTTCCTTGAGCTATGGCCAGTCACACTGAACTCCCTCTCCCACCTAAAAGTCCTTAAAAACTGATGTCTTGGTTCCTAATAAAACATCAAGTTAAGGGAATAAAAAAAAAAAGAGAGAGAGAGAGAGAGAAATGCGGTAGATTAATATTTCCCTGGGTTTTCTCAGCCAGCCCATGTGTCTCTGAGTGGAGATCAAGGCTATGTGTGTTTGGGATGTCAGACATTTGCCTGGGATTTCAGGCTGCCGCAGCCACAGATGTTCTGCGTGCTCAGCCCATCCATATAGAGCATTTTCAGCAGTCTGACAAGCCCGGGATATTCATGTGCTGCATAATTTTTTTCCCAGGAAATCCTGTGAGAATCCTACAAAGCGGGAATAATAAAATATACATGATACATCAGTGTTCACTGAACGCATTAGTCTTTGCTGCACTTCATCTCACTTCTTGCTCTCTCTGTCCTGGCTGGAAACTCCTTAGGACACGGAGTGTGCCCCTGAGTCCTTAATATTTGAAGGATGCACTGGAAGTTCCATCTTGTCTTGGTCACCACATGCCTCTACTGAAGCTGGCTGGGCTTTCTGAAGAGGGAAAGGTGACTTAACTTAAACAAGATGGTAAAAAATGGCTCCTGTACTTCAAGGCTTGATTCTGCACTTTAATTTCCATAAAGACAAAGGATGTTAGGAAAAAGGGAGGAGGAACATTAATGGAAGCATATCAGAAAGATCATGCTGAGCATCTGGATTAATCTTGTAGGCTTGTTTGGAAGGTTAATTTTCATTTTATAAGGAGCATTCATGTTGGAAATGCCATCTCAGAAGAACAAGAGAAGGTTTTAAGACACATATACAAGGCAAAGCTCGCTGAGATTTCAAAGAAAATCAGAATCCTCCCCAGCAGCAGCAGAAGTATACTAAAACTAAGAAAGTAAGTTTAGATTGGCTATTTAGAATAAATTCTTCCTGTGAGAGTGGTGAGGCAAGGTTGCCTGAGAAGTCGTGGGTGCCCCTCCCTGGAAGTGTTCAAGGCCAGGCTGAATGGGACTTGGTCTAATGGAAGGTGTCCCAGCCCATGGCAGAGGGGTTGGAACAAGGTGATATTTAAGGTCCCTTCCAACCCAAACCATTCTATGATTAGATGATAAATCTCTTATAAGATGCTTTCAGACTTCGTTTTACCATTTTCATGTAAATTTGCTTCCATCATTTGCCTGCAATCAGTCATCCATTTAATAAAATTAATTTTACCAGTAAATCTAAATATCTATTTTTAATTCTGTTCTGCTGAAAATCACTCCAAAAACATCTGGGTCTGTATTACAAGAGGTTCCCCCTCATCCTGCATTGCTCTAGTGACGTGGAGAATTTCCCTTTTCCTCCAAAGTAAGGCAGCTTTGTTGGAATCACTGCTGAGAACGAGAAAATAAGATCTTTTGTATGGATATCACGTGCAACCCGGACAGACCCTGCTTACCTAATCAAAACCTCAGAGGCTCATAGTTAAAGCTTATTTGGACCCGACTGAAGTGTCTGGAAAGGCCCCTCTCAATGTCCACTGTCAAATATCCACTGTCCTTGCTCCAAGCCCAGCTGGCTGGAAAACTCCAGGGCTCTTCGGGAAGCGCTGTCAACCAGACGTGTGCTGTGACAGAAAAATAGGTCAGAGTCATCACTCCGTGGTCTGATTTTCAGTGTGTAGCCAGAGGCATTTTTGTGACTGAGTCTTTAAATATGAGGAAAAAAAAAGGGGGATGAACCTTCGGGATGGTGCAATAACCACTGGCTGGCCTGTGCCTTTTTGGCTGCACAGGAGCCCTCTGGTCAAGGTGCCTCCTGGAAACAGCAAAACATCCCAGGAATGGCTGTGGGTAAGTGCCTAGAGCATATTAGCCAAGACGAAGCCCTTGGACACGAAGGAGAGCTCTTCAAAGGCACAAAGGGAAACCTAACTCCTCTTGAATTTCATGCTTTGGAAAATCTACCTAGCCATAGTATTTTTTGCTTGACAGGCAAAGTTAGGCTCAGGTTTCTCCTTTTTAAAATAAGCTTGACAAACTAATTAATTAAAAAAATCCAGCTATCATGTTCTGCTCTTGCATGTGACACAGTAACCATTAGCACATTGGTAGATAAATTTATCTGAGTTCAGTGGGAGGAAGTTCGTGTGTACCTGGTTTACATTAAAGAGTAGGTCAACATGGTAAAGTATAAAGTTAAGCACACGAGTAAGTCTCATCAGGACTAGAGAAAACATTAATGTGATTAAATATGCCATTAATTGATGATTCAGAAGAGCCAGACTAGAGGACACCAGAGAAATACTCCAGATTTATTTCACCTTTTCTTCCATTTGGATGAACACATACAGGGGTTAAGGCACAGAATCCAGCTAATTCCTGCAGGACCTGAAAGGCAGAGTGACAAAACACAGTGGAGACAATGTCCATGACCTGGCAGATAAAGACTGACCTGCAGAAAAACTGATTTAGCAGTGAATTTTTCAATCAGGTGAGCACTTTGATCCTGGCTTGCCATCCCAGGTCTAGGAGGCAGAGTAGGTTGCTTCATGGTCCTTTAGGTATCCCGATTCTGGGAAAATATAAAGCTAATAAATTTATATTTTATTTGGATTTATGAATTATAAGGCCTGTAGGAAATTATTCTTGTTTTTTTAACATTCAAATATATATATTTTAGAAAAAAAAAATCTGTTAAAAAAAATGGATGGAAAATCAAATAAAAACCTCATAAATTGATTCCTGAGGTTGATAGTTCTTACTGTTGAAATATATATAATATTGTTTCTAATATGAATTTTTTAATCTTAATTTTTTTTATGTCTGATGTTATCATGCCCATGCCAGGTAAGAATGTCCTTCTGTCATCTTGTGATGACTTAACAGAACTAAGTCACCCTTTAGATGTTTTCTTGCTTTTCTAGACATCTTGAGGGCCCTATAAGCCTTTTAGTGCAGACCATATATATTCAAATCCTTTTATTCGTCCTGTGACCCTCCCCAGTGTATTAATACTTCTTTAACTTACCTTCTAAACCCCTGGAAGACATTCTCCAAAATCTCTACTTCCTGGGACTGCGCTGTACAGTCAAAATGAATAAAGTCTTCATTCTTCAAAATATAGATGTACAATATATATTAAGCATCAATTGCCTGCAATGAGAGTAAGAAGTAATCAGGGGTACCACTACCCCAACTTCTTCTTTCTTTGGCAGTTCCCAGCTTTCCCCATCATTTCCAAACACTAATAACGTGTTTCTCTCCAGAATATTAGTAAAAGAGGTTAAAGTGTAAGGCAAAAAACAGCTCTGCAAAATACCACTGGAAGCAGAGGAGCTCAGTGAACTGTCTCCTGTTGCAGTTGGGGTTTGAGATCTATCAAATGTCCAGTTCTTAACAGATTTTATGTATGCCAAGGGGATTTAATCAGCTTAAAATACCCTGTGCTACCGATACCTTTATAAAGTGCCAACTCTATTAACACTGTTGTCCCTATCAACAGGGAAAAGGTAAGTTTACTTTGACAGGATCTCCTTTCCGTGAACCGGTGCTGAGTGGTATTGACTACATTAGTGTCTTTATTAATCTGGTACATTTGAACTGATGTAGTTATCAGGGGTTTATTATTGTGCTACAATTGATACAGTCTCGAATTGTAACTCACAGACACCCTGGAAATAATGAAATTCAATACTAATAGCCCTTGGGCAGCTTAGTGAAAATCCTGGGGTTCAAGTTATCCATTTAGCTTTAGTCACTTGCTGCTTAATGACCACAACAAGTATTAGTGGAAGTGGAGGTATTTAATTTTCAGCACACACTAAGATTCTGTCACTGGGCTTTTTCACCAATACAGTTTAGACATCTTTACTGAACAATTCTTCACTCTATCTTTAGCCTCCTTTATCAATATCCTACAATTTCTGACTTCTCCTTTTCACTTATTGTTAAAATCAGCTTCTCTTTCCTCCAAATGTGTCGTGTTTGACTCTGTGTGGGGACACTCAGACATTACCCTAAAGGTAGTGCATATTCATTAGGTTTTGGGGCTAAGGCAAAATATGCTCCACTGAATTTCTAATTATCAGTTACATTTTTACTTAAATTCTTTCTTTGGCCTTTTTTTGGCTTGTAACTGATATAAGCCTCAGGAAACCAGCCATCTTTTGCAGTTCAACATTCATGAAACATGCACATGTGTGTATATGTACATGCATGTAGATTTTCTTCTCAATCTGCTGATTTTTGTGTGCATATCAGAAAATCTGCATATTTCCAGTTCAATCCCTGCTTCTGTTTAATACAGTCAGTAAAGGAGTAGCTAGAGATGTCCCAGGAAGATAAGGGAACTGGGCTGGGGAGCTGTAAAAGCCAAGCATCTGTTGGAAAGCAGGACTCTCCCCCCACGGCAGAAGCTGATGCTGGATATCTGCCAGCTTCTCCTGCCCTCCCACACCAGGAGTTTTTCAGCTGTCCCTGCAGCAACAGCAGTAGCAACTTTAACTCAGGGAAGAGAAGGAGGACTCAGAGGTATCTCAGAGGTGTATTTCCCCCATTCCCATGTGCCCGGTGGGAACTACAATAAAATTTCTTAGAGCAACTTTGATGTTAGAATTTATATTCCTATAAATATGCATTCCTGTATATATTCCTCTTTTTCTTACCTGGCAAATAAAATACTTGCCCCCTGACTGGGAGAGCATCTTACTTCCATGGAGAAGGAGCTTCAAAAGATCAGGTTAATTACAGGAGTGACCTAAAGGTTCAAGGTGAGGCTCTCAGGTCGCATGAGTGAGCATCTCCTCTGGTCCATGTGGTACTTGAGGTGTGTCTTGTGGTTCTTAGTCTCAGGCAGATTTTGGTACACAGATCATGAAGCCAAAAAGCCAGAAACAGTATGAGCTCTCCTCTGAGAGCATGGATGAGCCAAGGTGATAAAAGCCCTGCTCTGAACCCAAACCTTCAGCTGCTGTTAACACCACGAGGCTGGTACCTCTCCAGGAGCAGTCATACCTATTCCCTTTTCACTACAGCAAGAAGGATTCTGGTGAAGGCACCAGCCTCGGGCTATTCAACACAGTGCTTGAATAAAGACTTTATCTGTGCAACATACCTGAAGGTAAGCACCCAGGTTTGGCCAATGTGATCTCTCTCCAGGCAGCAATGGGAGCTCAGACGTGTAGCTGACCTACAGGCAGCGTAGAAATAAATTTAAATGAAATGGCTAAATTTAGATTATTTTTTTTTTCTGTGAGCTGAATCTCATCTCACCATGCCTTGTTTCAAGCCAGAGTTTACCCTTGGATTAATCATATCTACAGGACACCCTGGTATTCTGAGTACAGCCCTTTAACCGAAGGGGTCTAGCCACTACATGGGTGTCCTCTCTCCTTCTCGCATTTTCCATGGGTTCCTGACTCCTCTTTGTTTTGAAAAAGTCCCCATTTCTCAGATGTCCCAGGGGAGTTCCAAAGCCCTCAGATTTCAGCCAGACTTGGATCCCAGCCCATCTGTATAGGACACCTAAGCTGACACTGCTTGAGTTTTACCAAATACTTTGGCCTCAGAGTACTCAAAGCGTCAATATTTGACGCAATATGGGGGGACAAGCTCCGTTCATGATAACACTCAGTGCGTGTTCCAAGAGCTTTCCTAAGCCATTGGGTGTCATCAGTAATGTCAACAAAAAGGTCAGCACATTTTGTGGGCAGAGATCTGACCTCCTGGATCGCTCACGATTTCCCAACCCTCCTGTACTGTGACAACAGCGATACATTAACTTGATAAGCTTGTGCAGGTTTGGCCCGAGGAACCTCTCCAGCTGTCTATCTTCTGCCATTCCTTTTCTTGTTAGACTTGGGAAGAAAATGAGTTTTCAGAGATTTCTATTGTTGTTGTAAAACGTAATTTGCTCTGATGCAGAGCAAGCCAGGCAGAGTGAGCTGTGACTCTTTTCCTTCCTTGCTGGCTGCCTGTCTGGCATCACTTTCCCTCATAAGCCAGGCTCTTAAGTGGAGACAGTGCATCCAAGGTAAGGATATTACCTCAAACCTCCTCTCTATAAATAGGCCTGGCTGCCACCCCGAGGTTGCTTGTTCTGCTGTCAGAATATGGCTAAATGGCCACTTACAAATTCCAACATGTGCTTGATGTGGAGATTACAGCTGCTATCCAAAACAAAGGAGCTTTCTCTCTCACAACGTGCTGCTCCCTTTATGAGGCAGTTTGGAAAACTCACATCTCTTGAGAGGCTTTAATCCATGCCCTGGTGCTTCTTTTGTGTGAGGACAACACAGCTTCCTCCAGACCTAAATGAAAACAGGACCCTTGAGAGTGTCCATCACAATATGTTTGGTGTCCTGAGATGCACAGGGGAGGAAAGGTCTGATCCCTGGGAGTTCACCTATGAAGAAAAATGCAAAGATGCAGGGTTATGTCAGTGCAGCACAGAATAGCAGAGTGCAGGGATGCCAACCTGGACCCCAAAAAGGCCTCAGTGTGCAAGTGTGGCATTGCCTCCATACCCCCCAGGACCCAAAAGAAATCTGCTTGGTTTGGGGTCAGGACCATGCTAATGTGCCAGTGGTAGCAGTGGGGATGTCTGAGAGCTGTGATTAGCTGAAGGTGGCTAATGAACGTTGGTTGGTCCAAAAAGGTGAGGTTTCGCAAAGAAAATAATTGGTTCAATGCCCCTGCACAGCTGAGTTGTCTCACAGGAGTTTTAAGAGAGCCAAAGAAAACTCTGTTTTTCTTGTACTTTGTTCTTATGCTATTTTTCCCTGCTTGAGGCATTTTGCAAAGGAAGTGGGAATGGTTGTTCTCGCTTGATGGATGTGGGAGCTGGGAGATCAGGTGAAGGGGTGTTTCCTCATGTCCCCCCACAAGTCCAGGCAGGATTTGGAGCAGACTGGCCCACCACACATTCTCTGATACAGGAGACCTTCCCTCACACCAAGGCATCACGGCCAAGCCTAAGCATGACACAGCAGCAGCTCCTAAACACTTGGAAGCCTTTTCCTTGCTGGTGTGGTGGGGCTGAAGCATGGCTAACGCAGAAATAACTTCTCTTTGAGTTCTGGCAATGGAATTTGGGCCTGATTTATTCACGTATGCTTGGATGGCATCTCCAGCTGCCGTTGTGACTCTACCAAAAATCACAATTAACTTTCTCCATAGCAGCCACAAGGCAGATGGCTGTCATGGGCCTGGCAACAGCAAGACAGATGGCACGGTGAGGGCAGTGGCTGAGGGGTGGCCGTGCTTCCCCACCTACCAGCTTTGCTGCTATGAATATTCTGTGGGTGGCCCGTATTTATATTTGCTTGTAAATTACGGCCTGCAAAATGCTTAAATGAGTCTGGCTGCAACCTCAGAGCACAGCCTGGCTCCTGTGACCACAGGTTTGAGTCGTGCAAGCAGAGCCATGCTCACCTCATGGTACAAAAGAGCCCTTTGTGTGCATTTTCTCCTGCTCCTCAGGCTGTGCCCCTTGGCTACTCCACTGTCCCGTGCCTCAGCCCTCAGCTCCATTGCCTCCAGCTGTGCCAGTGCTGGTGACTCAGCTGGACTCAGCTCCCTGGAGCTCTTAGCTATCAATCACGACACCTACCACTCTTCTCCTGCCATCTGCTCTCCTCCTTTCCCGACATCTCCAGAGCTTTGCTCCTCACCCACGTGCCACTTGGTTCTGTGTCTCACGGAAAAGCGTCACCCGGGCAATGCTTCCTTGCTCTCGCCGCCAAAGGTCCTCGCTCTGGGAGAAGGAAGATGTGCCTCTTGGCGGCGGGAATGCTGATGATCTGCCTGTGTTTCAGCCTTCACCAGCAAGTCAATGTCAGCAGCAGTCGATCTCTCTCCACCTTCAGCGTCCTAAGGGAGGACTGAGGATGCACAGACTGAGTCACTAAACAAGGATTGCCATAATTTTAGGAAGGGAGGACTCATCGTTCAGGCTCTGTGGATGTTGCCTTCAGCACTCAGCCTGGCATGCTCCCATGTCCTTGATTCCCCCACTTGCTGTGGCTGTATCAGTCCCTCAACCTCACCACATTACATGAGAGGGAAACCTCAGCTCATGTCTGCGACCGTACGCTCGGTTTCCTTCCCGCTGCACTCGTTTCCCAGCCATGGTGACAGGCAGCTTCGATTTACTGGCTCCGAGGGAGTTTTGTTTTGAGTGTTTTATGCAAGCCAGAGCGTGGCTGCAGCCAGGGGCAGGGCTCTGGTCCTGGGGGCCGTGGCATCTCTTCCCTCCCCAGCAGGGTTGTAGGTGTGAGAAGGCAACACAGGGAATGTCCTTAGTGTGAATAATCATCCAAAGGGATGTACTTTGCCACTTGTCTCAGGCTGATGCAGTTCTCATTAGCTGATGATTTTTGATGGAGACGTGTGTGCACTAATGGGAGATTGCCAGGCTAGAAGTAATTAAAAAAAAAGTTCCTTTCAGCATACTATAATCATTCTGAATTATTAAACAGGACAGAATTTTTAAAGTCTAATTCACTTTTCCATTATTTATGCCGTCTGCTTCAGTTTTATTCTCTTTTGAGAGTTATGAATTCACCAGAAAGTTTCACTTTCAGGTTGTGACGCTGCTGGTGTTGGAGGTTGCCAAGACTCCAACACTGCTCGTTTAAAAAGCCCATATGAGGGCTGCATCTTTTCCCATTTCCATGAATAACATTTAAATTTCAGACCATTTTTAGCACCGCACCTACAAGCGGAGGCATTTTTCCAGTTGCAGCAAGAGGCCACTGAGGATCAGAGGGAAAAAGTCAGCACATCAAAGGTGCAGGGCAGGGAGCAGCACATGGGCAGATCTGTCCTGCAGTAGGTATGTGATCAAACAGATAAGCGTCCCTGCCTGAAACCGGTGCTGTCATCCAGCCCCTGCTAATACATCCCAGCTCTAGCTGCAGCCTTTGCTCCTTAAATGCTCTGAAACAAAAGGGTTTTAAACCGTAATTTACTGTTTCTTTTTTTTTTTCGACATATTTCTAAATCGGTTCAATATGGTCTCGAACCACCAAACTGAAGCGTTTGACTTGCTTCCAAATCGAA
>NW_016690331.1:1900677-2072322 GCF_001604755.1 Lepidothrix coronata | reverse complement strand
CAGATGCTTGGGTGTCCCTGCTCCACGGGAGGCTGCATTCCCAGCTGATTCCCCTTCTCCAAGGCTCAACCTTGGGCTTGTGTGCCCAGCCCATGGCTCTGTAGAGAAACAGGTGCCTCCAGAGGATATTTCACCTGACCTAGACCCCTGTTTTCAGTTGGTTGTTGTCTCTGTTGCCTGTAAAAATTCAGGGACCCAAATTTCAATCTTTCATTCCAAATACCTGACTGAAAAAACTTTTGTTGGATTTTTTGGTTTTTTTTTTGCAAGAGCAAATTCTGAGAATATTTTTGAGAGAGCTGCCCAAAGGAAACCTCAAAACCATTGATTTTACACATCCAAGATTTCAGTGTCCTAAAGAAATTCATAGCAGAAGGTCCTCCCCCACCCCTCCATATATTTGTGAAAAATAAAACAATTTTGGGCCAGACCTAGCAGGCATTTCTTGAAAGGAGAAAGTCATATATTTACATACCGCCTTGATATTCTACAAAACACTGAGAAGATGGATCTGAAGAGGGTTATTGCTTTCTGGAAATAAGAAAAAGAGTTTGAAATATCAAGACAGAGCTGAGATGAAGGGTGACAATCTTCGGGTAGCTGTGCTGGTGTTTTTAATTACAGGAGTGCAGGATGGAGTGAGATCTGAAGATCTGGTTCATATGCTGGCCACTGGCTTCCTGGATGATGTTTTTCAAGCTATTTTATAGCTCTGTGCCTCAGTTTTCCCTTCTTCAAATTGGTGGCTGGGATTCAGTCCTTTCCTGGAGACACCTTTGAGTTGTGCTTACACTCTGCTGTAAGGCCTGGGAAGTGTGTTGGGTTGTGGGTTTTTTTGCCCTTAGGTGCCTGGGTCTCTTTTGTCTCATTTTACAATCCTGATGGAGGGGAAAAATACACCTGAATTTGCCCTGGTTTGGAAGGGGAAAATCATTCCCATTATTAAGCTGTTATTTTTATGAAGCTGTAACTTACAGGCTCGCAATACTTATGTTATAGTCGTCAAAAACCAGGATGAGATCCCGTAAACCTTTCTTTATAGTAACCAGATGGTCATCAAGGCTGCAAAGGTACCTGACAGTGCCTATTACAGGGAAACACCTGCATGAACCTTAACTACCTCTGTGCCAGCTCTGCCAGTGGGGTGACCTCTCTTGCAAAAGCTGGGTAGTTATTTGGGGGACACTGTCACACTTTCCCCACCCCCCCCCAGACCCATTAACAGAAGCTGTCCTGTCACCGGGATGTGCCACCAGCCCTGATTCCTTCCCTTTTATTTTTAACCTCTTCATTGGGCATAATGTGAATAGGTAAAATAACTACTTCAGCCTTCCCCAGCTCATTAGAAAAATTGGTTGGCTTTTTCTTGGCTTCCTACTTTATTTCTGTCTTCCCTTAGGAGATGTCACTGGGAGGGATCTTTGGCAAGTCCCCAGATCTCTGTGGACAGGGCTCACACCCCCTCCAAGACTTTCCATGCTGGCAGAAGACACCAGGTCCCACCCAGCCTTCCCCATGACACCGAGTGTAGCCCCTCTTGGAGGCCACTTTCCTCCCCATTTTGGAGCTGTTGGCCTTGTACCTGTGAGAGCCAAAATGAGCTTGTGTGAGTATTAGGTTGGTGCTAACTCATGTCACCTTGACCAGCAAGCAGCCCCTGGGGCACATGGGCTGGCTGAGGGCAGGAGGATGCTCACAGAGGGTGCTGAGCAGAGGATATCCAACAAAAAACATAACCCATCCAGGCACATCAAGTCCACTGACAGCATCTACATGACTAATAATTCCTAACAGCAACAGGTTCACAGCACCAGGTGTGGCAGGGAGGTGCTGTTACTGAAAGGCTTATTTCATCTCTCCTAAAAATCAGAGATGGACTGGTTTTGCTGTCTGAACCAGTAATTAAGCAGAACTGGTGGAAAAAAAAAATTAAAACCCTATAGGGAAAGACACATCATTGGTTTTGCAAAGGGAAATGCTGCTGTTTCAAACCTGTTTCGATCCATGTGTATTCCCAGCTTCCTTGCAACATCCTGCAGCAGTCGAACACTCAATTAAAATAATACTGTTCAAAACCACCCTTTCAGGAGAGACAACAACTTCTGAGAAACAATTTCATTTTATTTGGTATTATTTCTCTTTGCCCAAAAAAGGGCTTTTATAACCAAAATCCTCCAGCTACAGCATTAAATTCTGTGGCTTCTGAGCAAGGGGGGAGAGCTGGAGCTCCTGCAGTGCCCCTCCTCCCTGACAACCTGGTGCAGCCTTCACTGATGTGCCCCTGTTCTGCATTGACCAATTCCCCTTGAAAATTGAAAAAAAAGGGAGAAAAAAAAAAAGCCCTTACTCACGGGCTCTTTCCTTGGAAAGCCACACCATGCTCAGTTTCCCAGAGGATGAGTCACACGCTGACGTCTCCGGCATCCTGCCTCTGACTGCTGAGCCCAGGGCAGGACAGAGGAAGGGCAAAGAGAATTTCCAAAGAAAAAGCAAGCATGTCTTGGCACTGGAGCTGTCAATGCCACCACTGCATGGACAAGCTTTGTAACCTTATCTCAGTGTGCTGGTGATAACTGGTGGTGTGGAGATGCCGTGCTGAGCACTGTGGAGGAGGAAGTGCAGCCCGTCCTTCCACTAACACCTTGATAGTGGGATTGCTCCTCTAAATAATAAACACGAGCAAGCAGGTTCTTTTGCCCTAAAGCAGCAGGTATGCTGTAGTCTTAAAAAGGGACATCAAATGGCCTGGGAGATTACTATAACAAGTAGATCTCTCTACTTTCTGCAGTTTTTAAATTGTGCAGGTGTCTATTTTCATTATTTGGTTAGAGATATACACCACTGATTTCTTTTTTCTAAATGCTCAGGAGTGACTTTCTAGCCTCAATTTTTTGATGCCTGGCTAGTATCGAGGCTGGTCAGAGAAGTGGTGGAGTCACCATCCTTAGAGGTATTGAAAGGACATGTAAATGTGGCACTTGAGGATGTGGTTTAGTGGTGGCCTTGGGTTAATGGTTGGACTTGATGATCCTAGAGGGCTTTTCCAACCTTAATGACTTTATGATTCTGTCTGCCCTCTAAAAATCATGGGTTACCTCTGAAAAACAGTCAGAAGTGATCAGAGTGGGTCTGATTATTCACGTCTGGGGATGTTTTTAAAGGTACTTTGGTGACCATAAGTTGAAATAACTTCAAGGTTGCCTCTCCATGACCGGCCTTTCCAACTTCTACCTCTCCATACCCCGTCTCTCCATGTCATGCCTTTCCATCCTCTGCCTCTGCACCCCCTGCCTCTCCATCCTCAGCCCCACAACTGAACTTCCTTTACACACACCATTTCCAACAGTGACACGTCCAGCCCACCAGCTGCCCCTCAGAAGTGCTCTCTAATGTCTTTAATCCACCACAGAAGGACAACTTTGCATCTGTCCACCAGCATCTCCACTTCTATTTTAAACTGAGCTTCCAGACACTTCCTGAAAATAGTTGATGGCTCATGTCCCTTCCTGAGCAATCAAGTGCTGTGAGCTATCTGCATTGGAAAGTGCAGATATCCAGAAACAAGGAACAGTGGAAAGTGTTGATTTCCAGGCTATTTCAGCGTGATACCAAAGCATGATGGAAAAATAGATGCTTTGGTGTTGCCAGTGCTTTTGAGCTTAGGGCTGGTAGCTATAAATAGAAACACCCGAAATTATTCTTAGAAATTGAGTCATTAGTTTGTAATATTTCTAGTAAGTCAGTGGGAGTTGTGCTACTTAGGACAGAGGCAAAAAGTGGGTAAGCCCACACAAAAAAAATCAGCTTCTAAAAGCTATTACTGGCCTTTTCTTGAGCAATGTTTTCACTAACAGGAAGATTTGCTTAACAGTGAGATAACTTACCCACATCAGCTGTGCACAGCCCTTTTTAGCTATAAAGGCACAAAATTAGGGCCTCCCCCACAGTCCCACAGTCCTTGACTGCTTCTCCATGACACTTACTGAGGTTTTTTTCTGTTGTGTTTCTGTCCCCAGGGGCAGCTCAGCCTTTCTGAAAGCACTGGCCAGGGTGGGATGAGGGGGTGGTGGAGGAGGAGATGGTCTGTGAAGCCTTGTCACCAGGATTAAGGAGGTGGTGTGGGTCCAGGTGTATGGCAAAGGGAGGTTTGATGTCATCTCATTGTGCAGCATTTAGACCCATGCATGAAAACACATGTGGGTGTCCCAACACTTTATTAGGAAAAGGTTCTACACCCAGAGGGAGGTTGGGCACTGTAACAGGTTTCTCAGGGAAGAGGTCACAGCACCAAGCCTGACAGAGTTCAAGAAGTATTTGGAAAATGCTCTCAGGGACATGGTGTGATTCTTGGGGGTGTCCTATGCAGAGCCAGGAGCTGGACTTGGTCCATGTGGGTCCCTTCCAGCTCAGGGTATTCTATGAACAGCAACATTTTCTGTTGTCCTCCAGTGAGCGTGTGTCAGCACAACTGCAGAACCCAGGGGTGATTTTCACCTTGTTTTCTGCCTCTTCCTCCTTGGCTGCAGCCAAACATCTTCAAATCGTGTCTCCTCCATGCCGAGAGGGAAGCAGGGATTTCCCTGCTGCTCTTGCAGTGTTGACTCCTGCATCTGGTCTGCAAAAGTCACTCCATTCACACAGGCAGGAAGAGGATGAGTAACAGAGCCCCAGAAGTTCTTCCTCTCACAGATTTATGGTCCTTTCCCTGCGTGAGGGCTAAGTTCTTTCCCTGAGCAAAATTCCTAAATCAATGGCTTGATTAATAGCTGAGAAACGTTTTTCCCACCGAATCTGGAAGGAGTTTTCACACGTTATTAGCCAAAAGAGCCAGAGAAGACATACAGATTTTTTAATTGTATATTATTGTTTTAAATTGTATAAAGTAATCAGTTTTAAGAGTCAGATGAATAAAATGACCTTCCTGAGTGTTCAGTCATACAAAGGAGAGCAAAATATAAAACAAAAGATCTAAGATACTCTGTAAGCCAGAGCCTTTAATTCACAGCATGCCAAAATATGTGACTAATGACCATCTCAAATTGCATAAAGACCTAAACTAGTAGAGGTCACCTTAATTTCCTCTACCTTAACTAGTGCATCTCTGATAAGCAGTGTGTATGTATTAGAAGATGGGAATAAGCCAAAACAGAACATTCCTTGTCTGAGTATGCACAGGATGAGGGGGGCAGGAGGGAAAGTCTCTCAGAAATTAGTATGTCTGTAGTGTGTTTCCAAGAGTGACTCCTGTTCAGACAAGCATAACATTTGCAATTTCCCTCTAAGATTTTTGAATGGGTTAAGGTTTCTCTTAAACAAACAAACAAAACAAAACAAAGAAACCCAACCAGAAATAACCCCAAATCTCTTCAGAATATGAGGCTAGTCAAGATCGGATTTTGAAAAGTCTGATGCTACATGAGTTTCAGGTTCATTTATAAGCGACACCACATTGTGTTAGAGGATGCAAGGCATAGGGATAAGACAGACAATCTCTGCCTTACCAGGAGAAAATACATGCTGCACCTTAAGTCTTTGTGTAGCCCAAATACAGATTATCACCACACGAGAAGAGCAGGAGGTGAAAATTGTGGTGGATGCATTTCGGTGGATTTCAAAGCAATGCACGGGTGAAAATTGGACCTTTTGTCCATCAAATGCCCAGGTGTGGTGACCACCTGGGAGCATGCCAGGGTCAGGGCTGGACAGCAAGGGGCATCAGGCCAGGTTTAGCTGCCTGCCTTGGAGGAGAGAGTCCTGTCTCCCTTGTTGAAATCTCCAGCGACTGCAAAGGGAGACTGGGGAGACTCACTCAGATGGGCAATTTGGGTGTCTGCTCTTGTTGAATGAGTCACACCTGAAATATTCAAAGGCATCCTACCTGCTGCAAACAAGCTGCCTTTCCCATGAAACCTCCTGTTTGCTATTCGAATACTCACACCAGAGCTGATTTTGCATGATAGAAATCAAGGCTGCGCTTATTTTAGTGCGATGAGTGCTGTTTATCAAATCAGTTAATTTCTTTACGTGAAGTAAATTTCAAGGTGTTTATGGCAATTAAAGTTTTGTGTGGGAACACCACAGAAGCCCCAGGAATAACATCAAACTAAAAGAAATTTATCTTCTACCAAGACACAAATGATGATCAGAGAAACACACCAGGAGAAAAGATGAATACCCAGCGGTTGGAGATAACTGCACATAATCGCCCAGGGTGGTATTCCACCTCTAGGAATTTAAACCAGAATTCAGATTTTTGTGCAGAAAACAATTTAAGAAGTTGTTTGTTTCATTTTCTGGCAGTTTTTCCAGCTGAATCGCTTTGTAATCCACTCTCCCTTGTTGAGGCGAAAGGAATCCTGTTGAAAGTGTAGACAAGCATGGGGGTGAAAAAAAAAAAAAGGCAATGATCAGAAACCGTAATTTCACTGCACAAGGGCAGAACAAACAGGATACATAGAGGATTGCATCCATCCCCTCTTAGATAGTCACCACCATGGGGAAGGTGAGGAAGGGAAGCTAAGGTTGGACGGATCTCGGCCCCGAAGCATCCCAATGGATGTTCCTGACCATTGCGATCCCCTCCCTGGTCTCCCTGTCTTTTTGCTCCTCATAGGAACTGAACTGGTTTTAAGGATGTGCAGAAAATCAGCAGCACTGTTCAGGGTCCTACAGGGGCTGGCTGTGAACACTGAGTTTTCCTGTTGTGATATTGCTCATGGTGTAACCACGTTTTGTTAGCTGATAAGACATGGCAGCGTGATCTACTGTGCTGAATGGTCTCCTGAAATCTGATTAGGAAAGCATGACACTAGAGCTGGGAAACATTTATTGAATCAAGTGATTTTAGACGGTTAAAAATGGCCTTTCCCCCAAATTAAAGACTCCCAGCGGCATCTTATTTCGACCTTTTTTTCTGTTTCAGCAAAACATGCCCCAAACAACAACAACAACAACAAAAATACATCCAGTTTTCATTCACCCTCCCTTTCTTTTTTTGCAAACAGCAAGCAAGAAGTTTTCTGTGTGTGAAAAACTAAATGGATGGATGTTTGCACTGATACAGCTGAAAAATGTCACATTAACAAATAGCTCTTGTCTAAAAATTGTTGAATGAAAAGATTTACTATTCTGTTCATGAAAAGATCTCTATGTGGATAAATAATTCTATGTAACTGCTCCTAACTGCTGACTGCCTTTACAATACAGCCAGCTCCCACAGCAGGGAAGGGCACAACCTATGAATGGATCTTGTCCTGCCTTGGGCAACTTAGATGAGGGATAGCTTAGGATATAAGAGATTTGCTCATGGGGATCTCCAGCCTCATCTTCTCTGGGTGGTCTCCTCTGAGTTTTTTGAAGCAGGCTTTGCTTTCAGGAAGGCTGCCATCATTTTACTTAGACTCAAAATGTCACTGCCATGCTCTTCTGTGGGAGAGGGCTGGCATGCCATGTTCTGGGACTGTGGTTACCATGCCCTGAGGCTGCACAGACCTGAACTCCCTCCTGGTCTCCTCCAAGTCCTCTCCAAGTGATGTTTTTTTTTTTTTTCTTATTTGCTTGTTTGTTTTCCCAAAAGAATAGCCCCAAAACAAGTCAGGCAAAGAGCAAATATCAAGATTTTTTTTCAGCTCCTGTTAGACTCAATTATTTGAGCCTGTCACAAGGGGAAGAAACCTGTGAAGGTTGTGGGGGACCTGCTGGGGAAATTCCATGGGAGTTTTGAAGTGGGGTGACCTACACTCCATTTGGAGGAAGGGAGTTGCATCCAGCAAACCAAAGTGGGAGCAGACACATTCCTTTTTCTCAGTTCCTCTCTTTTCCTCTCGGTCTGCAGGAAATTTCTCAGTTTTCAGGTTCAGGGGATATTGGAGAAGCTGACAGAAAAGGATTATTAAACACAGAAAACTCACATCCAGCTAAGGAAGTCCTTGAGCTGTGAAAGGCTGAGGCTGGGGAAGATCCTGGTGGCAGTATCACCTCCTGCCCCAATTCTTACATCCCTCTTGTGGCATTTGTGCTTGGCTTCTGCTGGGTTCTAGGTTGGCTGGACCCATTTCTGGCCCAGTTCAGCCACTCTCTCATGTTCAGCACAGCTTCTGCTTCGAGGTACCTCTAGGACCTGAGCTCCTGCAGGGTGGGTGGCAGAGATGAGGGTAGGTGGTATTCACCACTAGACCCAAAACATCAGTTATTCACCTTTGTTTACACCAAGTTCTTCAAACAAAGACTGGCCCTTGAGCACAGCACTTCGCACAGGATGGAGATCATAATTTTTGCTTTTGAGCAGAGACTGTAGAGTTTTGTGGTTTTATACGTTTTTTTAATTAACCCAGTTGGCTACAGGGTCAAGCCCCTGTTTGTGTATCTGTGAATATATATATATAAGTATGCTTGTGTGTTTGTGTGTGTGGCACATATCAGCTCAAAACTGATTTTTCCCAAGCTCGTTTACTGAATATTTTTGAGAAGTAAATGAGTTAGGGAGAAGCTGGGAGAGCTGGTGAGTAGGTTAGAAAAGAATAACTGGGTTTTTTTTTCTGTGCAGCTCCAGAAACGAAGCACAGTTAAAAGCACAGAACAAAAACCACCAAAAGACCAAGAGCAACAATAGAGTGTTTTCCTTCCTGTATGTTTGTTACAGTTCTTGCTGGCCATGCAAAAAAAAAAAAAAAAAAAAGGCCCAAATAAAATCTGGCACACAGGTCATTATGTTCTTTGGAAATCAGAAATAGACTGAGTGGGCTTGGTAGGCAAACACACATTTCACAAGCTCCTTCTTGTCACAAAGCCAATATTTGTTCAGGAGAGAATTCTTCCTTTGGGTAATTAATATTTTTTTGCTATTTATTGCTCACTGGATGGATGTTTTGGAAAGTGTAAGGAAGGGGGGAAACCTGGCAGTGTTCCTTGCAGTTATTACACTGCTGCTGAGGCCTCCAACAAAAATCACAGCACCGAGCGTACATTCCTTTCGTAAGCAAAATGGATCATCAGGCGATGGAATGGCTTCAAAGGAATGCGTGCATCATGCCTTTGACATTTTGCTGCAGCTAGAGCAGGAGGGGCAAAAAAATGCTCTATGGATAAACACTTTCCTCAGATTGTACATTTGTTCTTGCTCGTCCCCTGCAAAGGAAGATTTCCACTTGGCACCTGGGAGGCTGGAGCTATTCCTCTTCCAAGCCACACGTTCAAGAAAAGCCAGAGAGTTTACATTAGAGAGGAACAGGAGGTGAAGGAAACTGTAAACTCTAGTGAGATGTTATAGGGCAGGTTAGATGCTGGTGGGTAGACTCACAAAAGTGGAATGTTATTGCTAAAATCTGGCTCCTTCCAAAAAACCCGTAACATTGTCAAAGCCTTGAGTTTCGTCTGCTAGTTTCAGACATTCCAACATATGCTTCTTATTTTGTTTTTAATACTTACAGTCCATCCAGAGACAATTCATGGCAACTGTGGCTATTGTAACACTATATAAAACACAGGGTTTGATGACAACTGATATGAAGTGTGATTGGAAAAAATAATGCCCCCTGGTAATGATAATATTTCCTGCTCAGATTGGTCTCACGATAATAGGGCTGCTCCAGTGGTGTTTTCAGAGTTATATACAGGACTCTGGTATTACATTACAGCTGCTGCCTGGTTATGCATCCATGTGAATAGGAGGGAATAAATGCGCATGCAGAAATACTAGAATGCTGGAAAATGAGGGCCAAAAAGTGGTGATTTCTTGTTTGGCTTGGGGTGGGGGTGGGTGAAGCATCGTCCGCTTGGACCCGGCTGACCAGGGATGCATCCTGGGGTTGTAAGCATATGATCTTTAAGGTCCCTTCCAACTCAAACCATTCTATGATTCTATAATCTTGCTTTGTTTCAATGAGAAAAGTAATGCAGTCTTCAGTGTGTGTCTCCAGCACCCTGAGATCTGCAGGTCCCTGCCCTGTCCCAGCAGCCCCCCTTGGCCAGCTCATCCTTGGGCTCTTGACAGCCTGACTTGGGAGGTCAGAAATAGCCCAGAGCAGGAAGCTTGGCTTTCAAAGGGGAGGGTGATCCTGCTTAGGTAAATAAAGTTAAGTAAGTAACTGCTTAAGTAAAGTTAAGTAACTGCTTAAGTAAAGGATGAGAAGCAGAGCTGCTGCTCTGCATGGAGGCAGGGAGAGGGGAGACGACAACCTGCCCAATGGATGGGGTTGCAGATGGTTCACTTCATCCTGTTCCAAGAGGAAACACTTTTGAATCCTTTGTTGTAGCTCCACAAGGAGTCCAGCTCGCTGGCTTGGAGGGATTACTCTCGTGTAGGAGCAGAGCCATCTCTGGCTTGGGATATGAGTGCTAATTCAAGCTTGTTTATCTTGGGTTTCCCCATCTCACCCTTCTAACTCCATGGCACTTAATTCCAGCAGTGTCAGTGGAGCTAGGGATCCCACTGGCTTTTAGCATTTAAATCCTTGCTTTTTCTGGGGAGTTCCAGGTTTCAGAGGTCAGTGGGTGTAAGGAGACTAAGCTGAGGGACTGGTTTCCTCATCCAGAAGTGCATGAGTATCTGCATTGGTGAAAAACATGCCCAAGAGGCTGATGCTGCAGGACTGGGACACCCCAAGAATCTTGGAGTTATCCACTGACTTTCTGTGACCTGCAGCAAATTCCTTCCCAGATTAAAGACATAGATCAGTGGATGTTGGATAAGGGCAACTCCCCTTAAATTTGGCTCTGAATGAGAGTGAGCTCTGCATGGAGGTGAGCTCTGCACACTCACTGCTGCTGCAGGATGGACATCAAAACCCAACATGTGGCTTGTGCAAGCCTTGGGCAGTATGAAGAGTTCAAATCTGATTCCTGCTGTTGAAGGTGACCCCGGCGGCCCTCAGGACACAACTGCAGCTGGAAAAGTCCTCCAGAAAAGATGTGAGCAAAGGAGTTATTCCTGAAGGAAGATTGAAAAGGTCAAAGGTGTTTTCTTATGACTCTGGGAGAGATGTTTTGGTTCTCTCAGCCTCATTTCAATCCCACACAGCAAAACTGAGAGGAAATGAGGGCTAAGCACTCTATTTTCTTGATTGGTGGGAATCCTGGGTATGAAGTTGGGCTGTAGGATTTCACCTCCAGAAAGCAGGGATGTCTCAAAGACCCTCATACCAGGGAAATGTGCTACCAACAAGAAGGAATGAGATGATGCTGGTACATGCAGAGTCCCCCAGAAATTCAGAGCCCTTGGACTTGGTGGCCCAAGACTGCATATGTAGCAGTTATCTAAGCAGGTGGACATAAGACAAAGCTGACAAACAAGATCTGATCTGGCTCAGAGAGGGAGGGAATAGAGTCACCCAGAAACTTCAAGGGGAAACTTCAAAGAGGCCAAGAAACTTCAGCTCAAGGACTCCAAGGAAATATCTTCAAAGGCTGAGCAAACTGACCCTGGGGCTGGGAACAGTGCTGGTGTCCTCCCTCTTCAGGATGACGGCAGAAGGGGAAATTTTGCAACTCTCAAAAGTCTGCAAACGTGCGCAAAGACATGTGGAAGCTGGGGATCGTTCAAGACAGCTGGTGTCACACCTTGGGAGCAAAACCAGCTGAGGTCCCAGTGCTCTCAGGAGGGATCAGACAGGACTTTGTCTTGCCAAATCCCAATGGCCCGGCATGGCTCTGTGTCATGGATATTGGTAGTGAAATTTCCAACTGGGTTTTTATTCCTCCCAAACTGTCTTTTGCAGCTGCTTCCCTGCCCTGCAAATTGTGTTGAGCTGCTGCTGCTGAAGGACCCTGGTTCCAGTCTCAGTGATGTTGCACAGGGACAGCAAGTGTGGGGGGCATTGAGGGGAATCAGTAACACATGGGGCCTTCCCAGGTTATTTTGCATCCTTCTCTAGAGCATCACATTGCTGAGTTGACAGTCACACTGTGTCCTTCTTTGTGTTTGTCCTCAGAGGTTTCCTTCACCCTGAAATGGAAGATATCTAGCATGAGGGGATGCAGTTTGCTCCAAGTTTGTTGGCAATGTCATGGAAAATCATTTCCCCATTGAAAATTCCGATACCAGTGCAAGCCACTGCACTTTAACAGGCTTTGGGGGTAGCCCTGCAGCCTGACTTACTCCAGTGCACACTGGGCTAGCAAAATAACCAGGAGAAAGCCTCTGGAGAAGGTGGCTCTGGAGCCACTTTCCCAAACAGCACATGAGGGCAAATATGCCCAGCACCAGAGGCAATGAGGACATTTTCCACTAGCCAGGATGCCAGGTCCCAGGAGGAGAGGGAAGAGCCTACAGAAAAGTGAAGCACAACCAGCTGTATTCCTGGAGTCTGCACATGGGTCTGAGCCTGACCCCTCCAGCTCAGAGAGAACAGGAAGAGGGTCTTGGACACCCCAGCATTAGTGACATCCAGCCTTGGTGTGTTCTGAGTGTGGCCAGGGCCGAATGCTTATGGAAAACCCCCAGGGCAGGTTTTACCTGCACTAAAGCTCCAGCCTTTGCACTGTGAAGGCACAGCACTGGATGACAGGTGATAGGAAGAACAGCTCAAAGGATGAAGATGCTGGGACCAGGCACCCTGTGCACCCAAACACTGCAGAATCATAGAATCATTAAGGCTGGAAAAGACCTTCAAGATCATTGAGTCCAACCTCTGACCAAAGACCACGTCAGCTAAACCACAGCACTAAATGCCATGTCCATTCATTTCACGACCACTCCCAGGGATGATGAGTCCACCACTTCCCAGGACAGCCCATTCCAATGCTTGACAACCCTTTCAGTTAAGAAATCTGAATATGGTAGTTTGAGGTCACTTCCTCATGTCCTGAAGAGAAACACTGACAGGGTCAGCCCAGTTTTGCACACTGGTCAAGGACCACACGCCTCCCGCTGTCACTAAGCAGCACAGACCACATCCCTCTGTGCAGCCTTGACACTGCAGCTCCATCCCCTGGGTACCGAGGCTGCCTCCATCCAGCTGGCACAGGATGGTGCAGGATTGGCTGAGGGATGTGACGGCAACCACCATGTGAGCTCTGGGGGCTGCTGCTTACCAGGCCCTGCTGCAGCCCACGCTACCTTGCCCTGGCTGCTGTGCTCCCCTACACAGCCAGCACAGGTAGGCACGTTGCCCAGACCAGCCCTTCCCTTCCCCTCCCAAGCAGGGCAGACACCAGCACCCAGCTGTGTGGGTTTGCTGTCTGCCCGCGATAAAAATCACAGAGAAGAGACAGCTTTTAGGTAACGGCTGTGATATTTTTTACTCTTTTATGTCTACAGCCCTACAACTCTCTCCTGAGCACTGCTGTGAGGGGCAAAAAAATTCCCAGTGACAGGCACAGAGAGGGTGGTTCACCCAGCAGCAAGCAGAAAATGTTTCCATGGCCCTGGAACCAAGCAACGACTAGAGGCCAGATTATAATTTTAGTTTTATTGGCAGAAGCTTGGAAGAAATCCACTAGAATAACCTGGGTTTGCCGTGGTGTAAGTGGGATCGCAGTCCCCTTCTCTGCTGCCTGCACCCTTACTCTGATTCTTGGGTGCAAGTTTGGCTTTCTGGATGGGAATGCAGCCAGTTATTGCCAGCCAGGAAACCAGCTCGTTTGCCATCAGTAGCAACCAGCTGCCAGCACTGCGACGGCTTTTAGCCAATATGTGAATTTATTTTTTTTCTCAGTGGTAAAAAGAGCTCTTATTACTCAGAGTGTGTGATTTTGGGGTGTTCCAGGCGCAGACATCCCTGTGCATTCATTTCTCAGCCTGATTGCTACTTGTGACCAAGCACAAGAAACACAAGTGAGCTTGGTCTCCTGTTTTCCCTTGGCCAGAAGATCCAGGCAGGAGCCATTTACAACGCAGGGCTCTGAAACAACCTGCTTGCCAGCAGGCATGGGCTGGCTTCTCCACCTAGGCATTGGGTAGGTTGAAATGTTCAAACAAGGCTCTTCTCCAAGTGCTGGACAGACACAGGGAAGCTGACACCCATTTTGAGTCAAACCCATGGCTCTGTCCCAGGACAATGTGGAAAAAAATTTCGTAAAATTGATTAAGACCAGGGCTGAAGTCGGTTGGTGGGACCATTTAGAGATTACTCCAGTAGCACGGTGTGGAGGCTGAAAGGCCAGAAGAAGGAGGAGTGGTCCTGGTAGGTTGGGTACAAAGACTGAGGAGACCTCATCTCACATCCCTGCTCCTCAGGGAGTTCCTAAGTAGGTCACTTCAGCTCCCAGCACTTCAACCAGGGACACCTGCAGAAAGAAGGCTACAGGGTGCAATGTGAGGCCATGGGGGTGTGGGGCTTTCCTACTGGCAATACCTAAAAAAACTCTTTGCAGAAAGATCCTCACTGGCTGAATTCCTTGGCTAACACCTGGTCTCTCTCCAGGCCTCCTTCTAGCCCTGACAGAGGAGAGTGAAGCTGCTTTTGGCTGCTGTTACCTTTCCTCCCTTGTGTTTGGGGGGTGCCAAGCAGAAGCCCTGGCTGGAGGGAGCCTCCACTTTGTGGGAACTTTGCAGCCATCCTGTCTCTTCTCACCACACAGCCAGACTTGCAGCCGGCACAGCTGTCTCCATCTTAATCCTTTTCCTTTCAGGTGGGTTGGGAGCAGAAAGGAGGAAAACAGGCTTTGCCAAAACAGGCAAAGGCTTTGGGAGGTACAGAGGAAACAAGAGAAAAAGGTAATGCTATTGCTTAGACATGATGATGCTTATTGCCTGTAAAAACCATAGCAGAACCATGAGAATAATTATGCCTGTGCCATAAAGAAGAATAAATTAGAAGACTGAGGCAGAGAATACACCTTGAAGCATGTTTTATGCAAAAAAAAAAAAAATTGTTCAAATATCTGAGGAAATAACTAATTTGGTGCTTTTTCAACACAATAAATGGGGTGCTTCTAGTTTGGGCGGCATTTGCCTGTTTTACCCTGAGTCACATCCCATCCATGCCTCACTAAATCCAGCAAATATTAGCAGCACAAAGTAGGAACGTGCCCCTGGACAGAGGACCTGAAACAAAATCGTTTTGCCCAACTTGATATGGATTGTTCATCTCTGAAACTGTTATGCAATTCTGAATGTTGCGTGTCTGTATATGTGGCTTATTATTAATTTATCCTTTGGGATTGCATCGTGCCAGGACAAAGTATATTTATAAAACAGTTATGTAGGTGTATGGAGATGGTGTGTGCCAATGTCAAGTGAAAGTGTGTTGCAGCAGTGATTTAAATGACAAGGCTCCATGCTGATGATTTGGCCCAATGTCCTCATAGCAGGGGCTGAAGGACTCTCATCCACAGATTTCTGTATGAAACCTATAACTTCTGGTGGAGGATTTCCATTCCTTCTTACAAGCTCCTCTGGGCCAAGCACACTGTAAATTAAATTGCTTTATTTAAGGACTAGAACCAAAACCCTGGAGCCAAACACCTTCTGTCTTCATTCATATTTGAATTTGTGGCTTGGGCCCATCTCCAGCTCTATTGTAGAGTGTCTTTTACTTTTCTCTGTTAAGGTGTAGTCAGAGCCAGTGCAGGAGATGACATCCAAGGTGTTGTGTTCCACTTTGACATTCAACAGGTCCTTTGAGATCCATGTACCCATATGCAGAAGGGAGTTATTTAGAGGAGTAAGAGTAGAATACAACACTGATGCCCTGAGTTTTCTAAAGGAATATTGTACAAGATTTGTTGGGTGATCAGGCACATTGACTTACAGGAAGGAGAAGAAAAACCAAAGCCTGAGGTCTGAAGGAGGGAGGATCGACCCTAAGTCCCATCAGGCAGCAAGAAGGCTGAGGTGGGGGCCCCCCACCTCTCCTGCCTGTGCCCACAGCCCATGGCATTCGTGACTAACAAGGCAGCACAAAACCTGGAGAACAAAGAAAAAATCTGCCCAAAGATACCAAACCCACTCAGCTGCTTTGCAAACTGAAGTGCAGCAGCATGTGGGTGTGAGGACAGGGCAGGGGTCCCACCTACTTTGGACCCAGCCATTTTCCTGCCCCAAACCCACACACCAGCACCGGTGACCTGGATAGAGGGTAGAGGGGATTGCATCCATCTCAGGGCAGGGTTTCAAACATTCACGCCATTTTCACCTTTTCCATGGCATTCTCTTGTGAAGCTGCTGTGAGTAGCCAGGTCAGCCTGTTCACTCGTGGAAATGACTCCTGGCCAGCAGAAAGATGAGCAGATAGGGTGAGATGTGACTTACAAACACTGTTGGGACAAGCAGGGCATAGCTCAACTTCCCCCGCATCTGATTTGGGATGCAAGGCAGGAACCAGATAACCAGGGAATCTTACGGGGTATTTTCAGTGAAGGTGACTGGACATCAAAGGGATGAGAGTCATATTCTAGGAAATAAAAAAAGACACAAATCCTTAGGTTGGGAGAGACCTCAGCTCAAGGGTACCGAAGCTCTTGAAACTAATAATTCCTTCCTCATAATTTTACAGTATTTATGATGAAAATTGGGTGCAGTGTGGGTAAAGACATAGCTCATGGCTCCCAGAAAAGCCAGTACCAGAAATAGGAGCTCTTACCCCAAAGATTGTTCTCTGAAAGAAAGGTTTAGGTAGAGAAAGCATGGAAGACACCACTAATACACTGATTTTGGTCATAGCCTGGTGAGTGCCCCGCAGATGAGCTTTCCTCTGTTCCTCGTGTGCCTCTGGGAAAAAACACAATGTCTAAAAAGGATTATTATTTCTCTGTCTGTGTCCAGGAATGAAGCTGAGCAGCTCAACTCAGATGGGGGGATTCTTGGGGTTGTCCTGTGCAAGGCCAAGAGTTGGACTCAATGATCCTTGTGGATCCCTTTCCAATTCAGGATATTCTGTAAGTCTCTGATTCTTTGACTGGTGGCTGATCTCCAAAAAACAGGAATCTGTTGCCCCTTTGTCTCATCCTTTTGCAGGTTTCCATGTAGGTTTCTCTAAGCAGAGTCAGGCTGGATTTACATGCCCCACAGAAATGACAGAGAAAATGGAAATAATTTTCTCTGGGATCTGTGTCCCTCCAGTAAGAAGATGCACTGAAATGCACTGGGATGCAAGAACACAGATGCTTGGACTATCACACACCAGCTATATAGAAACATTTCCTTATTTCAATTGCTCTGGCTTTTGAGGCCACGAACAGAGGGGCTTAGATCAAGGAGGAAGACTTAAGCTGGAGCAGGAATAATATTTGAGTGTGTCGAATTGGTTTGTGAAGGGCATATCACCATGTGTCTCTGTATCCTCCTATTACACAGAAAATCCCAGAGGTTTGAAGAGAGAGGCTGGGTCTTTGAGGAAAAAAAGATGGGAAAACAGTATTAGATGGGATATTACCCACTGACTATTTCATTTCTCTAGAGAAATTTACAATGTGATCATTAAATCCTCAAGAGACAAACCTGAACAGTATTTTCTTCCTTCTGGGCAGAAATCTTGGAACTCTTAAAAAGACATCGTATTTCACAGCTCAGCAACCCAGCAGCATTTTAAAAACTGGAGAGAGGAGAGGAATTTTTAAGCGAGCAGCCTTTTTTTCTTTTCTTTCTTTCCTTTTTAAAAATTCTATGCTGTCAGAATCCTTTTCAGGAAAAATAAATAAATTCTTACATCTGGTAATTAATAGCTTATGAGCCAGAGAACAGTTATCTACAGAGGCAGTTCAGGAGAGCACAGTGTTTGCCTTGCCCCTTATCTCTGAGGATCACTGCTCGCTCACTACAGCAAAAGCTCTCCGGATACGGCACTTAAAGGCATTTCTGCTGCTGAGCTTTAGCAAGACAAACAGTAGGATCGATGTAGAAATTGTCCCAGTACTCAGGTTTTCTGTCTCAGTTTTGTCTCCAGCTGTACACCTTCACGGCTGTATCAACCTTTGCCGCTCTATCTTGGTGACAGCAACTTATAACACGGATGGTTCCCCATCTTGGTGGCATCTAAACCTCACAGATACCAAGAGCATCTGTCTTCAGAAGCTGTTCCTGGTGCAGGGAAGGGTTTGGGGGTTTTTTCCCTTGTTTTATTGTGGAGAACTGGTGCAGGCGGATGAAGCAACTTGCAGAAGGCCACAGAGGCAAAGTGGGTGTCTACTAACATACTCAGAACTGTAACCACAAAACCTTCCACTTTATCCTGATAATGCCGCTGAGGAATAGAAATAAAACACAAAACCCTGGTGTAATATTCAGTCCAGATATCACCCAAACATTACATACCTAAAAATGCCCAGATCAAACTAAAATTTGTGGGCCTTCGACAGTTGCAAAGCAAAACCTTTGAATTTCTGAAATGTGCAGATCCATTTTTATTTCCATTTCTAGCAACTGCAGCTCCTTAGTACAAGAAAGGCCTTTCCCTTGCTATTTTCAAAGCAGTCCCATGCTACTCCTCAGAAAACTGGGCCTTCCAGGAGAAGACACTATGAGAGGAGAACATAGGATTGCTAGGACATCCAAAACTCATGACTGCAGCACTCAGCTCTGCAAAATTTGGCAGCCCTGACACTGGTGAGAGCCTGAGAGCTCTCACACATCTTTAGATAACTGTGCTTCCTTAAATTTCTGTGGATTTCCTGTGTGATAACCTGCAAATCTGCACGTCCCTATTGCTTAAAGATATTTAAGTGCTTAAACCCACTTGAAACACACACCTCACCTCAGCGTTGCTCAATGACAGCACCATCCTCCAGATGCAGTGAGGATCCACACACCTGAGGATGGCAGAGCATCAGGTACTGTGCAAACAAAGGCAGTGGGTTCCATCCTTCAGGCCCCTCATAGTTTTGGAGTAGAAAAAAGCCAAGTCCTAATGAGTTTAAACCTTACACCAAATTTCAAAGAGCCACAGGGCTTTGCAAAAATATTTGTGGCACCTGTACAACCAAAAAGGTACTTTTTCTCTGGCGTGAGTGAAGATTATACAGAAGGTGAACACCCTGCTCATGCAGCAGGGATGCCATACCTAAGTGCCTGGGCAAGATGTGGCTGCATGTAGCTATTTAAATCTGACTTGCTCCCTATGCAAATGGCTCTCCTGTTCTTTTCTGAGCTGCCCTGGGATGGACCTGCTACAAGCAGAGGGATGGGGCACCTCATGGCTCCCCCACTCACTGCTGCTGGCTCATCCTTGCAGCTCCAGGCTGTTCCTGCAAGATAATTTATCTTTGGCGACACTCTTGAGTTTCTCCTCATTGTGTGAAAAGTGGGCTGACATCCCATGCTGTGGAGATGAAGTCAAATTGCTGTGGTCTTCCAGGACAAGGCAAAGTACGGAGAGATTGGGTTCAGTTTTGGGCCCCTCACTACAAGAAAGTCACTGAGGTGCTGGAGTGTGTCCAGAGAAAGAAACAGAGCTGGGAAAGGGTCTGGAGCACAAGTCTGATGAGGAGCAGCTGAGGGAGTTGAGGGGGTGTTTAGCCTGGAGAAAAGGAGGCTCAGGGGAGACCTTCTCACTCTCTACAACTACCGGACAGGAGGTTGTAGACAGGTGGGGGTCAGTAACCCCCAGGTGAAAAGGAACAGGATAGGAGGAAATGGCCTCAAGTTGTACCGGGTGGGAGGGGAAGTTAGATTGGATATGAGAAAAAAATTTCTTCAGAGAAAGGATAGTCAGGTGTTGGAACAGGTACCTGGAGAAGTGGTGGGATCACCATCCTCAGAAGTGTTAAAAAACCATGTAGATATGGCACTGAGGGAAATGGTTTAGCAGTGGGCCTAGCAGTGCTGGGTTAATGGCTGGACTCTGTGATCTTAGAGGTCTTTTCCAACTTAAATGGTTCTATTATACCTTCCTAGCTGGGGCCAAGCCTTCTCAGGCTGTCTTCTCCCTTCTCCCTGAGATGCTGGCTGCACTGTAGTTCAGCTGGGAAGGAATTTATTCCAAGGAGGTGGGAGAGGCAAACTGGAATTAGTGTTGAATCCACCCAGGGACTGAGTGGCATGCAGACAGCTTGCATTCCTCACAACCCCATCCTCTGCAGTCGTGCAGCCAGGATGCCATGTATTGTCCTATTTAACCTCAAGACAGAGGATCGAAGTTCTACCCTGACACCACATTTCAGAAATTAAAGAGAATTGACAAATAAACAGCGAATGTGTTTCTAAGAGGCACATGCTGTGACATTCCATAATTTTCAAGAAACTGCCCAAAAATGCAGCCAGGAAACTAACTTAAATTTTTCTTTGACCCTCCATGCTCTGAAGGGCAGCTAACCTCAGGTCAACCTCTGGGTTAACATGAAAGAGCAGAAAAAGGGTGTTCTTCACCCAGACCTTGGCATTGTCAAGTATTTTGAGAGCTTCGTGTTGTTTCAGGACGAAAACACTATTATCTCATTCTCCATATCGTGGTCTGGTGACAGCACACTAAATTTTGAGTAGCTGGAGTTCAAAGGAGACAGATTTAGGTGGCAGAGGGATCTGGAGACTCTGATCAGCCAAAATAAATGGTCAAACTCCCATGGACTTAACGCCAGAGTCCTCAGGGAAATTGGTGGGAGTTTTCCCATAGAATTGCACCACGGTAACTTAAATTAAGCAAGGGAAAGGTTTCTTAGTCAGACACTGAAAGAAAGAAGTCTCCTCTCAGCAATTAAAATATAGAATTCTACTTGAAAGTGATTAATATTTCTAGTGTCTACTTATGGCCAAATCACATATCCCCAGCCCTACCAAATATGAACTTAAATACACAACACTCTCTGGAGTTGCTTCTCAGTTAATAATTTATGTATTCTGGCAACAGATCAATGCAACTAGAAACTAGTTTAGTAACTTACCTTCGGGGTTGTCTATCTATAAACACTGCAGATTCCTAAGTTAAACAGAACCCAATTGTTTTCCCGTGTAATAGAGGCCAGGGCCTGATTTATATAGTTAATTTAAATGGTAATCTGAAAGAATTGGGAAAAAAGCAACCTGCATTATTAAGGGCTATGAAAGAGGGGGAAACTGTTTACTACTGGGTTCAGAAATATGTGATATAAATGAAGATAAAATGCAAGTATCAAGACAAAAGTAATAAAATTATATGTGTTGTCTGTGCAAGGGTGTGCGAGGCCTGGCTGATTTTTCCCGAGGTTGCCCTGCACCCACAGAACTGCCTGATGCTGGGATTTTTGTGCAAGTGTGCAGCCCAAATTCTTGCCTTTTTAACACAGCACTGAGTCCAGTGTCAGAAAGCAAAGCAGGGATCACCTTGTTGCAGCTAAATTGGGAGTTTAAGGGACACAAGGGTGTCCAGGCTTGTCCTTTCTCCTTAGTCATGCCCTGGGAAGAGAGGGGACAGCAGCCTTTGTGGATGGCTCGTGCACCGAAACACAGCTCACATTTGAAAGCTCCTCGCAGTGACTAATTAACAGGCATCTGTTACAACTTGTTGAGCCTTATCTTCATTTTCATACGCGCTATTTTGGAATGAAGTTCTATTTAGGCTCCTAAGCGTTGCTCAAGAGTCACATTACAGGATTAGCCTTCCTGACAAAGGGGAGGGGATGCTTTGTGGTTAGCAGCACGGGGTAGGAGGCAGGAGGCTTGTCCCTGTCCTGGCTGCTGCCTCATCACCTGCTCTGGAGCTGCTCACTGGACTCTCACAGCTAAGCCCGCACAGAGAGAAAGGCTTCCTTGATGCCCATCGAGCACTCAGAAATCCTCTTTTAAAAGCTGCCATCCAAATATTGATATAGTTTATATTGTAAATAGTTCTCAGATGCCACTGAATTGCCCTTCTGCAAATATCTGCTCCTGCAGACTGAGCTTCACCATGTCCCCCTGGCTGCAGACACACACTCTCAAGGGCAAAGATTAAAAAAAATTGTGGAATCACAGAATGGTTTGGGTTGAAAGTGATCTTAAAAATCATCTTGTTCCAACACCCCTGCCATGGGCAGAGACACCTTTCACTAGACCAGAATGCTCAGAACCCTATCCAACCTGGCCTTGAACACTTCCACAGATGGGGCAGTTACAGCTTCTCTGGGCAACCTTAGCCAGGGCCTCACCACCTTCACAATAAAGGATTTCTTCCTAATATCCAATCTTAACCTACTCTCAGTTTAAATCCACTCTCCCTTGTCTGATCACTGCATTCAAAGTCCCTCAAAGGCTTACCTCTGCTCCATCAGGGCTGCACCTTGGCTAGAGTCAAGACAACCAGGGCAGGAACCTCTGGGTGTACAAACCACAGCCCATTGAAGCTAAAAGCCTCGAGATGGGATAATAAAAGATACTCTCTTTGTGGGTCAGCATGGAGGATTACAGATGCTCGCCCACACTGTGTAATCTTATCTCCGGGTGTTGCTCATGTGAATTGTGAATTCTTCAGCTGCATGTGCACATGGACTGAGGGGAACTTCCAGGTCCTGTGAACTGACTCATCTAAACCCTTCTTTTTTTGTCTTTATCAAAGTAAAAATAACAAAGGCCTCTCAGAGGAAGATGTGTGAAAATTTTGGGGACACTGAGCCCCATGCAAAGCTTGTCTGCGTGGGAAATTTCACGGCAGCGATGCAAGCGAACACAAAACCCTTTAACAGGATTAGTAAAGGCTTCCTTATATTTTGGGACCTGGTAGTAGAAGTGATTGTTCTTACAGAGCATGTTCAAGGCCAGTTGGACGGGGCTTTGAGCAACATGGTCTAGTGGAAGATGCCCCTGCCCATGGCAAGGGGGTTGGAATGAGAGAGTCTTTAAAGTCCCTTCCAATCCAAACAATTGTGTGATTCTGTGATTCTAAGGTGGGCAGCAACAAAAACCATCTTGGCAGGGAAGGCAGAGCCCATGCCTTAGCCTCTGTTGAAAGACCCTGTGGATCTGCACATTGTCTCCTCCTGCTTGGGCACTTCAGTTATGAATCATCTTCATTTGAGACACCTTACGGTCAGTGGAGAGGAATGGGCACTTTGGGGTGCAGTTCCTCTGCTATATCTTAGTCATCTGTTGTAGGAGGAGATGAATTGTGCTCAAGACCTCAGTGGGCTGGTCTTTAAGAACTAGTCAGGTGGGGGTGACTAGCTCGGATGATGCTGCCTGGATACAGGAAGCATTTGGGTATCAGTCTGTTTCTCTGGAATCGCAGTCACTTCCTCGCACTTCGAATTTAAAATGTCGTCGAAGAGAAACCAACTAAAAAGTAAAAAAAAAAAAAAAAAGGCTCTCATTTCGGAGACACTAAAGTAAGTAGGAGTGTGAACATATGTGTGTGTCCACATGGGAAACTACTCTGGAGTCTCTGCAGTTCTCTAAATACACAGTGAACACGATGCCAGGTTCACCTCCCCTCCTGCACATGCTCTTCCATACACGTAGGCTGCGCACTTCTGGTTTTCCAGTTTTAATGGAGGGGATTGGAGCAGAGAAAGCTGCTGATGAGCTCTAGGCTCCTGCAGTGAATAATGCCAAGCAATCCCACTCATTTACACTCATTTATCATGTGACAGTTGGCCTGACTGAGGAGTGAGGGCAAGCTGCTCTCAGTTGACATCCACTAAACCATGTACTGTTCTAATAAACACAATTAAATTCTTTTATAGACAGGATCCCTCAGCTTCTGTATTGGTGCAAGAGAGCTGAGTAAGAAGATAGTCCATCAGTGTCTTATCTTATTTCATTGGAAAAGATGAAAAATCATATCCTGCATGAGCTCTGCCTTCCCTGCCAAGATGGCTTGTGTTGCTGCTCACCTTAGAATCACACAATTAGCTACACTGACGCAGATCTAGAGTCACTCCAGGTGAGCCACCATGGCTGAAAACTGGGCATGATTAGGGTACAGTTCAGGCTCTAAGTGTTTCACGGTACATCTTGATAGCAGGAGATGTGTGTGTGCATTAAAGGAAACACAAAACCTTCAGATTTTGAGAACGAGATAAAAATTCAGCTCCTCTGCTGCCTTTCCTGGGGTGGCTTTGAACTGCTCCTTGCAGAGGTGAAAAGAAGGTGTTGTAAAGTCACTTGCAACGTTTCCCACCAGCCCTACTCGCTTCCAGGGGAGGTCAGCTCGTGTCACCAGGTCGTGTGGTTTTCATCTTGCATGTCGTGACCTGCGGTATGACAGGCGTGGCACCAGCCACTCCAACGTCTGCTGATGCCAACTTCTCCTTCAGGCCTTTCAGGGGAAATTCTCGTTTCTCTTCCCTCAAGATAAAATAAACCACTAAATAAATATTACCAAAAGAGTCCCAGGTGAGAAAATGGCCCCCAAAAAGCCCAATGCTACGATGCAATCTCAGAAAAGGGATGTTAGTGGATGTGGACTCAAGCGAGGCAGGGCAAATTTGTGGTTCAAATTTGCAGAAATCCCCTCACATTAGCTGTGAATTTCAGAGCTCATGGTCATGTCCCTGATGTACCACTGACTTCTGGTAAGAAGAGAAGCTGTTGAAGGCTCAGTTTGATAAAGGAACCTCCACATTCCAACATAAGCCACTGTGGCACCTAATCTTTAGAGACTGGTACAACAGGAGACATCCCAAAACTCCTGTTAGAAGGAAGCTCTCCCAGCAGTGCAGGTAGCTCCGGTGCAAGGGCCAAAGAGCTGCCACTTTTTTCTCCTTTGCACCTAATTGTACTTTACCTCTTTAATGTGCAACATCCCAATATCAAAAGATGGCCTCCCTGGGTCAACTTACTGACATTAGGGGACATCAGTGGGATGAGGAGAATTGAGGTTGTCCTCAGGCTGTGGAGCACATCAAACACCCACTTCCCACCTCCTGGGATTTTCAGTTTTATGGCACAGGAAGATTTAAGACAAAAAGGGTATCAGTGCCCAGTTCTGTGGCCAGGCTGATCCTGTCTGTGTGAGTGCACGGAGCACTGACTGGGTAGGATCCCACCAGGACATTAGTCAGAGGAATGGCTCATTTCTGGATGCTGACAGAGCTCATCATGACCCAGGCACAAGGCCACTTTCCAGCTGACTCTGTCCAGGGGCAACTCTGGGCCCCAGAAGATATTGCAAAACAAAAAATGAGGTGCTCACAGCACCTTCAGACTTGAGTTTCTGCTAAATGGACTCTTCAGGCTCTGTATGTTGAACTTAGAGGTATTTTTTCTCATGGCCCTTAGTGCCTTTGATGTTTAGTTCCCAGTAGTAAAATGAGGATGTTAATATTCAGCCCTTTGCCTTTCTTTTTTTTTTTTTTTGGACAGCATTCACCTCTGCTCTCTACTGGACCTGCAGTAATAAATGCAAAATAATTATACCCAGAATAGATCTGCAAATTAATCTATCATGAGCAATGCAGACTACAGGAATTTTTTAGAAAAACAAATTATTCTTTAATGCATCAGATTTTCTAAATAATATGACCTAATAAAGCTTCAGAGAAATACCAGGACACAACCCTTTCATGTCCTGCTTGTGATACCGGGAAGCAGTTTGAGTCACTTTACTCTTGAAACAAATCTTCTTCCAGCTGCCTGGCTGGATGACCCTGTGCAGATCTGACCAGTATTGAGAAAAATCCAGTGAAAGAAAATGTTTTGTAGTCTCAGAAAATTAAAGAAGCAGGACAGTAGTATTTGTCATTCCTTGAGAGGAAAAAAAATATAAAAATTAAAAAAAAAAATCCCAACAGTTTGAAGATCTGAACAAGCAGAAAAGATTATAAGAAGTGGGTTAATCAAATTTTGTACCTGGACATTGATATTGCTTTGTCTGAGCAGTGTGTCTGTCCTAATTAAAGAAAACTTTTCCAGGGGGTAGAAATGCACTTAAGCCCTTGTATGTTTGTGTTGGTCACTTACTGAACATGGGAAGTTGTGGCTTTGCTTTTTCCTTCGGTGGGGATAAAAATACACATATTGCACTTTTGGCATTGCATTTCTCCATCAGTGGAGAGGATAAATTTTCAGCAGACAGCAGTACCTTCTTTTTCTTCTTTTTTTCTCCCCTCTTTTCTTTTTCTTTAAAAGGAGCATTTGATACTGATACTGATTAAAGATGCCTCTTTTTCAGAGACCAGAGGATGAGAGGGTGCCTTGGGCAGCTGTAGGGTGAGTTTCTCCACATGTGTATAACTCCAGCTTTGACATGACTCCCAGCAATTTAGAACCTCTGGATCCAGAGTGAGCATGTTGGGTTCCTGGTCCATGAGGGTTTCTTGGAATCAGTAGGACTTGCAAAAAAGAGGTGTACTCACTGCTGGGTCAGGTACTGACTGAGCAGAGATCTCTGCTCACAAGGACATCCCAGCTGTGACACAATGAGTGCAAGCCCAGATGGTGGCAGGGGAAAGATCTAGCTTCATCTTCACTATCATGAAAAATACTTTATCTGTCTTCATTCTCACCATCACAGAGAAACCCTTCTACGAAGCCACTGGTTTATCAAGAGAATAAGCAAGAGGAAAGTCTTTCCCTTAAGAACATGCTAAAAAAAAAAAAAAAAAAAAAAAAAAGCCTAAACTACCCCCCAAATCCCAAACCTGAATCTGAGGGTCTTTTCTTCTTTCTGGCCTCTCCTGACTTTAAAGCTCCTGAAGCAAAGCTCCTGAAGCTCTGGCATTCTTGTCCCAGCGGTCATATCAGACCTGAGGAGATGGTGCCGAGGCCAACTACTGTGCTCTGCCGGGCCCCTTCTCTGTGAGGGGACATCTGCTAAAACCAGCTGTGGCAGTGGCTTGTGAGTGATGGAGAGCTGGACTCGGGCCGTGATTCAGCTCATTAAAAGCACCCCGGGAGCTGCTATGGTTATTTGCCCCCTGTAGTGCTGGCATTTTTGAGGCCAGGTCAGAATTCACTGCTCCAGGCGCTGTGCTAAGGGCCCTCTCTATATCCTTTGTCAAAGGACACGTATTTAGCCTGTCCCTCATCTTTATCCACCATGTCGAAGGCAGAGACCTGTGTCTGAGCAGAATCCTATCCCTCGGCTCCTCTCCTCTGAACAAATGTGGTCAGCGTGAAACAAAGCCCAGAGCAGCAGCACGTTCCCCTGTGAGCAGACGGAAAGTTTCAAAGGCACAAAGGGTATTTAGGCACCGACTTCAAAGTCAATAAGTTGGATGCTGAAAAAAAATCTCCCCCGTAGCCTTTATGTCATGCCACTTAATAAGTAATTAAAAGCTCAAAAATCATGAGTCTGCTGCTTTCATTACTTCCTAAAGCACACTCGATACATCATCACTCTGTGAAATGCTTCACATGTACCGCATCCTACTTTAAATATGCCAAACAGTGAAGTGCTTAGCATTACAAAGGCAAAGACATCAAGGAAGCTTTGATAAAATCTGCTGAGCAGACAAACATCTCTTTGGTTGGCACTAGCCAGGCTAGGTTTTTTATTCCACAATGATTAAAAACATTTCAAGTGAAGGCAGCTCGGCTTCTATTTTAGACACAAGACCATTAGGTGACAAAGAGTGAAACCTTTCATTACTGGGATGTTGGTTAAAGGGGATTAACCCATTCGGCATTCACAGGATATTGCTGGTGTAAGGCGAAGGTTTCTCAGAGATGACTCTTTTCTGGGAAAGGGAACTAAAAATAGGGATGGATGGCTTTGCTGTGTTGTTGGTGGTGAGGAGATTGGCAAGGTGATGCTCTGCTTCCCAGTCCCAAAATGATGTGTCTGGCGTGGGTTTATAGGGTAGGGCACAGCTCTTCTGAAACAGTGAGGCTGACATCTGTGCTGTTGCAAAAAGCTGCCTGCAAAATAGGCAGGGCTTTATTTTTCCCTCTCAGGCTGTTTGTGGTGGAGCACGTCTGGCTGTGAGCTCTGGATAGTGCTCAACATAGTGAAGTCCCAACAGTGACAGGGTGTGTTCCCGTGATATAAATAGACATTTAAGATGAGCTAAATTTACTCAGTGAATCATTTATTTGCTAAAAATGTGGTTTCAGGGTGGCCACGGTTATTTGCCAAATATGATGCATATTCTCAAATGTTTTTGGATCAAATGAAAAAAAATAATTGGAAATGTTGAAGCATTTAATTTCAGCATTTTCAGAAACATGCACATACAGATAAACATCTATCTCAGACTCTATTACTCTCATGAATCTGAGAAACTATTCAAAAAATGAAGGAGAAAACAATAACATTTCTCTTCCCAGCTTCCCCCATACCCCAGTGTTTTCAGCATCTGATTGGGAAATCTTGTGTCCTAGGAGAGTGCTCCCTACTGTGATAATGATGGGGTACTCTGACCCGGGTGTCTCTTGTTTTCTTCAGTTGAAATTACTTCACTTTGTAAGAATAATTAAATACCCACTGGACGAGAGCAAGGGTGAGGATCGTTTTGTGGTTGGAACACTCCCCTGGGATGTGGGAAGTCTCCCAACAGCTGCATCAATGAGTGGTGTTTATACGGAGTGGAACAGCTCCAGAAGAAAAGGATGAGGGAGGCTGCAGATTGCCCTGTAGCCTGGTTGTGGGACACACAGGAGATAATGACAGCGTAAGGGATGAAGCCCTTGTTGCACAGGGCAGGTAATTGTTTTGCAAAATGGGATGCAGACCTTTCAGGTAGGTTACAAAACCATGGCAGTTTGGTTCTTCTGCCTCATGCCAGTATAAGCACATTTCTTAAACTCAGAAAGTCTCTCAGGATGGGGAAAAACCCTTCCCACTTACTTGGAGGTCCCTTGTTCAATTCCCACTGCTGCCCAGTAGGCCAACTGGTGTACCTCTGCACCTGAGGGGGGTTGGACCTGGGAAGCATTGATATCTTTTTATTCCATGGTTGTGATAAGCTCCAATATCAAACCTCAACTTCACCAGCTCTTCCCAGTCTTCTAAGGAAGCTGTGGGAAAGCTCAGCACACATAAGTCAGTCTGCTGAGATGCAAGGACTGCGTGTCTGTCACAGCAAACAGAAAAGAATAATTCAGGTCTCATTTTCTGGATTTAGAGCAGAAAACTATAAACAAAGAAATCACAAGTACATTATTATACCTTATGGTGCTGCATAGGGGGTATATTCAGAGTAGGTCAGCAATTGCTTGCCTTCAGGAGACAGGGATGTGAGCAAACTATCAAGTAACATTGAACATGCATATTTTCTAGCACCTGAAAATCTGAGGTTTCTTCAGAGCAAGCCACCACATACTTGTGGGATTAGGCATGTTAAGGAAAATGTACTCTGCCAGCCAGGCTATATATACAGCCTGACAAGGGCTTGTTCGTCTGCTTTGGCTGTTGATAGTAGACGAGAAGGGAGGTTCCTTTTTGCTCCTCGTTTGTCCTTGTGTAAGACTGATAAAAACAGAGAGTAAGCTGAAACCAATGTTATCACCTCGCAGAATAAATAGTAAGACAGCTAAAGAAATACTATGTGGAAACTTTTATGCTTATGGACTGTTGCTTATGAACAATTAACTCGAGCTGAGTGCAAACAGAGTCTTTGGGAGAGGGTGTGTATTGGCAGAAATATTTAACAGGCCATTGAAACCTGGTTGGAAATTAAGCAGTTGGGTAGGAGAAAAAGTCCTGAATGCAGTGCTCCTATTCCACTGGTTTCAGTGGAGGAAGAAGGCTCTCAACTCTCATGACATCCATCTGCTGTCCTGTCCTCTACACAGTGGGATAAAGAGGCCTGGTGGTCCTTCCAGGAGTTACATTTTTTTAATTCTCTCCAATGATGTCCAACTTAACGAGGTCATTTGGCCTTTCTGTATGTAATGTGTGACTCACAGAGCAAGCAGAGGTGCAGATGTGGGAAAGGGAGACCCATCTGCACCCCAGGAGGGTGTAATTCGGGATCACTTGGGGAGAGCATTTAGATCCATGCAAAGCCATGCTTATGCAGGATTTTATTCCTAACACAGCTCTGAACTGATGCTGTGAAGTGCTTCTAGACGAGCTAGTGTGTATGGAACAGGTCTTAAGTAACAACCATGTACATATTTTGGGCTGATGCTCCACCTGTCACTACATCCTTCTGTCAGGGGAGCTGCTGTGCTGGGCACGTGAGATCTTATGTTGTTTCTCAGTGTGAAGGGAAACAGAGGAACAGTGAAACCCCTTTGAGTTGTTCTGGCAAGTCAGCCCTGGAAAGAACTCCAAATCTGCAGGGAGCTCTGTTTCTCCTCCTGCAGGGAATGGATGTGTTTTTAAGTGTTCTCTGTGTAATTGTGACCAAATACCACAAGGACGTTCTCTTCAAAATGCATTTCATCATCACAAATATGATGTAACATGACGCTTCCTAACCAAACCGTCCAGGGGCTTGTCTGTCATGAAGTGAAGTTATTCCAGAAGAGCTACTTTACCTTAAGTTCCTGTGCCATCCTAATCCAGATTAATTTTTGCATACAGACAAGCCCTCAGGTCTTGACTCAGGGAGAACTGCAGTAAATGAGAACCTCTGTGCTGAACCTTGGATTAAGCCTGAGGTGCTTCTGGCTGCCTCTGCTTTAGCATTTTGGTTCAGAGCAGTAATGCTGTTTTATAGCAGTTCTCTGGCTTGGCCTTCCCCACTCCACAGTGATCCAGTTTGCAAACAGCTGTGATGCACACAATTCAATATTTTTTATCTTGTTTTTCCCCCTCACAGTGGAAATGGAACCAGAAGCTCTTCCACAACCTCTCACAGGAATGTAAGATAATAAATGGGTAGCTGGCCCTTCAGCCAGCCTCAGACAGTGTGCAGAGTTGGGATTTTCAGTGTAGGTGACTGAAATAAATCTCACCCAGAGTAACCACTGCAAACTGCACAAACTGTAGATGTTGAGCCCACAGCACCAGCCTGTTTGATCTCCTGATACTCTCCTATTGCTCCCTTGCTAATCTAGTTGTAGCAATTACATGTTAATCTAGATATGGCCTGTAAGATGCATATCACTGTTGTATCTGACTCCTCGCAGCCCTACACACAAGGCAAGATGACAACCTCTGCTTTGCAAATGGAGATATGAAGCAGTCTGACAAGATAGGAAAGTTGTGATCAAGTTGCAGTCTCCTAGATGTTGATTTGAGGATGGGCTCTCATCTCCAGCTGGCCCCAAATGCCCACAGACTGCCCTGAAAGGATGATACTTGTGATGTGGGGTTGGTGTTAAGGGGGATTCAGTGCTTGGCTCTGCTCTGTGCTGTGCCATCAGCTACCAAGGTGTGGACTTCAGGCTGTCTAAATGGACAGATGAGGAACCCTAAACTGGAACCACATCCAGTGCCCATTTGCAGTCTGAAAAGAATATCTGGAGGAGGTAAAGGCAGCTTTCAAAGCCTGTCCTCTGACTGAACGACAAAGAATGGTGAAGAACCAGTTCTTGCTCTGACACAGACTTTCTTTAGGATCTCTCTCAAGTCACTCCATGTCTCTGTGCCTTATTTCCCCCCCCGGTACCAGAGGGTGGGATATGAGCCTGGCTCATCTGCTGAGGTGATGTCTCTACAATTAACCTGTTGCCAGGGTGTGTTCCTGAGGACTGGATCTGACAGCATCATCACCAGCACAGCCTCCAGCACTTCTGCCCTGTGCCATTCACCAGTGTCCCAAACAGCTCCTCGGGACAGTTTGCAGATTAGCACAGATCAGGGGCCATTCCCAACACAAAGTTTTCATGTGGCTGCCATATTTCAGAGCCCTAAAGGTGCTTAATGGACACATTAATGGACACATCTGTACTTGTGGTTTGACCACAGATAGTCCCAGGCAGTTTTAACTTACAAGCCCAGATGAAGCATTATCCAGTAGCCCTTGGGCCCCAGTGTCTTTGCTGCTTTGTTAGCAGCAGATCAAATAGAATAATGTCCAGGCTTAACTGGGGACTACCTTCATTTAACGAAAAAGATTAATTTTTGTTAGACTTGCCCTGGGTAATCTCCCTTTCCCCACTATAAACACCATTTTGGCTCGGCCTGCCTCTGCAATCCTCAGCCTTTTCTTCTTGCCATCCCGAGGAGCAGTAAAAATAGGTAATCTTTAATGAAAGGTCAGCTATTTGGGTTAAAAGCCGTGCTGGGATCCTGGGGGAGGAGGGAGCCTGCAGCTTGCCAGGGCAGCGGTGCCGCTGGAGCGGTGCCTCCCATTGTGGCCGCCGCAGCTCCCCGGTGGGGCCGGGGCAGCACCAGCCCGTGACGGTGCCGTCCCGCAGGCGGGAGGGGAGGAGAGCACAACGAGACGTACTGTACGCTCCCGGGCTGATTACTGCATTTATCATCCTCGGCAAGCTCCAGGAGCAGCCAGGCCCTGTACCCTGCGTACTCTTACAACCCTTATTTCTCTGTGAAACTGGAAGCGGGACAAAGTCAGTTACGTTATTTTCCAACGGCAAACCCCTGAGGGATAGTAACTCAGATACTGGCAGCAGTTCGGAGAACAGCCAGAGTCCCACTTGAAATTTTCTTAACTGTGGGGACACGGTCACAGCGATGCTTTATTCCACTGCATTAAACACCATAAGGATTTTTATACCTGAAAATATAAAAATCCAAAAGAGAATAAATCACTACATTGCCTCTGCTGCAGCCTGATGAATATCTGAAATTCATCTCCTCAAGCTCTCTGGGAGAGATACCTGTTTTTTGTTGTGTGTGGGTATTACCTCCTCTGGAGGGAGAAAAAGTGGTTCAGGATTGGCATCATATCAGGAGGGCGGAGGGCAGGGGTGGATCAGATAAGCAGAAATCCAAGACCATAAATACCTCCATGTCACTGCAATACAAACAGCAGCAAATCCCCCTGGAAAAGCCAAGTTGATGTGTAACTAAAAGCAAGTTGGACAAAACTGCCCCAATTTGGGAATTCAAGCTTTGAGGTCTCTGAGAAATGAATGGTGCTCTGAAGTTTCCCACTCATGCCTGTTAATTACTGAAGATATTTATTTTTAACCTAAGGCTGGCTCCCTCCATCATAACACTTAGTAGGGAACTGACATGGCGCAATCAGCCAAAAATCAAAGCCACTTGAATGAAGCTGTGCCTGCCCTGTGGGGATGTCCCTGGCTCACCCCTCGTGCCATGAGGCTGCTGTGCCCACACTGGTAAAAATCTGAGCATCTTTGTTGGAGTCACAGAGGCCTCAGGGTTTATGAGCTCAGAGCTAAAACCAGGGAGAGGAGGGACTGGGTTGGGGTGGGTGAGCTCCTGGAGCGGTGTGGTCAGCAAGGATGACCCTGCCACCTCCTCCATGGTTTCCCCCATGGGTATCCAAGGGGACACATGGTCTAGCCTGGGGGACATTGATCATAAGTCACAACACTGGGTACCAGCCAGTAACATCAGGAGTCCAGGCCTGTCCCATCTCACATCACAGAACAACACAAACCTCTCCTCTTTCCGTCTTCTGTCCACGCTTCTCTGTGTGGCTGCCAGCTCTGTCTTGGCTGGGAGGTCAAGACACCAGCTGAAAGACCCACTCCTCAGCTCCTGCAGCCTGTCTTTCTTTCAGGGTGACACCTTATGTGATGGAGAGGAGGGAGAACAAGAGCTTTGCCATCCTGAGTAGGTTACTAATGTTACTGAGACCTCAGAGAGGGAAGGGAAGTCTTGCAAAAAACAGACCTCTAGTGAATACCTCTGATAACAAACTAAACAATGACATCTCAGTCAAGAACATCCATTGCTGAAGAGCTATTATACCTCCAACACATGTATTTCATCTCATGATGGCATTTTTCTCCCTAAAAACTGCTATCCCTTCCCCAGGATCAGGGAGCAAATAACTGCCAGTCTTACAGGGGCAAACAAGGAGGTGTAACACTTAACTACATCTTTCCTGTTTTGACTTGGTGTGATGGAGACCACACCAAAGTGAAGTCTGTCTGCTTGTGTAGTGGCAGGTGAACATGGATGGTCTTAATGGCATATGTCATAGAATCATAGAATCTTGGTTTGGGTTGGGAAGGACCTTAAAGATCATCTAGTTCCAACTCCTCCAACTAGACCAGATTGCTCAGAGGCCCATCTTGCCTGGCCTTGAACACTTCCAGGAATGGGGCATCCACAACTTCTCTGGGTAACCTATTCCAGTGCCTCACCACACCATGGTCACATCTTGGATGTGACCAGAAGGCAGTTTGTACCTCACTGACCCACCTGTACAAAAGATCTGGATCATCCTGAGCCAGGACATCAGGGGTAGCTTTGTCCTTGGTAGAGAAGTTCCTCATGATGTGTCCCCTTTCTTCTCCTGAACCTCCCATCCTTGTGCCATCTGAGGACTTCACCCATTTGGCCAAAATTTCTAGGCATCCCAAAATCCCAGACAACTATCCATGATGTGTGGTCACCCTGCAGCCCAGGGACATGTATTTTGACACATTAAACCCCAGCTCCTATTTGTTTGCTGTGGCCATGCCATAAGCACAGGAACCCAACAGGGCCCTTGGCTTTGGCAGACCATGACTGGCACCCCATCTGTCCCAGTGCTGCCCCAAATAAAGCCACCGACACACACAAAGAAGCCACAAAAGCCAAACAAATGCCTTGAGCTGCATGAAAGACCTGGGAAAAGCTGCCATTCCTTTCTGATGGTATCTGGAAGACATGCCAAAAACATGGCCATGAGCAGTTCTAAAAAGAGAGACAGGGAGGGAAAAAGGCACAGTTTTTCTTCCCTTATAGTTCGTGAAAGCAGAGCAATAATCAGTGGAGATAAACCCTGTCATGTGTGTATTCTTCTAGAAAAAAATAGGAGAAAATATGTCTGAAGTGGCTCTTGAGCACTCCTGCCTTGCAGTGGGGGCAATCAGACATCCAGGCAGTTTCCATGGCTCACACTCAAAAATCCGGCTTGTGAATCATCAACTCACAGGTCCCAGCAGCTCAGACCCTGCCTTTTCCATGTAGACATGGGCTCTCTGCCCCCGTTTTCTCTTCTTCAAACCTCTTGGTGTGAGCCAGCAAAAAGCCTACACAATTACCTCCACCAAGCATCTCAGGGCAGGTTCACACATGGAGGTGTGACACCAACCCTTCCTTCTTCCAGGTGTCTCCACTGTAAGTGTTGGAGCTGCAGTTTTGGTAAATTCAGAGATTGGTCTGAAACATAGTTTGGTTTAATTTGTGATGCATTGTCTGTCCTGAACATGTGAGGTGTTACATGTACCATGAATCAAAACACTCAATTCTGAAGGGCCACTTTGGAAACCTTTTTTTTTTCTATTATATCAGACATCCTTAGGAACTGGGAACCTGCCTCAGTCATGAGAGCAGGAATTGTGAGCTAACCCCCTCAGAACAAAATCTTTTTCCCAAACCAGGCAAATGGGCCAGGCAAACAGCATTCAGGAAGGACAGAGCAAGTTCTTCCAGGCACTTCAGTCCCTGACTAGTTAAGCAGGTTATAATGGGTTTTAATTGTTACTCCCACAAGCTGCAACTTTATTTACTGTGGTTGATCATCCCTCACAAAAGGACTGAATCGTCCCCTTGTGTCCAAAAACCAGACAGCTCTCACCCTCCTCTGTGATAAAGTCATCCAGGAGAAACACAGCTCCGTGGTGAGGCAGGACCAATACAGCCATCAGCAGAGGGCTGCTGTGCCAAGGGGAAGCCAAAATAAGTTCCCAGACACTGCACTCTCCAGGGATATTGTGTCTCCTCAGCCAGACATAAGAAATTGGGCCAGGAAGTGAAATAACACAGCAAATGCACCAAGGGAATGAGAGATGTTGTCTGCTCTGACCTGGCACTGCCTGTGAGCAGGAGTCAAGCCCCTTGCAGAGGTCATGAGCATTATTGGGAAACTGAGGTACTCTGCTCTTGTTGTCCCTTTAGATGCCCCTCAGCAGGGATTTGCAATGATGCTGGAGGAACTCCTGGACAGGGAGGTGTGCTGGTGCTGCCTGCACACAATAGGAAATGTGCTTTTCTGGGTCACCCACAGCTCCTTCCCAAAATTTCACATTTGGCAAAGACATCTCTGTAGCAGATGCTTTACAACAGCAGTGGCCCCTCTCCTGGCTTGAGCTTTCTGAGTATGTTCCTGGTTTTCCCGTTCCACTTTATAACTCCTCTGAAGCTGAGCATCCAAAGTTTGCCAATTCACTGGATTCATCTTGCTTCCCTAAAGCACATCAGGTTTCTCATAACACAAATCTTAGGCTTATTCATCTAGGCTTAGGGTAATAGATTCAGGGTTAGAGTTGCAAGGCCTCCAGAAACAGGATTCCTAGTGAGATGCACTGTTACTCCAGACACTGGAGCAAGCCACTCTCCTGAAGACCTTATGAAGTGCAGCAGTATGAGAAGCAGAGATCCAGGTTCCAGGAAATGGCAGCACTTGCCAGGGTCATTTTTCTCCATTCCTGTTCCCTGGATATATTTTATGTCCTATTTTCACTCAACACTAATGCAGCAACGATGGTCACTGCCTTTCACATGTTCTGCATTTCACCCCTTCAACCTCTGATGGCCCAAAACCCCTTAAAACCTCCAAGCCTTAAACTACCCCGTGTACTACTCATCAGTGAGTAACCATTTTACTCTGAGCTTACTAAGTGTACGGCCTCAGGCACATTCTCATCTTCTGATAGGGCTTGCACAACCTTTCTGGTACCTTATCAGCAGGAAGAGCAGGAACAAGGTGCTTTGCTCAGACCTGACATCTTCCCTTCCACTTTTCAGCCAAGGGGGACGGGTGTCCTGGGTCACCACCTGCCACCAGAGCAGGACCAAAGCTTTGCAGCTCCACTGCCAAATGGCACCGGCAGAACACAACCTCTCCTCCACCACGCTGGGTGATTTGGGCCAGGAAGGAAGAGGGTCCTTCAGAAAAGATGGATAAATCAGAGCGTGCACGCAAAGTGGATGAATGTTTAAAAGGGATCATAATGCTGCCCCTGGACACACACCAGCCTCACCAGGAAGGGGAGAACCAGCTTCGTGCACTGGCAGCTTTGTACCATGCAGGGGTTTTGTGCATCTTCCTCCCAAGCATCTCAGTCCTGGACCACCTCCTGATGAGCCCAGAGCCCTACCCTGGCAAGCCTATCCCTGTGGCACTGCATGAATCCCCCTGGAACACTCCTGCCAACCCTCCTGGGACACCCCATGTGCCAGCACAGCTCTGGCACCACACTGTTCGCCCCAGGTGTGCTGTTGTTGTTCATGACCCAACATTTTACGCTGCAAATGCTTTAATATTCACGCAATGCCCCCCTCCCACCTCCTTCTTCCCCCATGTGGAGATGAGTTTTCACTTGCCGCACCACATTCTTGAAAGAACAGGCAGAATGGAATTAAAGGTTTCAAACTAGCTCAGGGGAGGTGAAAAATGTTGCCTAAAGACAGAAAGAAAAGATCGTCAAGCGAGATTTAGAGATGCCCTGGGCAGGTGAGGGATGATTGCATCCGATTCTGATGGTACATCTGATTCTAGCTCTACCTGGGAAGGTCTTTCTCTCAGGAAGCTTGTTTTTGTCCCTTCCTCAGTCTATCTGCAGAACTATTCAGGTAGAAAAATGCCCTCTCTAGTTTCAGGCTCTCCAGAGTCTCTAATAGCCCCTGCCACTAACCATGTGATGAGGCAATGCACACTTTAAAAGGCTCCTGATTTTCTCAAGCCAGGCAGCTTGTTTGTGATTCTCTTTTCTTGTATGACTCAGCCCTATATGAATGGCTAGAAATGAACATCAGGCTAAAACTAACAAAGTGGGTGCCAAGCAACTTTTTTCCCCAGGATACCATTTTTCCCAGATCTCACAGAGGTAATTAAAAGGTGTCAGCTTTTAGAAGGAATATCCTTGACAGTAATATGATATAATTCAAACTGAACAATACATTCAGTTTGTTCCCTGGACCATAATACAGTGCTGTAACAATGCAGTGCTATATTCACTAAACATTATCCTCAGGAAAGAATGTCCTGAGTTAGCTGAAATAGGATAAAAATCTTCTCATGATCATTGACAACTCTGATTAAATTTATTAGACAAATTCAGAAAAAATGGCCATATAAAAGTATAATACTGGAATTCAGAAGACCCCATTCAGCCCCAGGATCAAGACCTCATTGTTTCTTGTGACCATAAACCATTTAACAATGCCCTCCCTGTCTAAGAAGCAAGAGATTTCTTCATTCCATGCTGCAGCTACTTAAGTGGCAGTGGCCTTGGCACAGGATTGTCCCGTTCCCTTTTCTTGACACAGCACCTCACACACTGAAACCCTAAGACTTTCAGGGTCTTTTAGAAGTCTCTTTGATATCAACTTGTTATTATTCTGTTGAGCTGGAGAACTGGTTGTCTTTTAGTTTCTTAACTGGGACACAAGTGGAAGAGAAATATTCTCCCATCAGGTACCCAATGAGAAATGCCTCCCAAACCCTCTGATCAATCGAGATGCAAAGCATAATCAATTCAATATCTTTTAGCTCTGCCCTTCATTCACCTTGATGCAGCTCTGAGAAACTGAATTGCAGAGTTCCCTTGGGACACTGGAGCTGAAGCACCTGAATTAAAAGTTGAGGCGGGGCTGAGCTTCTAATAACCAGAAGAAATCATGAAATAAACATCAATAACCAGGCAATGTGCAGATTAAGGTGTGTTAGGTCCTCGTCCTTTTCAACACCTTATTGAAAATACCGAGGCTGAGACTCATGGGCCTTATAGGTGGCCAAATCTGGGGTTTATTTCCAGATTCACACCTGAGTGGTCTCACTGGTGGGTGATGATTTGCCCCATCACGTTTCATAACAGTCTAGATCCTCAGGCTTCTCATCTGATCTCAGCCTAGATTAAAGCTCGGGTGAAGGCTGCCGTGTTTGACTCGGGATTGTCGGTTTAGCCGTGTTATGGGATCAGTGCCAAATTCTCCAGCAAGAACCTGGACAACCAGCCAAGTCCAAACTACCTGCACCTTCAGAGCTGGCTAGTTGTGTTGCTTTAACTTAAAATGAGAATTTTATTGAGCAAGAAAGTCTGGGGGAGACCAGTGGATCTCATCAGAGGGTTTGATCCAGCCAGACTCCAGTCCTGTATTTTCAGGCAGTTGTTTTCACCGGAGCAGGGCAGATCTCAGCTCCAAGCATCGGCGAGCTCAGGGTCCCAGGAATGCATTTCTGCCGCGGAGCAGAAGTTGCTAGGAAACCAAACAAGCAACAAGTTTATCTTCAAAGCCTGGGACCTTGGAAACTGGAATTATCTGGGAGGAATACCCTTCAATGGGAACTGTCGCATCTCATCGTTCCTGGCAGAAAGCACTCCAGGTTGTGAGGAGGCGCTGACGTGTGCCCAGGGACTCTGCAGTGACCAGATTCCCAATAGCATCATGGTGGAAAAAATGCTGAGCATAATTAAATATGAAGGAGAAAAAAAAAAAAAAAGAATTGAGCTAAAAAGGCTTATTATCATCTCGCTGAGGTTTTAAGCAGCAGTGAAACATGGGAAGGCATGTCATTCATCAGGTCAGAAGCATAAGTCAATGTCCCACCAGGGAACTGAAGCAGATTGTTCTCTCTGAGACTGTACATAGCTCTTAGTTTAGTTTTCAGTTCAAAAAGCTGTTGAAAAGATCACAAACCCTCTAAGCCATCAAAGATTGAATTAAAATAACACCTTTGCCATAAACAGCAAGTAGCATTGATAGGTGACAGCCCATTTTGTAGTCCTCAGCTTTTGCCACATCAGTGGCAGTTTCAATCAACCTCATCCCTATGGTGTTAGATGTTCCCAGCTCTTGTTGGCTCCAGTGCCAGAAGAGTCTGTGAGCAGAGGTATTTCAGGTCCCAGAGCTAAGGTCATCTTGTGGTTCAGCCTCATGAGAGCCAAGGACAGTCAAATACACCTTCTCAGGTTTGTGACTGGTGCTCAAAGGGCAACTTTGCCCTTTATCAAGACTGGAATTTCTGGGGTTTTCCTGTGTCACCCCAACAACATTGTTATATGAGGCCTGGCCTCAAGCTTGGAGTGGTTGGAAAGGTTGTCCCACGTGAACAAGGTTCACCTTTAGCCAGACACCTACATTAAGAGTTTGCATCACTGTGACTTCATCAATGACAGAAAACTCAACGTACAACAGAATCTACCACCAGAATTTGGAGTTAACCAAAGCCAAAGGCACCCAGCTAATTGCAATACTTGGAAATATTAAAATTATTTCCTTTGGAGGGTGTAACAATGTCCTAAAGGAGAACTGTGGCTCCAGGTTTAAAGTACCTTCAGGTCTAGAGGAACAGAGAGGCAAAAAAATCTAGTAGAGAGAGCACAGATTTTGGAATTAAGGAGCAGACACACACATCAGCTGAAGTACTTAGAAACCTAATTCCTGAATGATTTCCTCAGATTTATGTGCCAAACTGTCTTTCAGGATCCAAGGCCCAGTCTTTAAAAATCAGCCATGCTGTAACACACAGGCAGATGTTTATGAGTGTTGCTGCTGTACATTGGAAAGAGGCAGCCCTGAAAAATGTGTCACATGCCTTGTTCTGGCAGCCACCAGTGACAATTCTTCTGCTGGAGTGTCAGACGGTTTTTAGGATGGGTGGTTCCGAGTTCTGTTTCTGCAGGCAATGTCAAGCTGCAAGCGGTCATGTTGTGCAACGTAATGATGGGCCAGATGTTCCTGGATGGCCGTGGATTGGGACAGAATTCTAAGGAAAAGGGAGGAGGTAGAAAATGCCCGTGTATTGAATGATTTGTTCTTGTGCTTCTCCAAGTCGGCTTTTCAGGGTATATCTGATCATCCTTGGCACTTTGAGGGTTCTGATAAAGTCCAGGACGTGGAGGTCTGCACTGCTTGTAAAATTGGAAGCTCATTCCTGGGATAAACTATTGACCAGAGCAGAAGTGCAACTGTACTGTTATATCTTAATAATTAGCAATGGCGTAGGTCCCTTGGGTACTCCATATCTCCCACTCAGGCAACCCCACTTCACCTTCCTCCTTGCACCCACCCTGCAAGCAGAAGCACTTGCAAACATGCAATTAGGAGATAACGCCAGTGAGATGGAGCGTAATTGCTGGATAATGGTCTCTATAGAACCACCACGCCAAAGCAGTGACGTTTATTTCCCAAGCGGAAGGTGCAGCTTTGCCCCTGTGATAACACAGTCTGACAGTTCCCTCCACGGTGGGCTGGGTCAGTGCCTGACGTGCCCGAGTGTGTTCCATGTGGGCTGTGGGCTGCTGGAGCAGTTGTTCATCCCTGAGCAGTTCGCATACCTCTTGGCTTAGAGCACATGGATGTGCCCGAGCTGCTGAAATACGATTCAGCCCCTGGCTCTGTCACCAGCCTCCTATTTCCCCTTGTGTATGGCCTTGCAGGGGAACAGCCAGGAATGTCATGGCACGAGCAGACCTGAGGCTGGCAGGGAAAGCTGCACTTTTTACTCATTGAACAGGTCACAGAACTTTGTTATCCATCTGAGTTTGGTCACTTGTGCTTTTGAATCATTTCCACGGGACAGAGAGGACAATGTGTGGACATTAGAGACACAGAGAATCACCATTCTTGGTGTGACCCCTTTTGGCAGTGTCAGAAGAAAAAGCAAGAATGGATTGGCCAGTGGGAGAAAACCATCTGTTTGCTCCTAAGTCTGAATAGATGTTCCCTGAGTGAGCAGCTGTGCCAGTGCAAGACAATTGCCTTCCTCCGTTCCCTGGTGTTACCAGTCCCTCCCCAAGGTCACAGAGTAGACGGGTCTGCTGAGCATTCACGGGCTTTATGCAAGACCTCCCAGCCGTGACAAGGGCTTTGGTTTTGTCTGAAGCTGCTCGAGGAGGTCACAGGACCCCATCAGCAGCTGGAGGGGTGGAGTGTTAAATTCCAGGTGGCAGGCGATGGAACTGGGGGAATCACAGCCAGGCCCAGGAAATACCTGTCTGCAATGTTCCTGGGGATTGGAGGGAACATACCTGCCTGGGGTGGATAGGCAGTCTGGAAGAAGGTTCTTGTTGTTCAGAGAGACGCTTGGCCTGGATCCAAGGGTGTCAGTAGGTAACTTTCACAAGAACAAGGCACATAACAAAAATCCCCCAGTGGTTTTCTGTGCTGACTATTTTTCCCTGCTGGAATGGGACAGGTCTTATCTTTTAAAGGAAATTGTCAAAAATTTTCTTCCCGAGAACATCACCCCCACCATTGCCTAATTGCTGCACAAAGCTAAAAATAAAAGCACTGCTTTCCACTGAACTGCCTGCACACAGGAGACAGGCTGCAGAGGCTCACTGGGAAGCTCCTCCACACCGAAGCAAAACAGAGTGTGCAGATAAGACCTGTTGACTGGCAAAGAAAACCCTCCCCTGGCTGTTTCCTATATCCACAACATGACTTCTTCATGATTACACAGTCTATTCTGTTTTGTACAGTGCACCAGGGCTTTACTACCCTGCTGCTGTGGCTGCTTCCATGCTTCTCCCTCAAGAAGATCTGAGACTGCTCAGCTTCACCTCTGTCTGCAGGCAGGGGTTGGGATCAATATGTTTCACCAAAACCTGATGTGATTTCCTCCCTGAGAATCCCACAATGCTATTGCTGTTTCCTCCAGAACACTTGGATTGCTCAAGTGACCAAAGGGGCCTTGTTGCAAAGCTTGACTGGAGTTAATGTGGTGCTCCTGTTGCTTCACAGAGTTAGGGCTAAAGTATACGAGAAAACCACCAAATGCTGTTGAAATTCCTCATCCTGACTCCAGTTCCTGCATCTGCTTCTGCCAGAGAAAGGATCTGCAGCCTTGCAGAAGCAACAGCCTTTGGTAAGGATGCTTTCGGGAGTGTTGCAGGTCAGAAAGTGGAAAGCAGAGTGGTGAACATGTGGAGGGCTGTTCTCTGTGCCAAAATGTCTCACATGTCCACACCACAGTGTGAAGCTGCCTGGCCAATTTTCATGAGCTTCATTGCTCCTATTTACAGTGGCCCCTTGGCTCAGCCTTTCAGCACTGGTTCAGTCACAAGGACAGGGATGGATTTGGCTTTCAACACAATACATTACATGGACCTGCCTTTCCAAACTGCCCCATGTTCTTCCTCCAAACCACTGCAGGTTGACAGATGTGGATTTGATGAGCTTTTATGTTGAAAAGGCCACTGGAACTGCAAGGAGGATCCGAGGTGTGTGGACCCAAATCAGGCTGTGGGCTTCTGGCTCCTCAGCTCCTGTGAGATGCTCTTTTTACAAGTGTCCTGTGCAGTCATTGAAATGGTACTGGAGGGACAGAGGGAGATCAAAAAATCCCCTTTCCCTTGCAGGTATAAAAAACTGTTGTCCAAGCAATTCAGGGATGAATTTGAAAATTTCTTTTAAGGAGAGTGTAGAAGGGAGTCAGATCTCTTGCTCCTTGCACAGACCTATAGTTTTGCAGGATCATCAGGTACTTGGGACTTACCAGGAGATGCCCAGCCAAACTGCATTTTTGAATGCCCAGATGATCCATCATCTTCTGAGGCTGAATATAAAATGAGTTATTTGGGCTCTGGAGCTTGATTACCAAATGGTGGGGATTTCAAGAAGAATTTCCTGCAGTTCCTGTGTTGTACCTACCAGCCCTGTGCACACATTTGAGATGCCCTCAGGCATCTCAGACGAGACCAGATGTCTGCCTTTAAGCAGCAGAATTACACCCTGGATCTCCCATGGAAGTTAAGACTTGTAGCTTGTAGGTAGACAGCCACATGCATTTGGGTATTTTTGTTCTTGTTCTACTACACAGGAAACAACTCGTTCTCTTTTTATGGGCTGTGTCGAAATGTGGGGCAAAGGAAGGAAAAGGAAATCCCTGGCAACCTGAAGGCCTTCCTGACCTCAGACAAGTCATGGAAAGCTATCTGGTTTTATCCTGAATGAGAAACTAATTCCAGTGAAGTTAGCAGAAACTCTGCATGAGGGTTAAAAGGAAGCATTTCAGCTTCGGGAGAAAACCCACTCACTAAAGCTCCCTAGAAATTCAAATACCAGATTGATAAGGTCAGGAAAAAGCAATCTTGGCTGCTTATCCAAAAGCTAATCACTGATCTTTTGTGCTGGTTTTGTGTAGTATCTGTATCTTGATAAAAAATAATCCTGTCATCGGCTTCTGCTGAGAGAGGGTGAAGGGAGGAGTTAGCAAGAAATCTGGTGCCCTTCTCCCAGTGAGGGATTCTTGCAAAGCTCTGGCACATCTTACTGAGCATCGTTGATTTTCATCGACTTCAACATATTTTAGATCAAGGGGAAAATCCGGAAGAAGGAGAATGCATTGGGCTAAACGATGATGAGAGTCCCAGGAACTGTGACAGTGAGAAGTGTGACCTCATTTTCATTGGAAAGATAACAGGGAAAAAAAAAATGCCATATCAAACTCTGCAGTGCTTTACACTGCTCAACTTTTTAAAGTAAATGACAGAATTTCCCTGTTTGGATGAGCTGCCTATCGTTATTTTTTAGAACATAGGGTTAAGATGCACGTTTTTATTCTGTCTCAGCCCTGCCCAACTCTTCAAATCCAGGGATTTTCTGGGAAATGCAGAGTCTGACTCAGACCATGAAGTGTTGGGTCCAAAGCCCTTTGACACGACTTCCACTGACTCCGGAAAAGTTTGTACAGCCTGGCTGCAACTCATACAAATGAACGCTGGACAAGTGAAAATAAGTTACTTAAGTCAGTACTAGTCCCCCTAGGATTTCCTTTACAGCCTGTGGAGAGGAGTCAGATGCAGCTGGAGAGCAGTTCCTCTGACCTATTTTAGGACAAGATGAGTCACTCCCTGAAAGAACCTGTTTTTCCCCATGGACCATAAGGGGAGTCCGGGATGGCTAGCTCAGACTTGTGTGCCTGACTTTGAGGCGACTCCTCCTCCACCTGTCTGCTTTTTTGGGTCTGTGCTTCACTGCTTGTCGCTGCTGGTGCTGCGTGGATCGCATTATTGCAAGAACAGATCCATCCTCCACTGCCACAGCGTCACCACCAGACATCACATACCGGGGTTTGACTGATAACTATTCTGATCACAGTGAGAGCGGCTGCCAGGGTCAGGCCGGTCTTCCAATATAGCTAAAACTGTCACATTTTGTGCGAACAGAGTTATAAATGGGATCTCGAAAGCGTTTCTGTTCCAGCGGAAATCAGGAGAGATGTTGTGTCGCAGGGTGAGCCCCCCGCGTCGAAAGGACTTGCGACAGGAGGTTGAAAGCAAGTAACAGGCAAACTCATTATCTGCGTGTACACAGCAAATGGTGTGAAAAGAGCTGGTCCTCCTCGGCTATCCTGTGTGCTGGTTAATATCTTCTGTGGCTCCAGTCAAACTAATTTATTCTTGTGCAAGTGAAATCTGTGTCTGATCTGGGAATGGTAAAGGGAAAGGACGAGCGGGTCGGGGTACTCCCATGGCAGGGATATTCAGGCAACTTCCTTTAGTATTTTTGTATCCAGTGTTAATTCTAGGAAATAAAAACCATTTGACACATCTGCTCTTAGTTATTTGCACAGGCCCAAATTTGCCAAATCAGTTGTCGAAAGCTAGACACTGAGTCTGTCAACATGCATCTCCTTCTGGATTCAGTTGTGATGATGGAGATGTTCCCAGCCTGCTCTTTCTGACCCAATCACCTTCCGTCCAGACCCTCTCACCTCAAATCTGCTGCTGGTTTGCTTTGGAGGCCAGAGCCCAGCCCGTTTCAGCCTCAAAAGAGCTCCCTCAGCTAAGATCATGAGCATCTAGTTCCCTGGAAAAGGGCCTTCCCCATAGCTTTGGCAGCTGGGTGCATGCTGGATGACACACTGCATTCCTTCAGGCACTATCATTTCAGCTGGTCACCAGCTTTCCCTTCAACAAGAGACATTACACATCAGACAATGTGGATGGCTGCAGGCTTCCCTCGTGCTTGAGCTGCTGGACTCTGGATTATCTGGTCTCCCTAACGAGAAAAGCCTTATCCAGTGTTGGTGACGCTGTGGGTATTGAGATGGGTTTCTCTGGATGTTAAGCAGGTGTGGAGCCACTGTAGCCCAGCAATGCCATCTCTGGATGTCTGGCAGGGAATAATGGCACAGTGATGCAAGAATCTCCTTCTGCCATCTCCAGTCCTTACAACGGAGAAGGTTCCCCAACACTCCCATGGAGTGTTGTTGGGGCTACAGTGGGGCAAAACAGTTCCTTCTTGGTTAAGTCTGAGGCATAGGAAAGGATGAGGCAACTCAGGCTGCAGTTAAAGCTCCAGTTCACACACAGGACATAAACCATATTCACTTCAACTGACCACTGGTACAGACAGGCAGCAGTTGGGCTGGTGAAAAACTTCCCTCTGATCACCTGAGGTCCATCTCAGCCTCTTTCTGTACTTACCTTGATGTGCTTCCCCTTTTTACGAGCGTAAATGACCACAAGAGGTAAAATGATGGACAGCCCAGCCCTGAGACAGCCACAAGGAGGTGGCCACCAGCCCCTGGTGTCAGCAGCAGCCTGGAGCTATGAAGGTAGCACAACACATAGCAGTTTCCATCAACTTCTGCCAGTGCTCCTGAGCTCAGGTAGCAGCTGGGGATGCTGTCAGAGACCATACAAGCTCAGTTCACTCATGGCAGGGCTGAGTGATGCACATGCCTGAACCTGAGCCAGACACAATTTCTGGAGGTGTCTCAAAAAGTCCACTTTAGCCATATGCTTCAATTCCCCAGCCCAAATGTCCCTTTGCAGCTGGTCCATGGAGAACAACCTTTACAAGTTTCTAGACAAGCCTTGACTTGCCTCCCTGGATCACTCCACACCTCCAAAATATAAATCTTTCCAATTGTGCTAATTAGCACAATCTTTGGCAACTCCACTAAGCAGAAGCCACCAGCCCTCCCACACACTCATTTTTCTGTGACATTGGCATAAGGAGCAACTTATTTGACAGCCATAAATTTACCTCATGGTAAAACCACATGAGAGCATGGAGAAGCAATTGCCTGGATATTCAGGCACATTTTTCCCCAGGAAAATTGAAGAGAAGAGGAAGAATAAAAAAAGGCAATTACTAAAAAACAGCCACCTAGCTCTTAAGAAATACAAAGTATGGTGATAGGGATAGGGTTCCCTTTGATGAGAGACTAATTGGTTTGTATAAGCTTCACTGGAGGAAATCTGTGCAGTCTATTGCTTGTTTGTCTCCTTGCTTCCAATTCCTATTCATGTATGCACCACATTCCGACTGCAAATTGCAGCCATTTCCACAAACTTGTCACCTCTTCCTCTGAGTATGTTAGCAAAAGAGGGAAATCAAGTGTTCTGCACTTTCCCTCAATAGCTCTCAGTGCATGTTTTGGCTTTAATCAGAACGAAATGCTTTCTAAGTAGCATCTGATGTTGCTGGTTATCTGCTTGTGCTCCGAGGGTTTATGGCCTGGCACATTTAGATAATGGGTCACGTTAGATGCTGACACCAAGGCAGGTTGCTTAAAACAGGGGTTGAAATGTGGCTTAAGCAGGGCTGTAGGGAGCAAAAGTTTTACTGGTGTTGCTTTTCTCCACATCTTAACGGTTCTGTGAGTTAATTCCAACATAACATCATGTGCACTCATACGTGGGGAAAGGTTTGGGGGGCAAAAATGCTAAAAATGGAGAAGACAAAGGGTTGCATCAGTGTAAAACAGGCAAATAGTCTCCCATGTGATATTAGTCCCCAGAGTAAATTTGATATGATGGGATGAAGAAGCTGGAAGGAGAGGCATCATGTGCCTCCAGGCTCCCAGTTAGGCCATGCTCCAAGGACTGGAAACCACCTGCAATTCCTCAGCCGGGGATTCCCGCAGGAAGGGGTTCCCACAGGCAGGGGCTGTGCCAACACAGCACAGGGATGACTTTTGCCTACTCTTGGCCAGCTGCAGGGAGGGGAAGAGACAGAGCTGGGATGCAGAGGAGCAAATCAAGGCTATGACAGATGAGCTTTGGCAGGAAAAGCCGTGGCAGCTTCCATCTCTGCTGTCAGAAAAGCAACTGCCCCCACAGCTAATGTGCTTGGGGTTGAACCCAACCCACCACCACTTTGGGCACCAAATGCCAGGACCAAGTGCCCCAGGGAGGGTGGGGCAGAGGGGCAATGTAAACCATCTGCAGGCAGACTGGGTAGAGCTGATACGCCAAAACCTTTTATTTTAGGCTGACAGATCTCAGCATTGCTGCTGTGATAACTTCACCCTGGTCACCTTCAAGCCAAGGTGAACTAAGAATTGGAGTCAGCAGCCCCTGTAGGCCTTTTGAACCCCTCCTGCAGGGGAACGGGTATTTAAGTGAGTTTAATGTCTATGCATGTCATATTTACATTACTTGTGGTGTGTCAAGTGGCTGTGGGGAAATGGCACGCCCAGTAAAATTACTTATTCTGAAGCAATGGGGTAAATTTGGTCCATCTGAGTGCAGCCCTCTTGCCAAAGGGAGAGTAAATATGCATCTCTGTGTGCCAGCAGTAGACCACACTCACACCTGTATCAAGTGCATGTTGGTCCTCTGTTTCTTTCCTGCAACACTGTCTTCTCACTTTGCAACCTTGGCCCCATCCACCCTTTTCCCGATGGACTACAACAGCAGTTTTGCCTTTTGTTTTGTCTGGGCGGAAGAATCAGTCTCTTTGGTGCATTGGTGTTCCTGTCTCCGCTGTGATTAAACAGTAATGATAATAACCAAATTAATGTGTTAAACAGATTTCACACACACTAATACATCAGGGGCAGAATGTTTACATATCCCTGCAACTTCTAGGTGCTTTCAGTCTCCAGCTGCTATCCCTGTCTTAGCCTGAGCAGAGCAGCAAAGTCCAAGCTCGCGTTCCTGTTTATTTACAAAGTGAGCTCGTAGCCAAACCACCACCCCCCATTCCATTTTTACAGGCTTTTTCCTTATTAAGGTATAAGTAGCTTATTCTCGCATGTCCTATGCAAAGTCCAGATGGTAGCTAGAAAGGGCAGCCCCATCAGACACCCACCAGCTGTCGCCTGTAACCTCCACGCCAACCATCCCCAAAACAGCCTTTTATTGCCTGCAACTCTTTAGTTTACACTAACACAATGTTGGGGGTTTTTTTCGGGAAGAACAATGAAGTCTTGATCTGAGTTTCAGGATTGCCACTGGTTTAAAGAAGATGCTGGGCAGGCAGAGACTATGGCTATAAGTAACTAGGGGATTATAGCTGTTGCTTTCTCCTTTCTCTCTTTGCTTGGGTTAGGACAGTACTTTTTTGCTAATGCAACTTGTTTCCCTGGCTCTCACCAGTGAGTTATTCCTGTTAATCATTCAAGAGAGTGGGAAAGAAAACTTCTTTACAAAAAAAGAAACTGTACTGCCGGAGCACAAGGACTACCAGGAGGATTCATGGACAGATGTAATTTTTTTTCATGTAAATTTTTACATGTGCTTACTTGTACTTGTCCTGTTTTAAATTTCCTACCTCTATCTCAAGTTTTCTGTAATCACCCTAAAGAGGATGGTCACGAGTTCTGCTATCAGGCTAATAAAGTGCAGAGGAGTCAACAGACCTGTCTCTGTTGACTTTAAGCTTTGGGTCGTGCAACAGGGAGTAAAAACAAGTCCCTTATGACAATAACAAAGTTGCTGGGGTTAATGGGTGCTTTTGATGCCAGAGATCTTTTAGGATTCACATAATTCAGAGGAACAAAAAACTTCTCAAACTCCCAGCCGTGCACTCTTTGATTCAGTGTAATCCCCATAAATTTAAGGCAAAGCCAGATGAGCTGTTTAAACCAGGACGCATGTGCCCCGTCTGAATCCTCACCTCCAGCCACGGCTGCGTGAGGGCAAGAGGAGGGGGCTGCAAATGCACAAGGGGTTTTAGAGCTGCCTTTGGTTTCTAAAGTACTGCATCTTGGGCTCTCCTGTGTTGTTGCTCATATCCCTCCATTCTCAGGGTGAAAAGGAGGTGTTTCTTGTCCCTGCCTTTCCCAGTGGAAAGGCCAGCTGGGCACCCACACCAGGGCAGGTCGGCAGGCAGGGACCCTACAGCCCAGGGTGAGATGCTGAGTCCTGGAGATGCCAACACTGAGTCCCTCTCCTCAGCATCTCCTGTCAGTCACATTCCATGTCTCCCCCCTGAGGTTTTGAGGGCTGGTTTTAGGCACCTGCCCCTCCTCATGCCCTCTAGAGCTGTGGTGTTTGGCTCGAGGCAGTGGGTTTTTGGGGACAGCAAGGTAATAGTCACAGAGAGGGGTGAGACAGCACCAAACCCTGCACAGCTCCATCCCAAGGCATCTGCTCCTCTTCTGCTGTGAGCCTCTAGTCTCCACTGGAGCCAGGGGCAGATCTAAGGGAACCAGGCACCAGTCCTCACTGCTATTGCAGAGCAGCTTTATCAGGAGGGTTATGTGATAAGGGAAATTATTAGCTAGCTGCCATGTTAAGTGGTCGACAGTGAGTGGATGCACAAGACCTGAGTGGTCCTGGCAAAGAGAGATCAGTGTTATCCCAAGGAAACACAAACCTGGAAGCCCCAGGGGATATTAATAGAAACTGTGTGAGATCTGCAGCCTCAGAAACCCTACTGCTCTCTCAGAGTAATTAGCTAAATGTGAAGTGCTGTTTGCCTGAAAGCTGGAAATAGCAGCGCTGAGGGAAAGTAGAGACATCAGTGCACCCATCAGAGCAGGCGCTGCTAACTGGTGTTTAGCAATTAAAACGCTTTCTCTCGAAATGCCCCTGAGTGTTAACCACCCCACTGCTGAGAGATGCCCTCAATATTGCTGCCAAATGTCTGACTCTGGTCTGTTGGGACCTGCCTTCTCCATCCAGGTGCTTCACTCACTCAGGTGGTGGCAATAAAGCAGCCAAACTGGTTTTAATGCCGTGTTTAATTCTGAAGCCTGTCACGTTGGCTTTGTTTGGACCATAATCAGATAAAAATAGCATCCAGGTTTTAATTCCTGACAGCTCCAAAAGCTGCACAGAGGTCTTTTTAAATTGATCTAACGTGACTGGCAGTGATCCGAAGAGCACGGGAGAGGGTGAGATGGTGATTCTAATCTATAGATTCCCCTCTTCCTGTGGGGGAATAAAATGATAATTTGTCCCATGATGGCACTGGCAGTGGTGGAGCGTTGCAATATTGTTATCACAGAGAAAACAGTTTTGGCTATGAGGCCATTTTCTTTATCTGATTCCTGCCTCCATTCCTCACAGAGGGTCACCCTTAGGCCTGGCATAAGGCTAACAGTGAGGGTTTGTTAAATTTAGATGAGCTTCCACTCAAATGGAGAACATGGAGAGAGCTATTGCAGGGGTCAAGCTGTCATCTCAGGTCATAGACAGAGCGGGAAGATACCATCCCTTGGCCTGAGTCTCCCAGCAGCCATATTTATGGTTGTATTATAGGCTTGGATGTAGATCCTGCTTTATTTCTCACTGCATGGGGATTCCTAAACCACCTCGGAAGGCAAGGCAAAGCAGTGCAGAAAGAGTGATAAAAGTTTGGCCCCACTGAGGTGACACAGGGGATGGATGTGTGGGATCCAGTGCAGGCGTCTCTGACTCACATTTATGTCCTTGGCAATTGTCTCACATCAATCCCACTCAAGGTGTGCTCACCAGGAGCATGACAATGCATTGTGGTCCCACCCAAGGGAGAGCCTGAGCCCCAGATCTCATTACCTGGAAACTGAACACCTGAAGGCCACAGGCAGCAGAATTCATAGGTGGAGGAGTCTGCCTCCACAGCCATTCCTCCCACCAGAGTGATCTGTCAGAGCATTTTCACTAGGCAAATGTAAACAGGCTGTACAAATGAGCCAGATTATCTCTCCCTCTCTCTTTTTTTTTCCTCTTCTCCAGACATACTTTGTGAGGCATTTGTTAGAGCACAGCCACAAGCTACTGCAGCTTCACTGAAGATAACCTTTCCCAGCCAGCAAACCAGCCCAAACCATTTGCTGAAACAAGGTCTGGTTTTGTTATTTTCTTCTCATTTCTCACAAAAACTGAAACAAGGAATTAATACCTGTTTCTAAGGTCTGATTTCCAAGAATTCAGCATGTTCTGTTGTGGCTTTCCTGTCTCCTTTCTGGTTAATTTTCCTCCCACTCTGTCTCAGTCTTCAAGACACTGAGCTGAGTTAAAGCCTGGTTGCCCCTTTGGGTCCTATACTGTACACAGTGTCCAGCAAGACAGTGGCACAGTCAGCCTGTGCTTTCTGCAGCCCCAACCACAAAGCACCTGCTAACAACTCATTTGGTGGAGATTCACCTCAACCTGAGCTCTACTTGGGTGCTCCACCACTCCTCTGGCATCCATGGTGAGAGTGGGTCTGTTTGGGAAGCTCAAGCCACCAGAGAGCTGTTTGCTCCATTTCAGGGGCTGGTGAGGTCAAGAGAGGATGCAGATGGAGAAATCTTAAAAAATCTGCAGGAAAGTCCCCTCCCCAGATGAAACATGTCCCCATATCACATGTCAGCCCAGAACTCACCCTTTCTGAGCTGTGTCAAGCCCATGGTCTGTGGCTTGCAGATCCCTTAGCAACACTTAGCTGCCTCACTACTGATGGGTTTGATTTGGCACCTGAACACCAGAGGCTCTTTCCCCTGCTGCTCAAAGCTCTCACTAGACTTTGGCTAAGGTAGTCCATAAAGACTCCTATAACCCTTTCTGATAGGCTTCAGAAGAATCTGTGACCTCCCCAGAACAATTAGCATCTATTTTACACTGATAATGCAGTTCCTTGGCTATTTATTAATTTTAATTTAATGGCACATGTAATGGTCTCCCTCTGCGCCTGGCAGAGCTTTGCAGCGTGACATGAACATGTCCCCGCTCTGAATCCTCTGTGTCTGCTGCCAGTGATTTATTTGAGCTGTTTTAACAGCATTTCTTATCCCAAAAAGAAACAAAAAAAAAAAAAAGAACAACCAAAAAAAGACAACTTACCTTCACAGCACAGCTGTCAATGTCCAGTCCCCTCCCCAGTACTTGTGCCAGGGGCTCAACTGGAGAAGCTGCCCAGGCTCCACCCACAGCCCACAGAGGTCAACCCTGAAGCAATGGAGAATTTTGGATTAAATTGTGATCTAATTATCAGAGCAGACATACCAGAGCCACCAGCTAGCTGAAAAAGCAGACAGTGTTTCATTAAAGTAATTATTTAATTTTTTTTTTACATTTGTGAAGCTCCAGGAGAGGGTTGGTTGAGCTTATTCCAAGGTAGGTAAACACCAAGTTGAAAAACTCCTCTCTGGTCATGGACTCATAATTAAGACTCTTCTGCTCCTAGAAGGGTCAGAAATAGGGCACAGATTGCAGCACCTGAGAGGTGGGCTGGAGGCAAAGTGAGCAACGGTGAGTTATAGAATCATTAAGGTTGGAAAAGACCTCTGGGATGCTGAAGTCCAACTGTTAACCCAGACCTACGTGTTCACCACTAAACCATGTCCCCAAATGCCACATTCACATGTCTTTTGCATGTTTCCAGGGATGGTGACTCCACCACTGTCCTGGGCAGCCTGTTCCAAAGCTTGTGAACCTTTCTGGTGAAGAAATTTTCCCTAATATCCAACTTTAACCTCCTCTGGCACAACCTGAGGCCATTTTGTCTAGTCCTGTCAGTTGTTACTTGGGAGAAGAGACCAGCCCCCACCTGGCTACAACCTCCTTTCAAGTAGTTGTAAAGAGTAATAACATATACCCTGAGCCTCCTTTCCTCCAGGCTAAACACCCCCAGCTCCCTCAGCCATCACTCGTAAGGTATAGCTGGAAACTTTCAAGCTCCAAACTAGCCAAGGACTTCCTCAATCCCTAGTTCAATAGTTTGTTGTTGTCTCTCCCCAGGTCTCCTGTCCAAACACCAAGCAGCTACCAGGTGGTGATGCTGACCCTTCCTCGCTGTCTTCCCTTGCACCTTGTCTGAATTATTGGTGCAATTTTTGTGGAAAGGCTTAGGCAGGTACCAAGCAGCAAACTCTGCTTTGGGTATGGAGCTCTTTTCTCTCTTCTCTTCTTGCCTACATGTTTTTGAGCCAAAACCCAGAATTTAAAAAAAAAAAATAAAAATCTAAAAATGCTTCCACCTGGAATAAGGCTTACAAAAGAGCCTCATTAAACTTTGATCATTACACATTCAAATGGAGCTCTGTTGGACAAAGAGAGAGCTGCTGCTGAGGACAAGCCAGTTTTTCAAGACTCAGCTCAAAGGGGCTGTTGGCTAAATGTGGGAAAGCTTGGCAAGGGATTTAGCTCCACCAAGGAGCCTGATCAGAGAGCCAACCTGACAAAGGGTTCTGGCACCTAGAGAAATCAAGGTCTCTCCAGCCACTTAAAAGGAAACTTGTGTAGAAGGAAGAACAAAGAGGCAGAATTTTTTTTTTTTTTTTTGTAACGTAGACATCCTTTGAATTGAAGAACCTGCATTGGGAAAAGAAAGCTTCCTTAGAGGAGGTGGGAGCAGTGAATGGTTTAGAAGAGAAACCCTGTGTAGGAGGAGAAAGATATAGGACATTTTTGGGGTATATGAATAAAGCCAGTAGAGTATAAGAAAAAAAAAACAACTCAGGCAGGGAAGTGCTGCAAATGTTGTATTGATTTGTCTCTGCAGCTGTTTATTCCTTGTGCTACAGTGTGCTTTGAGCCCCTGCAAAGTATGTGTACTTGTACATTCCCACTGCAGGAGGACCTCAGGAGAGGAACAACAGACTCACGTTGTCCACAAAGGCCAACCAGTGCATCTGCACCACAGAGTCACATTTCTGGAGCATAAAACATATCCAGACAGGATCTGGGGAACTCCAGAAAACACAGAGAAATACAACCTCCTCAAACGAAGAGGTCAGGCCAGGACACACCAGAGTCACCTGTCGATGGGTAGTTCATTGGAGACTCTCACTGGAGCTGTGCCAGGTAGAGATTTACAGTGAGATAGAGCAGCAAAGTTTACACCCTTCCCTGCCATAAGTAAAAGCCCCTGCACAGACACTCTTATGCCAAAAAAAGTCCTCTTTCTGGCCCATTTATTCCATTTTGGCAGCTGGTTTGAGAATGAGCAGCAAAGCCTCTGGTCCCCCCACAAGAGTTTTGCTGATACCCCTTGTGCCCCATCCCTTCCAGTGAACGCTCCTCTGTGGATGGTTCAGTCAGTGCTGATCAGCAGCATTGGCTGAAACTTTCCTTTTAAAATCAATTTCTTTTAAAAATTGGGTTTTCATTAAAGGGGTTTTAAAATTGTCCTTTTTCTGTGAATAAATTCACTATAATTTGGAAACACTTGTTACTGGAGAACAGACACTGAATGTCTCAGATCAAAACGTCTATGTAGATGTACACATATATGTGTGTGCATATACACACAGAAATGTGTTTACATTTTGTATAGTAGTGTGTTTATATGTACATAGATACATTTCTCCATAACAAGTGGGCATGTAGCTTTTCTCTGAAAAGGGGGAATTTTTCCACGGAAAATTTAGACAAAACCGAAACTCTTCTCGGTGACCACCATTTCCCTCAGGACGCCTGTTGGTTCCTCTCTGGTGTCACAGTGTTTAAAAGACCTTTGTTGCCCAGGAGGGCAGTAACACACACAACTCTGCCACCTCCCCACCCCGAGGATGCCCCGTGCCTCGGGGAACCCCAGCACCACACAATCCCCTGCACCACAAAAACCTCATGTGCTGCTCCATGTCTGCAGGGCTGGTGCTCCCAGTTTAGGGCAACCCCACAGGGAAGATCCAAGTCAAAGGATTAAACCACCAGTAGGCTGTGAGGTTCTGCTCGTGGCTCGAGGAGGGTCAGGAGCTGTGCCCTGTGAGCAGCCAGGTGACAAGGGGATATTTCTGGGTTTAACGTGAGTTTGGATTGGGAAACACCAGAACAAAACTGGTAGCTTTGAAAATTTAGCCCTGTCCAAACATGATCAGTAAGGGGTGAGTGTTCATTTGAGAGGTGGAATGGCATGGAATGGAATGGAATGGAATGGAATGGAATGGAATGGAATGGAATGGAATGGAATGGAATGGAATATTTCAGTTGGAAGTGACCATGAATGATCATCTGGTCCAACTACCTGACTGACCAAAGTTAAAGCATTTCCCAAATGCCATTTAAATACTGATAAGCTTGGGGCATGTACTACCTCTCTACAAAGATTTTTCCAGTGTTTGACCACCCTTTCAGTAAAGAAATGTTTCTAATGTCCCATCCGAGCCTCCCCTTGCACAGCTTTGAATCATTTCCATGAGTCCTGTCACTGGATTCCAGGGAGAAGAACTCAAATGTCCCATTGCTTTGCTCTTTTATGGCAAGAAGGGTGACAGGAAGCTGTGAACAAAGGAGTTGCAGGGGGAAAGGGAATATTTAGCTCCCTTTCTTGTGTCCTGCTTGCTTGCAAAGTTGCCCTCCAAAGAGCCCTGGCTTTTATTAGCGATCCCTGCCTGCCGTACGTGATCAGATACCGGCCATATGAACACCACATCTCCGTTACAGCCCAGCCCTGGCTCCCAGCCATCTTTGGATGTTTGTGTGCAGAGCAGCTGGGAAGCCTGCAGAGCCTGGCAGAGACCTTATCTCACCACACTGGGGTGAAGGGAGACCTGGAGGGCAGAGTCCCACTGCCCCATTCACGGCACCTACCACCGAGCAGGGGTGATGAGTGTCGTGAAGGGACCTCGTTAATTTAAGGCCACATCCCTGGGGATTAGTGCTGAACAATGCTTACTTCACACCCACAATCTAAGGATGTGGAACCAGAGTTTTAGCTCAGGTTATCAAAGTATAAATGTCACCCAGGGAACATTGCCACAGGGCTCCGTTCCCAGCCCTGTACAGCTTGGATTTGGATTTATTCCCTTTTCCCTACTCTTATTCCTGTAACGCCCAGTAGCTCCCTCCCTGGGAATGCTCCACTATGGGAAAGAAAACGGGAAGAGGTGGTTTTTGGGAGTAGGTGATAAATGGATATAAGGAGGTCAGCTGGAGGAAGGAGAGGTCAGGATTGAGAGAGCACAGATCAGATAACGGGTTAGACAGGGTGAAAAAAAAAAAGACAGGAAATTCACATTTGTTACAGGAGAAAAGGAGGAAACAAGTAAAGGGGATGAAATGGGTGAGGATACAGTTGAGTTAACAGCCAGGGAAGAAGCGAGGTGGAAGAAAGCAATTTTTTCTCTTCCAAAATATGCAGATGGGCTTGACTGCAATGTTTCGCCGACTGAGAGCAATTTCAGGAAATTGTTCCCGAGTGAAAAAAAAATAAGACGTTATTTTTTAGTAGAAATATTTCACTTCTCTTTGAAGCTTCTCTCACATTAACAAATTATCTGAGCAATTTATAAAAACACTTAAGAGATCGCTGTGGTCAGACAAAGTGCTTGTTTGGCCCAAAACACAGCCATTTCATTAAAATGCCTATTTCCCCCTTCCTAGCTGGAAAATGTCCGTTTCTGGTTACCCCCACTGCAAATACATTTATTTTTTCCGGTCTGGCCACCCCTCACCCCCATCAGTTATTTGCACAGTTCTGCTTTTCAGCAAATTTACACAGCTGACAGCCGAGGATATGAGCCCCACAGATGGGCATGAGAAGGAAGTCCTGTGAAGCAAGAAAGGTGATCATTAGAGTCTGACCAAATCTATTGCCTGTAAATATTAGCAGAGCAGAGAGCATCTCCATTCCACGGGCACGGCCACAGAGAGGGAGGCTGCTCTGCACTCTCACTGGTATCGCTTTAATCCAACACACAGTCAGTTGGGTTGGAAAGAAAACAGCTTTCTGAGCTCTTTTCCAAGTCTGGGGTGTGTGAATAAACACTCCAGCTCGCAGAGGAAGCTGGTGACAGATGGAGCAAGAGCTCGGCTCTTCTGCTGTGCTGGCCTGGGCTCCAACCACGAAACCACAGTGACTTTACCCATCATCTAACCTGGCTCACCCGTGCACAGCCAGCCACTGGCCCACCAGTGCTGAGCCAGCAGCTGGGTCTCACCAAGGCTTTGCATCCCCTGCAATTTGTCCCTTCACTGCAGCACAGCACAGAAATACCTGAGATGTCTCCAGCCCCGCTTGTGGGATCTGGAGCTGTGGGAAGAAGAGGAAAAGTTGTTGGTGCCAAGCTGCTGTGGGTGCCCCTGGGCTGGATTACCCCAACTATGGGCATTTTCCACTGTCACTGCTCTGAAAGCAACAGACCCACAACTTGTTGCAACAACTTGAGTTTGGAGAGTGATGCTTACGCAGATCTCATCAGCACATGTCCACAGTAACTTCTGCATGGGCAGATAGTGATGGGACAAAGGGAATGATTTTAAACTGAGCGGAAATTTAGATTAAATGTTAGGAGGAAATTCTTCCCTGTGAGGGTGGTGAGGTGCTGCCCTGAGAAGCTGTGGCTGCTCCGTCCCTGGAGGTGTTCAGGCTGGATGGGGCTTGGAGCAACCTGACCTAGTGGAAGATGTTCCTGTCCATGACAAGGTGTGGAATGAGATGATCTTTAAGGTCCCTTCCAACCCAGGCCATTCTGTGATTCTGTGATTCTAAGGTGGCTTTGCACATGGATATTTGCACCATTTCTTCTTGGATTCTTGTTGTTTTCAGACTGTCTATAAAGCAGCCCATGATCACTCAAGCAGCAGTTTATTTTTGAGTGAAGCATCACCTTTTGCTTTTACATAAACTGCCTGACTTCCAGATGAACCAGGAAAAACAAACAGCGCAGAGCAAAGTCATTGCTGTGCAAAACTAAGAACAGCCACACAGGGATTTGCCAGTCGGACCGTGATTTGCACCTCTGGTTGCAAACATACAAATTTCTCAGGCAGGCAAAACCTCTTTATTTCTTGTAACTGGGTGGGAAGATGGTTTTTTATTGTATTTTATCTGCTGCTGCTCTGAAAAGTAATGGGGAGCACAGTCACAGCAGCACAGGCTGAGTGCTTCTGAGCAGTGTGTTTAGATAAGGATTTACTTAGGAGTGGATTTCTTTGCAACCACGTTTCTCTTCCTTTATTTATTATGTGTCTGCATTACCCTCAGCTCACAGAATCAGTTCATATCCGATTCCTAAAGTTTTTATAGAAGATCATGTGATTTCACTTAACTCCCTTGCTCTTGGGGCCACTCAGGTGTTTACAGCTGCACCCGGCGCAGGAGCAGTTTCGTTTCTGCAGAAATGCTGCCCAGTTTCCTCCAAATCCTTGGACAATCCTGTCCTTGCCAATGTTTTTCTTAAAACCAAACCTCTTCAAAGTCCACAGCCTCACAGGATTTTATTAACTGGAATTTATTTTCAGCATGTTTGAAGCCTTTTTGATTAAGGGTAACCATTAAAAAAGCAAACGAGACCGTTGTAGATGGTTTTCTTTCTCACCTCAGGAATTTGGGAACTTGCCTCCTGATTTTGTACTAATTGGACCTGCATGTGCTGGCAGCTGAGCTTGAGGTGTGATTTTTGCAGGGTACAGAGGTTGGCTGTGACCAGGTGGTCGGAGCAGAGGGGTCAGGAGGAGCACAATCCCCAGATCTGGTGCCCAGATCCCCTCACCAGCCTGCCTGTGATGCTTTTGGGAGCTGAAAGAGAAGGTTATGGGAAATGATTTGCCTTGGAGTTATCCATCCAGCCACAGTTGTGTTTGTGCATACAGGTGTGTGTCTGCATCACACACACAGAGCAACCTACCGTTATCCCCATGGGGCCTTGGCTACACAAACAAATAAAGGGGAGCTCCAAGGGGATGTAAATCCCAAGCACCTGAGGCCTTAGGGCAGCTCCTGCTGCACACCAGCCAGCCTGTGCCTCAGCCTTGTTTTACTATGCTTAAAAGCATGGATGGAAACACCCTCAATCCCCCAGCCAGCGTAATTTTTCCTGCAAATAACCCCTGGCACATGGGTATTTTCTACTCTCATTTGCACCTCAGAGGGAAAGCAGCTGCAAGGGGGTACAGTGGAGCGGTAGAGGTGTTTTTGCTTGCTTTTCGTTATGTTCCCTGGGTTCCCTGCATGCCAGTGGTCCTGTGAGCAGGGTGTGCAGCATTACAGGTCCTTATTCCCTCTGCTAAATGTATAACTTGTGGTATTCAAGGGAGAAAACCCCTTCGTGCCAGGATAGTTTATTTTATTCCAGGAACTGCTCCAGACTATCTGCACCAAAGCTCTTCTCTGATGGCAAAGTCTGAATCTTCCCTGGAGGACAGGTGTTTTGCTGCTTCTCCCACTGAACCCTTTCAAGCGCACACAAGCCCTTGAGGTAAGTTTGTTATCCTGACACAAAACACCAGCTAGTGCAGTGGAGTTCCTCTGGGCTGCTCAGTAAACACCTCCTCCTGCAAACATGGCCCCCAGGCTCTGGTTTGTGGTCCCAGCTGGTTTTAACTGCTCTGATTGTGGATTCCCAGGGAATGGTAAAGGGTGCCGAAATGGGTAAGGCATGCCAGGATAGGGTTTGGGGATTAAAGAGCAGACATGTTGTCTCCCTAGCCAACTCCTTCTGCTTGTGGGGGAAAGCAACTTCTGGCAGACAGGTGGGGTGAACATCTCCTCCAACTGGGGGTTGGCAGCTCCTCTTCTGTATCCATAAGAACACCTGATGGCTGAAACACCCATGGGCTGAAAGTGCCTCAGTCTAGGTCAGGGCTCATCTTATTTCCATTGCTTATGGTTTGTACCTTCCAGAGTTTTTGGAGGGAAAGGCAGGGACTCTGCTGAGATGCCCTTGGAGGGATGTTCAAAGGATGGTACAGCCCTGTGCATAGCCCAGATCCCTCTCTCAGAGGGACACAGTAGCCGAGCTGTGCTGGGGCAGTGTTTGTACCCCAGGGTGTATCTGCAGCAGCCAAGTGTGGGAAACCCTGGCAGTTTTGGGGATTAAGCAGCTCCAGCTCCTTATTAGGTTCAGCCTTTTCTCAGATATGAGGAAAAGATAACACAGCAACTTTCCCTGGCTGCCAACAGGAACCAGGCTGAACCCAGGAGCTCAGTTCCCAGAGCATCCAGCCCTCTCCTGCTCCCCAAAGCCAGGCAAACTTCATAGGTGCTCAGCACCATCAAACCCAAATTATATTGCTTCACCATTCCTCCATGTTCCACACCCCACAAATCTGCAAAAGTAAACTTTCATTTTCCTTTTATTAAAACAAAAAAAAAAAAAAAAAAAAAGGAGAGAGAGGGAGAGAGGCAGTTTCCAGCCTTTCTGGTTGCAAACCAAGGTAAACTCTCGCCTTTGAGTCTGCAGCCAGACAGACTGCAACAATAACACCCGCAGAAAAGGGTGTGCTCCCATTCATCCCAATGGGTGTTAACTTGGAAGGGTAACTCTGACCCCCGATGCCAAGAGCTCCAACCATTTCACTGCTGAGCATCCCAGCCCATAAATAAAGCCTCTGGCCGGCTGTGCAGAAACCTGGGTGGGAGGGAAGCCGTGCAGCAGCTGAGGCGTTGACTTTTGGATGCGCCAGGAGTCTGAAACACTTGGGTTCCTGCTGAGGCTCCCAGCCTTTCTGCCAGCCTGTGTTCATCAAGGCCAGGCAGAGGTGCCTCGTTTCCCTGGGGGAGCAGCCTCGGGAGGGGAGCAATGAGCCCTGGTGAATTTACTGGGGTTTCGGCAAAAGCGGTCTGGCAGAGATACATTCGGCTCAGCTGCACAAAGGAATGAGCGTCTGGCAAGTGCCTTGTGCTGGGTTTCCCTGGGAAACTCAGCTGGCGTTAAGATAAACAAGGTCCCAGGGAGCAGAGGGGGGAGCAGGGTGGAGGTGGATGTGGAGAACTCGTCCTTTCCTTTGACCGAGCGAGCGTTTGTGTGTGGAGCCGCTGCCTGAGGTCAGGTCCTCACCATCCCTGGAGCTTCACAAAAGGCACATGTTTTAATAATCTAATTAGCTGAGGCAGTCAAATAGCAGGAGGAAAGGAAATGTATAAAGAAAGGGAGTGGTTCAGGCAGAGTCACGCAGGCTTTGCCTCCATCCCCTTGCTCTGAGAGAAAGGAACCCACCCTTCAACATGCAAAAATGAGAATGGGCACAGAGCCTTCTTCTGAGCAGAGATGTGCAGCAAGGGGCATGGTCTGCTCCGGTTCATTAAGTCTGGAACCTACTGATAACTGCTCTAACCAAGTCTCTCTTACTAATTTCTGCAATACAGGTATGATTAAAGGAAATAAGGTGGCATATCACTGGTATCTCATGTCCCATAATGTGAGACTGGCTCATCCCTCCTTCTGGCACCCTATACATGGACCAGCAGAGATCTGGGGAATTGGTGTTGTCACTGTGTGCTCCAAAGGGAAAAAACAGCACAAGCCCTTGTTGTTAGTGCCAGAAATCATCCATGTCCCTTCAGCTGCTTTTTTCTATTACTCCTTAAGTTTCTTATGGTATACCTCAGTGGGGCACAGCTGTGTCTAGTGTAAATAACTCTGTGCTCGTCTACTGAAAGTAAAAGGAAGGAAATTAATGACAACAATAAAATAGAGCCCAAACCTCCCACTTATAGTCAGTCCTGGATCTGCCCAGTTAACCCTTGTTTGGTTTTGGTTTCCTGACAGCCAGGGAAGGTGGTTTCCTCTTAGTTTTTGCTGTGCTATTTTAGTTTTCCCCTCTGAAATTGCCTCTCTGCTCATAGCAATAGGTGTGCAAAACCCAGACACTGTTCACCCTGCTTTTAACTCCACACTTGCCATTAATAATTTAGCTTCTCCTATGAGGGGGGAAGACACCTCAATATGGTTGGGGCTCTAGGGGTCTAAAAGGCTAGTGATATGGTGGGATTCAGGGCTAATGGACCGATGTCAGGATTTTAATCATGTTTAAATCCCCCCCATGGTAAATATGAGGGTGAGCAGCATGTATTAAATGGGCCCTGATTCACTTTGTCCTAAGAAAGATAATGAAAATAAGGCAGTTTAGGTGGGTGCCTGTTTCTTTCCATAGTCTGTTAGTATAGTTTGAATGACAAACCTCTGTGTCTATCCACAGCCATACAAAGTGATGGAGAGCTTGATGTCACCTCCAAAGGACATTGGTCCCCTTCCCACTGTTGCCCATCAAGTAAATCCCACAACTGCAGTCCTTTAGGGCTTGGTGCACCTGCTTGGTGCTATTTAAACTGAAAAATGCATAAATAACACCCCCCTCACTGTAAAGAAGAGGAAATAGAAGCCTAAAATTAAGCTGTTTGCTCTAAGTCATACAGTAAATGCTCTCTATGTAAATTTCTCTATGTAAATTTTGCACAAAAATAAAGACGTTATGTTTTTGCACTGTTTGTCCCATCAGTGTTGCACGTTGGTCTGACAAGATGAGTTTTGTCCTGCTGGTGAAAGTCAATCTTCGATAGAATTCAGTCATTTTAATTTCAAAATAAATGTCTGCACGAAGATTGGTGCTTAAACAGGTGGGTTTGTTTTGGAGTAAAGTTGGACATAGCTCATCCTGCAGAAAAGGGAGTTAAATTCTTTGTAGTTTGTCCATATAAATTCATCCACAGATAACTAAGTTACTGAAGTTAATGTTAATATCTCTTAGGCTGTTTGTAAATTTTTGGTGGGGGGCTGGAGGGTGGAGAAAGCACTCAGAATCAAACACATGCTAAACATAAAGGCATGGGATGGGCTCGGATGTGATTTGGTGACAAATTTCTCATTTTCTTTCTTGGCCAGACTGGCTACTGTGAAAATTTTGCCCAAAGAGAGGTTATTCTCATCCCAGCTCCTTTTGGATTGATTTCACCTCTGGTCTTGAGTGACAAGGGAGGATGAGATCTGTGCTTTGTCTCGCTTCACATCATGATGCTGTGGGTCTGGTCAGCCCAAAGATGCTTTCTGTTGTGACCTTTTGCTCTATGTGCTCAATATCTGGGCTTGGTTTAAAAAGAGGCCAAAAACCTACTTAAAAGTGCTGCTGTCTCATGTAACCTCAGCCCCTACTGGACTATTATTGCCTTTGTGTAACTTCCTTGTTTCTTTTAACCTGTGGGACACAGCAGTCAAGGGATTCAGGCCCAACCCAGTGAGCACCAGTGTGTACAACCATGTTCGTACTCCAATGAAATCCATTTACACCTTTTGCGTGAGGGAAGCAAAACCTCTGTTGAATTTTTGATGCAGCTCAAGCCTCAACCAGTACCCATCAAGTGGAAGGGAGAAATCCTGGTCAGGCTGTTGGGAAATATCAGCAAAACATTTACTTGTCTTTTCTACCTCTAACTTGACCCCGAACAGCAGCTCCAACGCCCTGTTGTAGCACCTATGAAGGGAGCCCTATAAGGAGCAGAAATCCCAGAAATGGAGCAGATATTACTGCAAGCAGCAGAAAACACCTCCTATCTGAGAGTTGTTTTCTGAAGTGGAAGGGCAGCGAAGGGGGGTAGCTGCCCACATCACTTTGAAAGATAAAGAACACAAGGTGTCAAACAATTTTTTCATGCCAATTTCAAAATCAGCCCCTTCTGATGCTTTTCTTCCCCTGTTGAGTCACAGGAGAGAACCCACATGCTGCCCCTCTCTGCCTGCACACCCTTTTGGTGTTAAAGAGCTGGGCTGGTGCCGAGCAGCTGCAACTTTATTTGAGCTTTTATCTTTTGTTTTGTTATTTAACAAGCCCAAGAAGCCAGCAAAAAAGCTGCAAAGAATTGCACAGCCTTCAAAAACAAGTCAGGAAAGGTAGAAGAGATCTGAGTTTTGTCTCCCAGACTTGGCCATACTGGCCTGGTTTGACTATCTTTCAGCAAGGTGGGCAACTAGAAAGGGTAGGGTAAATAGCCCATCACATTTTTTGTCCTAGTAAAGTGATTTGCAAATCCATCCTGGATGTGGAAGGAGTTGACCCTCAGGTCCGCGGACCTCCTGAGGGATTCCCCAGGTGAGCAGGTGCTTCAGAATACTTGCATACGAAGGAAATTAAGACAAAGGCTCTGCAAAAACGAGGCAGCGAGGTCTTTGAGGTGAACTGAAATGCACAACTGAAACCGCTGTGTTGTCTGTCTTTGACAGCTCTTCCTCATTTCACCGTCTCCAGAGAGGCAGCTGGGCCGTCGCTCAGACCAGACGGTTGGGCTGAGAAACCATCTGCTGCAGTCCTGGTTGTCCCTTCTTGCCCTGGCCACTCATCCTCTGTTTCCCAGCCTGGTAAATGAGGGATGGGACACACTCCCTCCCGATGAGACACGACGAGGATTTGCTCATCAGCTGGTGAGGACCTTGTTCCCAGCAAGTCAGATGGGGGTTGTTGTCCTAGGTGTCAACAGAATGAAGTCTTCATGAGATGTATCCAATACTGTCCTGAAACATTGAGTAGCTTGCTGCTGTCAGTGCAGAACTACAAACTGGATGCACAGCGTGACTGGGCAAATTGTTAGGGAAAAAAGTAATCTACTTTGCCATGGAGGTGTTTTAAGTATTTAAATGGTGCTACATTTGATCACATGAAAAGAAAATGTTTCCATGATGCAGGAAACCCAAAGGACAACTATTATAATAGTTGGGTAATACTGGCTTGTAGTGAGGTCTGAACAAGATCAAAGTTCCATTGTACTTATCCCTGAGTGCACACAAGGAATGAGATGCTCCTGATATACCAAGGTAGGCCAAGCTGAGACAAGAAGAGTTAGCATAATGCTCATTTTGAAGCTGAAAAATTGGATGGGTTGGTAGACTAAGGGATTTTTTTTTAAGGAGGTGACTGGGGAATTAAATTTCGGTGCGAATTAAAAACTCCATGGCACTTGTAGAGCTTGAGACCGTGTTCAGACCAAACAATGGATGTGGTTCTTTGCTTTAAGCCCTCGTTGTGGTGGGTCCAGGCTGCAACCCCTCTTTGCCCCACAGAGCCTGACACCCTGGAGACATGAGGGCAGCAGTGTAGCCAAAGCCTTCGTGCACAGGTGTGGGCCAAATTTCATTGCACCAGGTACTAGCAGGGGAATTCATCACAGTTGGATGTCTTCAGCTGGGTGCTCCCCTTGGGGTTTTGCAGCCAGCATGAAGATTCATCTGAACTCAACTGACATTTCACGTAGGGTGAAACACAGAGTTTAGGGTGGGTGACTCAGACTAAGAACCGGTGTAGGTATGAATTCACCCTTCGTATGAAGTAATGTATTTTGGGTGATCATGAATACCTGTTCCAGCCTCTTTCCTCGTGTAGTCAAGCCCTAAGTGACTTGCCCAAAGCAGTGGTGGAGCTGGGAGACAGACCAGCTCTCCAAATCTGCAGATTTAATGCCCAGAAAACATGGTTTACTTCTAAACACAGAGGCAGAGTTGGCTGGGTATTAGAATTTTTGTCCTCCAGGAAACATACAAATTTGCTTGCAATTTATCATTCCAAATCTGAACAAAACCATAAAATTTTAAAATGTTTGGCGGAGCAAGAATGTAAAAGCCATTCGGTCTGACACCACTGAAATATTTCACCCTGATAACGTCAAAACTAAACATAGCAAAGGCACACGCAACATAAATCCCAGCACAATAAAATATAGCCTACGTTGAAAATATTTCAATTAATATTGCAATACAATACAAAATGATTTAAATCAAGTTGAAACAAGGCCTCTCTATGTCACCAAAACATTTTTACGTTGTTGAAGTGAAACCGAAGAAATGCAACCTGCTAAAATATTTCACTGAAAGCTTTTTGTGACAATTTTTGTACTTGTGTGACTACATTTTAAGATAGAGAGTGATTTTGTCAAAAAACAATGCTGAGCATCTCTGAGATGTGGTTTGTTTTTTTTTCTGCAGAATTGCGTAACTTCCAACAATTGGCAAGACCTAGAAGTCATCAGGTATTTACACTTCCTCAGGGCTGGTAGAAACAATTCCTCAGACCCTTTTTAAAGCACGTCACAACCCCTCTGTGGGTATGCAGGTGCTTTTTGGTTGCTGGATAAATTTCAGAGGGAGCTGTTTTGGTAACACTGATGACAACATCTATATTGGGCAACATCGCCCTCAGACATGGAAAACCCTTTAACCACTGTGACATTATGCACGGGTTTTTTGCCCCCATCAGAGCTGAGTCATCTGACAGATTCCCTCCTTCCTCATACCATATTAGCCAATGAGGTAACTAATTATTACCTCTGGATTGTCTGGAGTCATCCTTTTGTTATTTAGCATTGATGACTAATTGTCACAGCTGGTTGCATGGCCACACGTGCTGGATGAGTTTCCACCTGGGTAAGAGTTGTCTCTCCTCTCACCACTGCTGAGTAGGATATCCCATGCTGTTTTCAGGTTGTTTTAATGCCAAAAGAAAATCAAGTCAGAGTAGAAGAGTGGAGGGAAAAATGTGCTCGTGATGGTGTCCTAGCACCAAAAAGCCACGATCTTTTTGCAGACCGCAGCAAGAGGAGGAAAATAGAGAGTTTGCCTCTGTGCATTGGACCTTTGTGCTCAGCTGGGACCGTGCTCACCATTCAGCCTCTCACCTTCCTCAGTTCCCATGATGCCCAGAGACTACAAAAAGACATATTTTTTGTTTTTCAAAGCTGCACTTATTTCTGTGTTTGGAAAAGTAACTGCTCTGGTGAAATTTGAAGGGGAAAGGTGTCTAACTGCACTCCTGGACCAGGCTTTCAGGGCATCACTTCTATCACCTGCAGCAGGGTCAGCTGAGTCCTGATCTGCATCAGAAAGGCAAAATTACCCCTTTACAGCCTCAGCAATTGTGTCATGAGGATCTGTAAATACCTGGTGCTAAGTGTAATGAGTCTGCAAAACCTTTTCAGATAGAGACTTTGATGAGTTTCCAGGTGGCTGGTGTTCACCTGGAGTGGTGGGCATGCTCACATCCTCTCTGGACAGAGAGGGATTCGATTCACTCAAGAACTACTAAGAACCAGTACCCAGAGATAGTGGGCACAGTGGCTGGGACCAGAAGGCTTCAAACAGATAAAGACAGCCTGGATCTCTTATGACATTTGTCCCATCGTTTCAGGGGGCTGACCTGTGTTCACAAAAGGCAGTCCTGTGGTATGTAAACCCTACTTTGAACTTCCTCCAAGCTCATCCTTTATAAATGCATATTCATAGCACAGCCTGACATCGGTAGGGAGAGGAGTGAGGGCACCGCATGCCACAGCCCCGAGAGCATGGTGGAAAGTCAAATCGGTTAAAGAAGCAGTGTGAGGGAACACAGTGTCCAGGGAAAAAGGCCCAGTGTTCTGTCTTCTCCTTCTCAGTATGTTCCCCTTTGTCACAAGTTTCAGCCTCATTTGTCCGTGCTGAGAGCCAGAAAGTGGATGGATTTTACCTGGAGTGCTTCTCCTCGGCTCTGGAAGCATTCTCTCCTTCCTCTCTGCCTCTCCACCCCAGCAGCACAGCACCACACAGCAGCACCCTCCCTCACCCTGCCAGCATCTCTCCTCCTCCCCTTCCCCCTCTTGCTGTGGCTTGACACAGAGGAACCTGAAAATTCGCTGTGATGTTTGAATCCCGGCCAAAACTGAAAGCGAGACCCCGCGACTGGTCCGAAAGCCTAAAAAACATATGGCATTAATTCTGCTTTCCCACAGTTCCTAAAACTGCAATTAAAAGCAGCCCCCACCAAACAGAGCCCCATAACTCAGCTCCGTGATTTATTGGAATAACGAAGCTTTAGGGGAAAGTTGGCGAGGGCCAGGAATTCCACGTCCGGGAGCTGGGCTCCAGGCACACGGCCCTGTGCACAGCCAAGTTTATTTTATTAGCATGCCACCGGTGGAAGAGCAGGATCTGAGAGGGACATTCCTTTGAGAAAGCTTATCTTTGGCACCCATTTGGCTTCCAACAAAAAGCCAGCCCCTGTGTGTGCAGGATGCAGGAGATGCTGGTGCAGCAGCAGCAATCAAACGGAAGCTGGCTGGGGATCATCTGTCTCCATGCCACAGGTCGTCCAGAGGGTGAACAAAGTACCTGCTTTTTCCCATCAGTAACAAATAAACGTGGCCTGTGAGATGACAAAGGCTGCAAATCTCCTCTTGCCCAAGGAGGTGCTTTTTCATACTCGCTTTCTCAAAACCAAGGCCTTTCAGCTCTTTGGCTGTGAGCAAACATGAAAGTCGAGCTGCAAAGCTCAGATCTAGTTTGTTTTTTTTTTTTTTAATGTAGCTGAATAGTTTGGGAGGGGGAAGTGGGAAGGGGAAAATCATTCTAGCTAAGGATGCAGATTTCTGCCTGCCTGTCATTTTGCTAGTGCCTGTTATGATGATCCTTTCTAGTGGTTAAATGCAGCAGAGAAGGAGAGACGGGATCAAACTAATTTCTAGAAGGCAGTTTATAATCTTTGTGAGCTGACACTTGCACATCCTCATAACACATATGATAAAGGCAAACTTTAGCCAAATGGAGTCTCAGAGTAATGACAGAAAAAAGTACAGTGAGAAGTATTACCTTCATTTAAAAGAGGCTATAGTAGGAAGACCAAACACATCAAAACTCCTTCACAAATCACAGTCTCTGCCTGTTGTCCAGCTCCACTTTCCAACTCCCTACTTGCTGATACAGCAGTTTGCAGGAGCACTGGTTTATCTGGTGTTTGCTATCACAGTTCTTGTGACCATTTTTTTCACCCACACCTCTGAAAAGGCAAACCAAGGTGCCCCGCTCCATTCCATTTGATGAGCAGAAGTATTTTGTATTGCAACCTGTTTTCACACACCAGTTTGTGTAGATGCCTGATAACATTCTTAAAACACACTTACAGGTGCAGGAGAAGATTATATTCACCCCATGAAGAGCCTTAAGCTGCAAAATCTGGTGTCACTGCGTTGTAAAGCTCTTGTGCTGGCAATTAGTAGAGTGGGGTACTCCCCCTACAAAGAGGACATTTGCTGAACACCTGCCTTGATAGAGATCTCCAAACATCACTGCTGATGGGGAATTGTCACTATGCAACTTTATACCGGAGCAGGTGCAGTGGAAAGCTGGCTGCAGTGTCTGGTGACAGGAGACTGAAGTTGTTTGGTGTGCTCTGCCTAGCAAAACAAAAGTGAGACATAAATGGAAATAACAAGCCTTTTTCTAATTGTCTCAGGAACAAAGTTTTGGCTGGCTCTCAGAGTCTTTCAAGCAGAGGAGTGGAGGCAAGAGATCTTCGGTGTCTGAGGATGGAGTTTCTGGAGGGGACCAGCTGACAGGACAGGGATAAACCTGGGGTTAGAAGAGTCAGTGAGGAGGTGACACTCACCCTATCTAACTTCAGACATGTCCTCAGCTGAGTTAGTCCCCCAAGGTCCCCTTCATAATCAATGGGCAGAACAGACACATGCAGGGCATGATTCATTTTAGCTATTGCAGATGTCTTCTTCAGGCCACAACGAGTCACTCCTTACAGCCCACTGGCTGTATTGATCAGTTTGATGTCCACCAACAGCAACTTGAGCAGAGGGTACTGAGCTTTCTGCTTATGCTGTCTAAATTAGTGCCCAATGATGCAGTCGGCCTTTGGACCTGCCTCTTAAACCATCTCTTCTACCCCACTGTGACAGCCCAGCTGTGGTCCCTATGCAGAACTCCAGATTAAATGCTTCATCTTCAGATCTACTGCAGAGCTTTATCTAATAAAGTTGAAACACTAAAGATAGGAGTGATCAGAAATGCTGGTGATGGCAATGAAATTACAGTATCTCAGACATCTGGCTGGCATGTCTTGGTCCCAAACTGGAGAGAAGAAAAGGCTATGGGGAGACCTAACTGAGACCTTTCAGAACTTAAAGAGGGCATAGAAAAATACAGGGAAAAACTTTTTAGTAGGGCTTGCAGTGGTAGAACAAGGGGTAACAGTCTGAAAAAAAAGAGGATAGATTCAGACCAGATAAAAGAAAGAAGATTTCTACTGTTAGGGTGGTGAAACACTGGCACAGGTTGCCCAGAGAGCTGGTGGATGCCCCATCCCTGAAAACTTCAACAGTCTGGATAGTGCTCTGATAAACCTGGTCTCATTGAAGATGTCCCTGCTCACTGGAGAGGAGTTGGACTAGACGATCCATAAAAGTCCCTTCCAACTCAAACTATGCTATGATTCCATAAAATAAATCATTAAATGTGGGAAGAGAGAAAGGAACCACATTGAAAGGGATTGTTGGGCTCTTAAGCCTCCTTCATGGACTTCAACCCAAGATCTTCAAGGAATTCCCTTTTGATACTGTAGTGAAAAATATTCACACTGTAGTGAAAATATGGTGAAAACCTCAGGAGTAATCACTGCCCCATCAGGCATCCCAGCACTGTAGGCTGCAAGCCACCTCACCAGAGCAGCTCTCATAGCATGGTGCTGTGCTGTTGAACACACAAAGCCAGAATGAAATACAGAGGTCTGGAGGGAGAGAGAGATCCAAATGGAAAGCAAGATGCAAACAGATGGTGGTGATGAACACAAGGAGAGCCCTACTCCTTGACATCTTTAAAATAGGTTTCAATATTTTCTGAGATACTGTCTAAGCCTGAAGCTTGTGGAGACCTCTGGGAAAAAAAAAAAATCCCTTTGCTGTTCTTTACAGACCCTTCTAAAATAGCCTTTACACCCCCCATTACTCACAGACCACAGATAGAAAACCACTAGTTTGGCAAGAAACTGTGGGAGCACAAAGAAGACTGTGACGCTCTCTCCTGACTTCAAGTCTCGGGCAAAATGGAATAGTGCTTGCTTTGCTCAACTGAAAAATATACAAATAATCAGAAAAACATGGCAACAGGATGACAAAACTACGGTATAATATTTCCCAGAATGACCTCAAAGCCATAAATCAGCTCTCTGAATTGTCAGCAGCAATCCAGCTGAACAGCCAAACTGCCCCACCATCCAGCCTATTTTATTAACCGTTATTGCTGTGCATTATTTATTTACGGAGTGCTGTACATGTAGACACTGCTTTACAGGTACATAAAAGACCACCCCGAGGAGTTTAGTTGCGTTCAGGCACACAAACATGACATTCATCTCAGCAGCACCACAGGTTAACGATGGTGGTGCTGCTTCAGGTTTCTTGTTTCCTTTTTGATTTTTATTGCACTGAAGTCAAACACATTTTAAACTCTGGATTTTGAGTCAACCTGTTTGTCTGAGGCACTACACGGCCATATTATCTCAGTATCAGAGTGTCTGATGGACTTATTTGTCCAACCAGGATAGCTAAACTCAGGGTTGGGAACTGACACTTGAACTGGCTGGAAATTTTCCACCAAACTTTTTTGTCTTTGATTTCTAGTGGGACATGATGATTTTAGCAAAGCAGGGATTTTTGCAGACAAACTGAGCACCCCACTTGGGTGGAAGGCAGGGTTTGCACTTGCTTGTGTGTAAAATTCACTCTTCCTTTTTCCCTATTCTGGGAAATGGGGAGAGGGTGTTAAAGCAAAATACTGCAGGAGTAGCATCATAATAAATAGAAGCAAGGTATTTTACACCCTCATTTTCCAGCATGCTGCTTGTTTCACAGATGCTTATCATCACTGCTTGAACCCATCAAAGAGCTCAGGTTCACGTGCTGATGAGAGAAAGCAAAGGAGCTGAGCAATTAGATAAACTGCAGATTTACCGGGAATACTAATGGGATGATATTCCTCCCCCCCCCCCCGCACATCCTACTGCAGTCACTGAGTGGCATTTCTGTCCCAGTACATGATTTCTTCCAGTCCCAGTTACTGGTGGGAGGACAGACATGGCAAACTCACTGTCTCAGATAGCAGTGGTTTCTCATCCAGCCGGAGCAAGCCAAGAACATTTCCCACCATCAGCATCAAAGCATCCTTCTCCAGATGTCTGGAGGAAAGACAGCATCTGTCTGTCTGACGGGAAGTCTCTGCATCTCTCAGAGATGTAAGACGGATTGCCTCTGATTTTTCTTTGTTTCTTCTAGAATTTTTGCTCCAGACTTAAATATGAGAGGATCCTTTACTCGCCCAGCCATTGAAAAGCGCTTCATGTGCCGATGGAAATCCACGCGAGCTATTAATTAACGACTTAATTGTTAATTATTTCAGCACTGAAAAGTGTGCTAGACCCTCCCAGTCTGCCCAGGTACGCAGCCCTGCCCTGGGGAGTTACTGGCTCGGTTCTGACAGCGTGGAGCAAAGTTGTAATGAAGTGGTGAAAGGTTGGGAGAGAGAGAAGTTGGGGCATCTGCTCAGGCTTAGCAACCACCAGTGTCCATCCTGGCACGGCAAAGAAACGGAAAATTAACACCCAGAATGAGGAGGAACCTTTGTTTGCTTGTTTCTTGCAGGCAACCTAGCTAAGGACATCTTGAAAACGAATGTAAAAAAAGATGTGGGACTCAATTTCCTGAGATATGAGAAGTGAAAGAAGTTAAAAAAGAATGTTTGTGTGGTTAAGACATAAACCTTCATGAGATTAAATTCTTCCTTGGCCGAAATCTTCAGCATGACCATGGGTAAATCACACACATTCCTCAGTACCTGGGCTGCCTGACTGGGAATGCCAGCATACCTGAGGGGGCAGTGCCAAGACAAACAGGAATCGTGCTGGGAAGCGCTGGTAGCCCTGGTAGCCAGGGCTGGCAGGGGCCATGGCAGGCAGTGTTCCAGCACGGGCCGTGCTGTGACTCGCACAGCCTCCCTTCTCCTCACACCCAGAAACTCAGTGATCTCGTCTCGCCCAGGGCCACAGAGGCTGCCAAAAATGCAACCCTGGCCATCCCTAGGAGAGCTGGAGAATTGCAAGCAAATCTGGAAGCAGCCTGGAGCCATGACCCAAGAAGTCATCCCAGACTTTTCTCTTACAGTGCTCTTCATTTTGTGGAATAACTTTTAATGATGGTGGATAACTTGTGGTCTCTCCATGGTGCTGCTGCTGCCACTAAATAAAGTGCTGGTCCCTAAATAAAGCTGTGGTGGGGTCAAGCCCTGTAAACAAACTCATCTAGATTTTTGCTACTAAATGCTCTTCCCTGAACCCTTGTTTACCTCTGTGTATCAGGAGTAAATGAAGGGTAATAAAAAGCTGACCTAACTCTGCCACAGCTCTGCTAGCACACAAAGCAACAGGTGTTCCCAGAGGTAGCATCTCCTCACTCTCAGGGTCTGTGATTTAATATGATGAAGGCAAGAGTGTCTCTTGCACAAAGCCAAAGAGAGCTGAACAGAGTCAGATTCCATCATGTCCAGACCCCCTTGAAGCAGGGAACCTCCTCCTGGTTTGCACCCTAAAGAGCCACATCTTTGCAACACACAAATGGGTTGTAGCCTCAGGAGCCTGGATCCTGTAGATACTTCACTTCACTAAAGCAGCCTTTAAGAAATCCCGCGGGTTTACAAAATTAAACTCACATCTGAATGTTTGAAAGAGGAGGTGAGTGTTGGCAGTCTCACAGCTCAGAGAATGGGCATGCTTGTGAGTTCAGCTTTTCCAGGGCCACAGTAGGAAAAAGCTGATGTCAGGGCAGATGCAAGTGATATACATCTTAAAAGCAAGGCAGGAAACATATCTCTGTGTTCCTACTAACCTTAGAAAGCAAGCTCTTGGATTGCCACACAGAGGATTTGTAGCAACAAGGAGAATGTAATTAAATAATGGATGATCTCATTATTGTAATGATAAGGTGTCATCTAATAAAGAGAATCCAGGACTGGGAGCTGAGAACTGGAGGCCTAATTCTGGCTCTGGCTTCCAGCTCCAGTAAGTCACATAAGGCCAACATCCTTTCTTCAATGTGTTTTTCTGAAACATAAAAGCACTGAGAGACCCTGGTGCTTGCAGATGCTCTTGCAACAAAGAGAAGGACATTAAGAGTAAAAATTGTCTTGTTCCTATAAAAACTGGGTTAGCACAATTTTCCTTTATATAAAGGGACAGTGAGGGTCTCTGGCAGATGATGCTTATGTAGAGCCCAGAACCACGAGGTCACCAAAGGAAGTGCTAAGGCTTGCTCCTGTCCTCAAGTTCTTCCAAATGCAAGCCTGAATTACCAGTCATCAGACCTTGCTGTGGCTTTTCTAGGGTAATACAGCCTCAGAAAATTTTTTTCCCGAATAAAATTGTGTTTGTGTATGTATATATATATATATATGTATGTGTGTCTGTGTGTATGATCAGAAGAATCAGGATGTTTTCAAAGCATGACTAGGGAGCTGCCCATGAGACCTCAGTGCCACCCCATATCCCAGCAGATAACCCAGCAGCCCTATGTCCAGGTTCTCTCCCTGCTTGTGCCACCATCCCTACCCCATCTCTGTGCTGAGGAAGTTATTGGAGAGCAGAGTCCTCTCCCACAGGTCAGAATGGAGAAATCTTCCCCTGCTTAATGTGGGATATTGCTCTCTTTTTCCTTGGCATAAGAAATCTGGAGCGTGGAAGAAATTTTTCCCCACAGCCCGACCTGCAAACATTTAGCAAAGTCAACAGCTTTGCCTTCTGATCCCTTCCAGAATTACAAAAAAATTAAGACTAGAGCAGCATGTGTAGCAGATTTCAGCTCAGTCCCCTAGCCTGGTCCCAAAACAAGTCTTTGGATTTCACTTTTACCATTTGCTTCTGAGCCTCACATGATGCTGCTGGTTTCCCTTTGTTTTTACACAAGCCAAACACAGCGGGTAAAAACGCTGAGCTGCTTCTCTAACACGCACCACGCACACACAGAGCACTGGGACACATCCATGAGAAACTCTCCTCCGTTCAACAAACAGCCTGCAAGACAAAATAAACCACTGGAGCATCCCATAATCAAGATTGCATTACGGGAATCCAGTGTTTTGATCTTTTCCGTGGCAGGATTCAAGGCTCCCAGGCTGTCATCTCTCAGGCTTTTTTCCATTGCCCAGATCCTGGAATCTTTGCTTTCAACTTTTTAAAAGAATATTTTGAGGCCTCACATTTGGGCAGAAAAAGCTTAAAAGACTTAACATGCAGGTTTACTAAACTTTAAAACCAGCCTTTCGATCCAGGAAAGGACCAATGACTCATTTTTGAATTTCCAATGTTAAAATATCCATAACGATGTTAATCACTCATATTAATATCACCATCCAACAGCTAGTTTAATGAGGGTGCTAATGAGCTGCTCACTGTCTGCAATCCACAAATCACAACTGTAATGAGTCTTTCCTTCAGCCTTATGATCACAGAAACACAGAACCATTAAGGCTGGAAGATCCCTCTAAGATCATCAAGTCCAGCCACTAACCCAGCACTGCCAAGTCCACCAAACAATGATACCACAAAAAGCCTTAAGTTGACAGTAGCTCTCATCTGCAAGGCTTAAAGTAGGGAAATGTCAGGAGAAGTTGTGACTTTTTGGTGTCCTAGGTTCTATGTTTTGATGTAAGTTTTGGATCAGGCATAACATAGATAACAGGTACTGAGAACATGGCCTGGTGCTACTAAGCACTAATGATGACTTCTGATGGTCCCAGAGCCCAGTAGCTGCAGCAGCACCCATTCCCACCCCTGGAGCTCCCAACCTGGAGACCTGGAACAGAAAACCTTGCAAAACCAGTCTGTAAAACACATGGTTTCTTTATCCAGCAGCCCACACTGGATTTTTGTCTCCTTTCCATGGGTGTCTGCAGTGCTTCAGGAAGGTTAGATACGAGCTAAACAGTGTCTGAGTGGTTTGAAATATTTCAAATTACTGATTTCCACCATCTCCCCCTGCTCCCTGCCAGGGGAAAAGAAAGCCTTAAACCACTACATTTCTTTGCAGAACTTGTCATGAAAAATTCTTCCTGTTTTCTGGCTGACTATAAAACCACCGGAATAAAATTGGTGTTTCTCTTACTGCTATTGCTGTATGAAGCACAGCTGCCTTGTGACAGCCTCTTTGAATGGAAGGGAACATCTAGTTTTCTTTAGTCAGGAGACAGCTCAGGACTCTGCATTTATGGGATGATCTGGTTAAAAGTTTGCAAGATGAAGCCCAGAGAATTTCCCTGTAGCCTTATTTCGGTTTTTCCTAAGTGGGAAGTGCACGAGTCCCACATTCTCTATTAATCATTTGAGGAACCACAAAAGAAAGGAAAAAAATGTCAACATGAGTTCCTCTTCCCTCACAAGCTGGTTTGGAGGTTGTTGTGGTTGGAGAGAGGGGAGTGAAAAAGAAGGTAAAATGACACAGCAAGGTGGTTTAATAGAAATGACAAACCGAGAACTCACTCTTAACATCTGCCCCAGCGGTGGGAGTTGGTGCACAGGCAGATCCTTCACCTAACAGTGAAACCACAGCATGGGATGTATTTGGTACTGTTCTCTTGTTGGAGCTTAAAAATAGTGGGAAATGGATGTCTCATTGCTCCTTGCGGGACAATGGGAGGTCATTCCTCTGTGTGCTTGTGGAGGGATGGAGGGGCGGAGTGGAAAGATGGAGGGGTGAGGGATGGAGAGGTGGAAGTATGGAGGGTTGGCAGGGTGGAGAGCTTCAGGGATGGAGGTTTGGAAGGACGGAGATTTGGAAGGGTGGAGGGATGACGGGTTGGAGAGGTGGAATGGAGGGGTGGAGAGGTGAAGGGAAGGAGGGGGGGCTACATAGCCATGCTCTCAAAAGACATCCTGGCAGGGCACCCCTGGCCCATAGTGTCCTGTCCCACTACCCTCCTTTCTCAGCATTCTAACCCTAAAATTCATATTTCTCAATCCTCCTGCCTAAAACCTTTCCCATATCTTCCTCAGTCCAGGTCTGTCCCATCCAAGCCCATCCCCTCAGTTGTCACAGCCCCCCTTCCTCCCCAGCTCATTCCCCATTTTTTCCACAACCAGAGCAAATGTAAAATTTGCTTGGGCAAGAGGGAAGGGGAACACATGGAGGTGGTCTAAAAACAGACACATGGCCTTATGCTTGTACTTCAAAAAGCACAAACCTCCCTACCCCAGACATCACGGAAATACCATTGCGCTGGACAGTAATGAAGATGTTCCTCTTCCTCAGATGAAAGCTGGCTGGGGAGGCAGGAGGAATGACCCATGCTGCTTACAGAAGGCACGCCCTGTACTCAGGGTGCTCAGATGGGGCACTCTGCATGCTTATTTGAAGTGCTTGTGCTTGAGTGACCCACATAGGGAGCAAGTGTGACGCCGCGCTGCTGAATCAATACCTGTCAGGTCACATTACCTGTTATTGATGAACGTGTTTGTTAATCCCAACATATTGTATTTGCAGGACTTTGTGGCCTCCCCAGGGCTGTCTGGGATGAAGTTTTGCTTGGCTGAAACTTCTTTAAGGGAGAGAAGCTTGATGGAGTCAAGGTCTTTGTGCATGGGGTCAGCAGTTTGCTGCTGCTGGCCTGCTCTTGAGGTCTCCTTGCTCCCCTAAAGGCAAGTTTTAGGAAATAACTTAAAATCTGCATTACAGACCACCCGTCCTAATTTAGCCATGCAATATGAGCACTTTGCTGGGGGAAACAACTGTAAGCATAGTCACCACTTGCTATCCTTGTAGTCCATGCAAAGCAAGAAACATCCCTACAGGAGGCTGCTCTTAAGGCTGTGAAATGCTGTCTGCAGGGACCTGTCTCTTTCTACATCCATCAGTTTTGATTGGGATGCTGGACTCCTTATGGAGATGCTCACAGCAGCGATGGATCCAGGCAGAGAGGAACTGTGGCACCAGCACATGGGAGTACTGGGGGGTGAGGCAGGGGACAGCAATCAAGGTCATGCTGTTAGTATGAGGTGGTGCTGTGGGCTGTGATAAGCTGGTTCCTTCTGTCCAAGGGACTTTCCTTCTGCTCTCATATCCCACATGAGATTCGCTTGTCACTCTTCAGGTAGGATTCAAGCACAAGAGACCCCACTGCAACCTTTGGTCCTCCAGAGCCCCTATTTGGCATCTGGACATCATGGCCCACGAGCTTGCTCTGTGCCTAAGCAAGGTTTGCTTCCGGGCCAATAACAGTGATTTAACATTGGCTTGAGGTCCTGACAAGGAGGAAAGTTTATTTGTGTGCATGGGGGGCATTTTCTGCTGTGAGCTTTTGTGCTCCATGGGATCCTAGCAAACCCAGCACTTTCCATGCCCAGGGTTTTCCCTTTAATCTTAGCCCCATAGCATTCTCCTTTAACACCATAGAATCATAGAATGGTATGGGTTGGAGGGGACCTTAAAATTCATCTAGTTCCAACCCCCTGCCATGGGCAAGGAAACCTCCCAGTAGATCAGTGGGAGCTTTGCAGGGGAGGTCTTTATTTTACCTTTATTTTCTAGCAGGTATGTGTCTTCTTCACCAACTGATGAGGGAAAGGACACAGACCCTGCGGATGGAAGACTCTGTCCCAGCAGCTGAGACCCTGGCCAGGTTCCTCTCACAGCTGACTGAAAGAGCCCCCAGTCATCACTTGTTCTCAGGAACAAACTGTTGTGGTTTCAAAACACGTGCACTGACACTGAAAATGCACACAGAGAAAAATCCCACACGAAGGACTTCACAAAGAGAAGCGGCAGTGGCAGCATTGCCAAAGATGCTGCCACACTCAGGCTGATTAATATTGCTGGGTCTAATTGGATGTCACTTCTTTAACCTAAGAATATTTTGAATTGGGCAACAGCTCTTAGTGTAAAGTTTCCTCATAACAAAACTCACAGGAGTCCTGTTGGGAATGCTGAAATCCAGGGAAGAGAACAGTGGGAGTCAGATGGTAGGAAGATTTTGGTGACTTTTAGCCAGTGTATTTGTGTGTGCAAAAAGCAGCCACAACCTGGATGGACTCCAGACGACTTGTCTGTGTGCCACAGCCCTGCAGTGTGTCCGCTGAAGGAAGTCAGGTTTCACGTGGATAATAAAGGGCCTGCACTTCTAGCACAGGAAGAGCTGGATTTAATCTCCCTGACTGCTGTAAAGCAGCCAACACATGTGGCTGGGGTGCCTCAGATGAACCAGATCCACTTTCTGCAGAGAGGAAGCTGAAGGGAAGTGCTCCCTAAAATGCTCCTGTTGAAATGCCCCCCCTTTCTTGCTGAGCTTTCTGCCCAGGGCTCTGGTCCAGAGCACCTGTGTGCCAAGCACTGCCAAGTGCTACAGGGCATCGTGATTTTGCTTGTGTGTCCTGGAGTCTATTAGCTGGGCTGTATATTTTGCTCATGTCCATAGAGCCATTAGGCTGCTTCTTTGGATGGGAACGACCGCCAGGTCACAGGAGCAGACCCCAAAGTTTTGGCCTCAAGTGGTGAAGGTGAAGCCAGGCTTGATATGGTACAAGGAGCAACATGAGCCACCAATATGTGTTAGGTCTGGGTTCAGAAAGAAGAATCAAAGCAATTCTTCTACCTGGATTTTCTGCTTTGATTCACTATAAAGTTGGATTTAAATTAAGCAGGCTGTGTGGACGTGCTTGTGAGTGTGAGAACCACACTGTATACTTGCCCTCCAGAGTTTCCCTTCTTATATTACAAGTGAACAGAGTTCCAGTTTTTAAGGCCTGGGCAAACTCTAGAGCATGATGCTGATGTGATACCTGAATTAGAAGAGGGCCAAGAGAACTCCTGCACTTGTCCTCCAGGTCCGTCCTCTGTCCTGGCCGTGAATGGGGCTGCCTGCTCCCTCTGAAAGCAGAAACATTTTGGAGTGGGCACTGCCAGACAGAGATATCCACATCAAGAGGACTCTTTGGTGGCCTGCCTGGGGGATCAGGGCTTTCTCTGAAGCTGTGATGGGAAGAGTTTGTGGGAAATCATCATTTCATTCCAGCTCTGTATTCAAACAATTCAGATTCTTCATTAAAACTCCTGCCAAGAATATGATACTGACTGACGAAGAGGTAAAAATCACAACAGCCAGCTCCTCTTGACCTCTGGAGAAATTCCTGTTCCCTGTTGCTTCTACAGGTCGGGTTTGTCTTTACAAGCAGATCCTTTCTATTTTTGGTGGGGCTCATCCAAGTACTCACAGCTGTGGGTCACTTCAGGTCTACAGCTGCACTTTGCCTCTGAAGGCCCTCTCTATCTGCATTAATTTATAGTATGGGATTTAGGAAGCCCAAAACCAGTGCTGGGGAGATGAAAAGAGGAGTATAGTTGCTCAGGGGTTGTTTAATCTTACGGAAGGTCTGAAACTCAGTGGAGGAGAAGCAGCTCAACAGCTTGAGCCTAGAGAGCTCGCAAGGCTAAACTGGCTGAGAATGTGTCCTGTTGGTGTCCTACTGCTCTAGAAACCCTCATCATGCCCTGCTGGTTCCTGGGTATTTCACAGGAGCCCTGGCTTGTATCTCAGGGCTCAGGCTGCTGGGCAGGGCTCTTCTCTTGCTGGGTTTGGGCAGCACTTTGTGCACTCCCCAGGACACATCTGGACACATGCCTGGTCCCTTGTCACCTCCCAGTAGCAGCCAGGAAAGGTGCAGAAGCCCATGTCTGCCTTAAACAGTTTGCACAGAGCTTGAATATGCATTGTTAATTTGGCTACAGCCAGACTTATCTCCAGGATGGGGATAGGCAACATCCCTGTGGGCTGGGAGACAGGGACAGGGACTCCTTTCCTGCAAGGTGAGGAAGGAAGGAGTTATCCAAACCCATATATATGCAGCATCCTAAATCCTCTCCTTCCTTTCCTTGCATCTTAATCCTTCCCTTGGTGACTATCTGCTGCTTCTGGCACTATCATGGGGAACGTGGAGGAAAAGGCAGTGCCAAGGGGATCCTGGATGCTCTGGCACTGCGGCAGAAGTGACAACAGCAGGTGAGAGCCCTGCTTCACTTAATCCCCAGGGACTCTGGCATCCACCGGCTTTTGGCTAAAGTCAGATTGGGATGTCACCTGCAGCCAGGGCTCCCTGTGAACAGCCCTTGCCTGGGCCCATGAGAGCACACAGGGTTGTCTCCATGCTGTGGGCTGCAATGTGCACCCTGGCTGCAGGGCAGGCTCTGAGCAGTAGTAGGGAGCTATCCTAGTCAGGAAAAGCAGACCCATCAGCTGGATCCAGGGAAATACCCACAGAATGCCCTCAGGAACAAAATTCCTCACCAGATTTCCTCTGATTATTCCTGCTGGACAAGTCATTTTAATCCTGAGGCTCAAAGGCATTTTGGGATGATGCTAACCCTGGGGTGACTCATAGGCAGACCTTGAAACTGGTGCATATTATTCCTGGCATCCACCAGCAAGCCTCGGTGTGATTTTAAATCTTCTCTGGCTCCAAAATTCATTTTTAAAGGATTTTTGGGAAGGGGAGATTTTGTTTGTTGTTGTTTTTTCTGAAGTCTCCTGCTGACTGCCTAGTGATATCCCACCCAGGCACTGTAGTCCCTGTACAGGAGCATTGGCAGGGGGATTCCTCCCAAGACGAAAAATGGATAAAACACCAGCCCAAGATGTCCCTCCATCCCTCTCTGTTATTCAAGGGAAGCTGAGATGCAAATTCTGGTCCCTGGACATGTCACCTCCATCCCTGGGGTTTGGTGCTCATCCACCTCAGATTGGGTGTCTTCATATCAGCTCAGGTGTGCTTTTACTTTATGTATATATACAGTTTACATATACATATATATACGTATATATATAAAGAATACTTATCAATATTCTGATAAGTGTACTGACATTGACAGCAAGAGACAGCCTGTCACACATATTGGTATACAGCCTAAATCTTAGTACACACATATATCTATTTACTTAAGGTGAATTCAGAGTGGGAGAGAGAGAAAACTTAGGTCCAGAGGTGGACAAAATCCAGTCAAAACCTGAGAATACCCAGGAAAAGCAGAGGGAAAGGACAAGCCTGCCCAAAGCTTACTCTTCCACTGCACCCCCCACTAAACCTTCCACGTTAAGCATCGCCTTTGTACTCGGAGCTGCACTTTAAAAAAATATTTCTGTGTGTTAGGAAAAAGGCTCAGAATTTCCTTTGATGGTTACAGGAGCAGGCAGAGGAGCAGAGCAGCCGGGATGGAGGTTTCTGGGCTGTGAGGAAGTGTGTCTGTGAGTCTGCAGATGCTGGATGAGGCTGTGGATGTGTCGGCTCGGGTTGGTTGAGGTCACTTCAGCTCCGATCAGCGCCTCCGACTTGCAGCTGAGCTCCAGGAGCCAAAGGCACAAGTGCCACTCTCCTGGCAGGGCTTGGGAGAGATGTCTCGGTTGGAGCTGGTCCCAGGGAGAAAACCTCCATGTGAGCATTTCACTCATGGCTCTGAAGAGAAGGGAGAAAGCAAAACACCCCAGGCTGGAGGACACCACAAGACCCTTGCCTTGGGCAAAGGACCAAAAGAGGCTTCACCCACATGGAACATGTCACCCAGAGAGTTGGGAAGCCAAGAGTCACAATATTTTGCCTTCCAGAACAGTATTTTACTCCACTGAACAGTAACCAAAGACTTGGTGAGGGCTGTGTGAGGTCTCTGCTCTACCACAGCCCATCTACGTGAATGCAATGGAGGTAACTATTTAGGGATTTTACACTTCAGTCCTCCCATTTGTACATCAAAAAAGAAATACCAGATCCCTATGCTGTCAGGTTGTTGTGAAGATAAAAGGGTTAAAAGGCAGGTTGTCTTAAAGAGGTCTTTATAAAGTGCTGTGGAAAAGTGCAAAGGGAATGAATTCCTCTTCCAGGACCTCACCAAAGACTTAGTTTTCCAACTGAGGTGTCTTAGGCTGAGCCTTTCTCACTTGAGGATGGTGGAGACTCAGGCTCCTGTTGGTGGCAGTTCCCCAGCCCAGGGCTGAGCCTCTCCAAGGTGATGCTCAGTGGACAGAGGGCGTGGCAACCCCACAGTTCTCAAGGTGCCTCCCAGATGGGGAACAGCAGTGAGACAAACCATCACCTTTTCCATGAGGAATCTTGTGGCCAAAGCTGGATATTTTTGTGCCCTGCTGTAAACAGAGTCATGGACAGGTTATACAACCCCAAAAGATCTTGTTCATCAACCTCAGGCTTCATGGAGCAAAAAAAAGGCATCTCAAGACACTGTTAAGTTCCTGCATTTCCCTCTCTTTTAGATAAATCACAGGGATGCTCCCAATTTCAGACCCTGTAGGCTTTCAGGATTCTCATCAAGGGGTTTGGAGGGAGAGCTGTCTCTCATTAGCAAGGCTGTTAGCATAAAAATAGGAGCTTTGGGTCTGATTCCTCAAGCTGGGGGCTGCTCTCATGAATATCCGAATGGCCCCAGCTCCCATCTCTTGGGCACTCCAACTCCTGGGGGTTTGAGCCCTCCGAGCTCCCTGCAAATCTGTACAGACATTTTGGGTGGGGAAGGGGGAGCCTGTATAGGAAAGCAGCATTGATGCAGTTGTAAGAGACAGGAGGTTGTGACCCATGTTGGGAAGGAGCCAAGAGAACAGAAATAGCATATGGAAAAGGCCCTTTGAATGTATGTTGCTGATTCTTAGGAATAATCAGCAACACCTCTTTACATGCTGTATTTTTTAGCACAAATTGAGAATAAAACATCCTCTCTGCTGAGACAGCAGAGTCCCCATTTCCTTTCCTTCACAGAGAGCTTCCACCACTGTTATAGGTATACTGTATGATATCATCCCACTTCCTTTGCTTGGGATAAATGCCACAATCTCCTTTTCAGCAGCAGGGAAACTGAGGAACAGGCAGTTCAACTACCTTGCCCTTGGCCATAGACCTTGTCAGTGGCAGAGCTGAGGCTCAGGCTCAGGAGCTACATGTACTGCTGCAGCTTTATTCCTGTGCTGTGTCAGAAAATATTATGTCTCACTTTGATGCATCCAGATTTTCTTGACATAAATTGCTGAAATCGCTGAGAGAGGCATTTATTTCAAAGTTCAGCACATTATACGTAGGGAGAGAGAAGTTGAGTAACTGGAAAAATCAACTTGGAGTTGCATCACCGGGAGCCAGAATGTTTGTTTAGTCCTTTGTGAGATGAAGCAAGCTCCAGTTTGGCCTCATCAAGGCATGATTAGCCAGGAGATAAGGAAGGGTTTCTGGACGGGTCCCTGATACTGAGCAATTTCGGGCATGGCTATATCTTGTAAAGGAGTGGGGTTGGGGGAGAGTAATAGTCTCTCCTCCTTGTCTGACCTAGCAGACAGTCATATCAGCTCTAAGACACAGCTTTCTAAACGACCAGGCCCTCCCCCACAAGCTGTGTTGGTCCTTTTCCCCCAATTCCCACCCTTGTCCGACCTAAAACTGCAGTAAATTAGAAACGGAGGGACTTTGCAATAAAAACCCAGCCCAGTCAGATCAAAGGCAACTTTTATCTCCCATTTTCTTTGGGCTCCAAAACTCACAAGAGCACAGCTGCTGGCCTGAGGTTGCAGCTGTATTGCTCCCAGATGATAAAATAGCCACGACTTTGCTTAAGCTGAGAGACTCACCTTCTTCCAACTCAAGCAAAGCTGTTCATTAAACTGTCCATACACCAGCCTTGTCTCCTGTCCCAGGGTGGGATGATGCAGGAGAGCAAAATATAAGAAAATTCTCCAAGACTGGTTATTTTTGCCCCACAGTGACAGCTGACCTTGCTGGTATTTCTGATTTCATTTCATTTCACATCTCACATCGTGCTACCTGACGCATTCTGCACCAGCCAGGGCAAATCTTGGTTGGCCTTTAAATCACTTTTGGCCTTTAAAGACCTACAGTGTAAATGGCAGAATGAAAATCCTGCTGTAAAGTCTGGAGTTTTAGGGACTTTTCTTCAAAAGCTGAGATTTTGTAGATCATGGAATCATGGAATGGTTTGGGTTGGAAGGGACCTTAAAAATCATCTAGTTCCAATCCCCCTGCCATGGGCAGGGACACCTTCCACTAGACCAGGTTGCTCAAAGCCCCATCCAGCCTGAAGTTGGATTTCTAAGAATTTAGTTTCTTGCCCAGCCCATATCTAGCTCAAGTCTTGCCCAGGTTTGCCAAAGAAATGTCATCTTGATGTATTTAGAGGTGATCAATTGTAAAGAACAAGGCCTGATCTCTCCTGTTTAAAAATCTACAGGGCTTAGATTTAAACTCATCTCAGAAAAACACAGCAAAAGAGGAGAGTTACCACCTGTCATCTCTTTGGGAATAAAAACCAGAAGGGACAGAGTTTTGGCTTCCAGAAACAGTTGTAAGTGAGAAGTACTGCTCGGGACTATTTACCCTTTTTCAGCCTGCAGCCTTGGCTGGGCAGATCGGTGGACTTGGCAAGGCTGCTGAAACCACATTCAGGAGAAAGAGTCCAAGAAGAAAAGCAATTAAAACCCAAGTGATCCTGTGCATGGCTTCTGGAGGCTGCTTCCCTCTGGCTCTGTGCGTCGTGGCTGAGCTGCAACATCAGTGCCCTCCCTCCTGCCCTTGGTCCTCTCCCAAATCCTCATCAACCTCATCACCTCAGCCACTCTGTCTGCCCCTTGGAGGGCTGGGGATTGCACAGGCTTTATGTTCTTAAGAAACCAAGTTAAAAACTATCAAGTCTCAGTGAAAGCCTGACAGTTAAGAAAGAAGAAAGTCCCGATCAAATTGGTCAAAAAAACAAATTCCTCCAACCTGTTTCAGCCATTTCTAGCATTTCATTTTTCTGCCCTGAACTTTAGAGCCATGAATTTTCCTTGTTGTCTCGGATCTGGGCATCAGTTCTTGGTCTTCAGGTTGTCTGTATGATGAAGCTTCTACCAGATATCCAACCACTGTCCTGGGGTAGCAAGTGGTCATTCATTTGAAACAAGACCTGTTGCTGGTGATCGTTCCCCACAGATGCACCCTCTGCTTGGGAGCTGACATGAAGTGAAGGGTTGGAAGGTGCCAAAGCAACAAGGCTTTGGGTTCTTGATTCTGTTGTAAGCGTAACCAGGTCATTTCATTTTGCCCAAATTCCCAGAACTTGTTTAGACGCACACATTTCAGATGGGGAAAGGAAATGTCTTGCTTTCCAGGAAAAATGGTTGCAGTCACTTCTTCCTCCTTCCTTGCATCACCGACATTTCTCAGCAATCTCCCTCCATGACAGGGCGGAGATATTGGCAGCTCCAGTAACTGTGCTCACACAAATAAAAATTAAATGTAAATTCAGGGAGCAGTAACCATTGTGGTGAACTTGTTCTGCGTTTCCTGAGGCAGTTGGCTTGGCCTTAGCTGTGCCATCGCTCTCTCCCTAAGGGAAGGCTGCAGGGATGAAGGCTGAAATCACAGCTCTTCTCTGGCAGGACATCACTCACCCATCCCTCCTTCCAGCTCTCTGCTTGCAGAAGCACTTGCCTCCATCTCAGCTTCTGGGGCACGTGAGGGACCTCCATGCTCTGCTTGCTCCCAAAACTCACCTTCCAGTTAAAAGGATGTGACTCGAAAAATGGCCTTATTTCTAAATTTATTAATTAATATCTATCAATTAGACACAAATATTACCCACACACACAGTGAAGGGGGCCAACCCCATGTGAATGGAAATTGTTCAATCAGGAGAAGGGGTTTTTTTTAATGAAAAGGAATCTGTAAGTATAATTTGTTTCTCCTCTTGACCTTGGGAGACCTTTACCTACATTTATTTCTCAGACCTGAATTAGCACCATAATAACACAGGGCTGGAAAATTATACTTAAACCTCTCAGCTATTTCTGGGTTACAGAGGCTCTTTCTTTTTTTCAGTCTAACCTAGTTTTCCAGTGGAACATTCCCAGCCTCTACAAAGAGACATCCCAGTTTTCCTCCCTATATAATTATATAAAGTCTGGCCTACATTCATGCCCTTTCGCTCAGTTGTCTTTAATGCCAGCGAGGGCTGCTACTCCCTTCGGAGAGGTAAAGAGCAGAAGGAAAGATTGACACTTCACCCCTGCCTCTGCCCTGAAAATGGGCTGGATAAAAGTCATCACCACAGTCTGTGAAGTCTCTTATTAGTGTGTGGTTGGCTGTGATTCACTTGCCAAAGTAAAACTGTGTCCCACCACCACGAGGGTCCCACGTGAAATGGGAATGAATAATTGAATCCCACAACGGTTTGGGTTGGAAGGACCTTAAAGATCATGCAGTTCCACCCCCCTGCCACGGCCAGGGACACCTTCCACTAGATCAGGTTGCTCAGGGTCCTATCCAACCTGGCCAAAGGACCGTCAATTGCCCATGGGATGGGTTGGAGATCTGGAGAAGGCCCTTGTGAAAGAGACTGGTGCCATCATGGCATGGATGGGGTTTTCTCTCCAATGCACAGACAGGGATGGGGCTGATGAGTAAAGTTAAAAACCTCAGTAAGGCTGTGGTGATTTGTCCCTTACCTTTGCAGCTGGATTGGCTTAGAAAAAAAAATTAAATATTCAAAAATGAGGGGAACTCTGCATTGCTCTATCTTGTAGGTCAGAGAGAGAACCCGGGGTGTTCAAGGCTGCAGTCATCCAAGAAATGTTAAAAGTTGCAGGTCTTAAAACCGAGTTGACTTCTTTTTTAGTCTTGTAGGTACCATCAAATATATATTTGGAGGGGTGTGTGTGTGTGTGTGTTCCCTTGTTTCTCTTTTGTTGTCATTTTATTTGATTTCTTTTTCCCAGGAGAAAGAAGAGAAATTCCGGTTAGGGAATATACACCCACCACAACAACATATTATCCCATTCCAAGGAGATTTGCATTTTCTGGACACACAGAAACTTCTCCAGGGGAGAAATCCCAGGGGGGGGTTTGGGCATCTGCAGACCTCAGCATCAGTCACTTCCAACTTGGGTCTCATTTCCTCCATATCATCAGTATCAGTAGAAAAGTAGATCCAAACCACTGGCTTTTCCAACCTCAGCCAGATCTTTGCTCCTTTCAAGAGGCTTTGAGTCAGGCTGTGCTCTGCCACATCAGCAAAACTGAAGTTTGACAGAATTGACACCTCATGCAATCAGAAAATATCTGCAGAGCTAGTGATGACTAAGAAGGTCTGCCTGGCCCCTTGCCTTGATGGGTAGGAGCAAGACACTCCGAGCTCTGTGCTGGGCAGACATGGGCACTTTTGCATGGACAGGGTGGCTTTTTATTTTCCCAGGCTTTTGCTGAGTGGTCTTGAGCTGTCACCTCCAGCAAGGACAGCACAGTGTTGGGTGGAGATGAGTGGGAGTGGGCTTGCTTTGCCATGGAGCAAGGAAAGCTTGTCTGGCTCCACAGTCTCCTGAGTCATTTTATTTCAGTGTCATGAGTGATAATAAAGCAGGACCCAAACCACAGCTGTAGCACTGAGCCCAGTGCTCTCTCCAGAATCACTGGGCTCTGCTCACCCTTGGCTGGGGGCCCGGAAAGTCTGGACATTTCTGTCCTGGGTTGAAACGGGCCTTTCCTAACTTGTTACTGGCAGCCCCCAAAAACGGAGACACCATGAGTCACAATAATGGACAAATTCCACCAACGAGCTGGTTTTAATTTAAAAATAATAAAAAAAAAAATTGAAGAAAAGAAAACAGAATTGCATGGTGCTTTGCATCTTCTGGCTGCTGCCCACAGCTGGTGTGTGTTCACCTTGCCTTGCCTGGGAAACCCTGTCCTATACCAGCCCACCTGAGATCAAACGATGTGAGTGGAAAAAGTGAGATCTGCCTAAGGATTGGGGGATGGATGAGGAACACCCTTTCCTGGAAAGGGACACACTAGACCATTTTGGACCATTTTGCTATATTGCACAGTTCCCTCTACAGGTTGCAGCAAGAAACACTGGGCACCCTGGGGATGACTGATGTGGGAAAGAAATGCAAATAAAGGCAATAAAAAGTTAGTGGCCAGCTGAGGAAGGGGCTTTGATTCTGGCTGGGAGAAGGTTTGCTCAGCTGTTTTTCAGGTTGGCTCTGAGAAATCCCTACCAAAGCCTTCATTTTGGTTTTAAGATTGTAATATCCCTGATTTTTTATAGGTCAGACTGGATGCTGGTGGTCTTACACCTCAGGCACTACCACAATATAGAAAATCCTTATTATTAATAATAGGAAGAATAATAATAGGAATCTCCTCTGAGGTATTTGGCTAACATCATGGGACAATTAACGGGTGGCAACCAGTTAAATCCCTTTTCACACATTTCCCTCCTGCAGGCAGACTCACACTTTTGTGAGGAATTTGAAGGATGCACCAGGAAAAGACCTGAGAAAACACAACACCATCATGGAGGTGTGAATCTTTCCAGCCTGTGCTTGGCAGGGTGCTTGTGTTGCCACCTCTTCGGCCACCTCAAGCTTCAGCAAAGGCTGTAAACTTAACTGGTGACAGCAGCTGGCAAAATTTGGCCCACCCAAGGAAAAAGAAGCATCTTTGCAAGCAGAGAGGTCAATATGAGGCAGGCATCTGCTTCTTCATGGGCATCTCACTCTCCTTGGCCCCACTGAAAATCCCAGCCTTGGTGGGCACCAAACAGCCAAGGCTGCTCATAGCACCTGCTTCCACCAAACTTTATCCTGGATGAACAGAGAAGCTCGTGTTTTATCTAATATAGAACACACAGTCATAGGTTTGCATGTGTTTTACTCCCAGCCATGCTACAAGATAAGGAACACCCCTCCTTCAGCCCAGTGCTCAGCAACCTTCAGTGGAGCTCCCCTCACAGAGCACATATTTCTCAGAGTGACAAGTCCTCTCACACAGCTTTAAAAGTCTTTAGCATAATCAGAAATATATTCTTTCCTATCCCTCAATGGAAAATTAGATTTAATCATGCTTTGTCTGAAAGCAGTTGAAAAATGAAAAAAAAAAAAAAAAGTCTCCCAAAAAGCATCCCAGCATCAGCAAACAGGAATTAGTTGTACTGCAGCATGAAGTATCTGGTTTCCCAGCTGTTTTGGCAAGGGAACAAACACTTAGTCAAAGAAGTAATCACCCCTAGAAAAAGAGGGTCAGTGGAAATTTTTTGAGTACTGTTTTTTCACCTCTCTGTCCCCTGGATTTATGAGCTGGGCTGCTTCCTAGTGTACACAGCGGTGAGCTCACAGGGAGGTTGAGGGAAGGGAGGTCTGTCTCCTTTCCCACTACCCCTCCTGGTGCGTTTGCTGTTAGCCACGCAGCAAATTACCAGCTGCTCAGCTCCCCCTCCACCCTCAGACCTGGGTCTAGATACTTATTTTTTGTAGATAAATACCCCCATCGCTTCTGTGACAGGTAGGGGCTGCTCCAGGAAAGGTATAATACACAAAAGTGTCTCATCCATCGAGTTAACAACCAACAAACACCAGTTTAAAGATGTCATGCGCCAGCTCTGTGTCCAGGCCAGTATGTTCACGAGCCACTAGTGCACTCTTATCACCCATAAATTTTATCTATACGTAGGCCCAGCCGCACTCTGCAACCCCCACGACAGCTGGCACCGAGCTGCACAGGTCAGTTATTTCTCTTGTGTGCAAAACCCAGCCTGGTCCTTATCTGCACTCTGCTAAACCTCCTCCTCATCGTAAAACCCCGGCGGCAGCAGCAGCCGAGCGCTGGCGGCGGCGCTTGGAGCCAGCGCTCCTACTACAAAGGGCTCCTCTTTCTGCAAGAGTGACCACAGCCCGTTTAGAGAAGCACCATGAATTCATACCACAATTACAGTGATACAGTAACTTTGAAAAGGAACCCATGAAGTGTATTTTGCGATGGCATTTCTCTGATTGTTCTTAATTGTGTTTGACTCACCAGTGCAGGCTCCAAATTAATGAGCTCTTATGGTACCACGGAGCCCGGATTATAAACTCAGACAACAGCCAGAACGGGCATGATAATGAGCCACACGACAGTGATGCTTTTCCCCCTCGGCTCTCCCTTTTCTTCCCACCTCCCTCCTGACTCGCAGCAAGAGCAAGGCTGTCTGCTTGCCTTGATGTGATGGATTTCAATTCCCTGGACCATCCGCAGTATTTGTTTTTGGAAGACTAATGTTTTGGAGGAATTACTAAAGAATTAAAACAGGCTGGCTCCCACTTGCAGCCTCTTGCCTTGCACTTTGATTTCTTAGCAGGGATTGTCCTCTGTGAGTGTTTGCATTACACCTGCAGCCCTTGCCTAGGATGGGACATAAGCAATTAAACCCAGTCAATAATGCCTATCCTGAACTTTAAAGCATACTTTATTCTTGCAGAGCAGGGCAGCATGATACATACTGATAATCCCTCACAGCTGTTGCACAGCCTTTCCTTTCTTTGTTTTTTTTTCCTGTTAAAATCTGAAGCTGGACAACACCCCATGTTTTCCAAGAGTGGAGCTGAGCCCTGGAGGGACGATGGGTGCTGCCAGAAGCCAAGGAGTACCCCCAAGGTCTCAAGCCCTGCACTTCCCAACACTGCTTGGAGCACCAGCTGATGGTGATTTAGAAAGCTGCATTTTTTGCAAATTCTGTTTCTTTTCCCCTGGAGATCAGTGACAAAGAGGAGCCAGTGCCATCTCCAGAGGACACCTGAGCTCAAACCCTCTTGGGAGAGGGAGCTGAGGAAGCTCATGTGTCCCCTGTGAACCTCTGGGCTGGGACCTTTATTTGTGCTGTGCACCAGGGGACTCAATTTTTTTTTGTCAGGACTGTACAGTCCCTAGGACAAGCCTGGTTTGCAGCCAGCAGTCTGGTGTGTAACAGGAATAAAATAGCAATTCCTGGAGACCTCTTTCCAATTGCTTTCCCTGGAAGTTAGCCTGGCTGCCAGGACCTTTCTTATTTTGGATGAGCCCTGCCTTTCAAATCAGCTTATCATCCTAGTCCTTGAAGTTTCTAATTCCTGCCTTGTTTGAAGGAAAACTGGAGCATTATCATATGCAAAAGGAAACACCATGGGTTTGGTTTTCTTTATTGTCTGAACCTTGTAAACAGGTTCCAGACACAAATAATGGTTTGTAAGTCACGTTCCCCTATCTCAGAGGAACCATTTCTATTCTGCAACCTTTTGCTGATGCAGCAAAATAAGAAAAACAGCCTGAAGGGGAGAAGCAAACGTCCCAGGCTCCTCTTCCTAACCCAGAGAAAGCTCTGAGTGAGAACAGCTGCTCAGCAGAAGTCTCTCCGAACAAGAGTGGTTTAAATTAGTAGGATTCTGGCTAATTAAAAGACTATAAAGACGTAATTAAAAGAACTGAGACCAAGCTATATTAAATTAGTCTGCCAGCCACCTTCCGAGCCATCGCGGAAGGATGAGATGCTCACGTGCACCTCACCAGTCCAAAGCACGTCCAGCCAGAGCGAGAGCTGATGGTAGGGATGGTCCCAAGGCAATCCCCCCCACTGCCAGAGTGGTAGGAAGGGGATTTGTCCTAGGGCAAGGTCAGCCTTCCAGGAAGGTGACAAACAGAGACGTGGTTGAGTCCCCAGGGTAATTTCCTCCTTCTCGTGCCAGTGCTCTCCTTGTGCTCCCGCAAGGATGGAAGTCCTGCTGGTGGTGGGAAATCCTCGATTAAAGCCCCTTGCAGCTCGCAAATGAGCTCTGAGGCACTGCTGGCCCAGGGTCTGTCCACAGCTCCACGATGCCTCAGGGAATGGCTGCAAAGACAGCGACATCCCGGTGAGAGCGCTCGGGAACACAGGCAAAGGGGGCTGGGTGGGTAGAGAAAGAAGGGAGAAGGAAGAGAAATTAAAAAATAGTGGAAAAGAGAGGGAAAAGGAGGAGATAGTGGCACACAAAGAAAGAGAAAAAGGAGGAGACGATAAAAAGAGAAAGAGTTAAAGAGAAAAAGGAAGAGGAAAAGAGGAAGAAAAGTTAAAAAAAATCTAGAGAAAAAGAAAAATATACAGAGAAAGATAACAAAAAAAAGAAAAAGGAAAGAGAAAAATAAAGGAAAAGAGAAATAAAAAGATAAAAATAAAAAGAAAATAGAAAGAAATTAAAAGAGAAGGAGAAAAGAGATAAACTAACAAATTAATAAGAGATAAATTAAATATAATGAATTAAAATTATGATAATTAAATCTATTTAATTAAATTAATTATTTAAATAAAATTATAATTAACATAAATATTAATTAAATCAATTCATAAGGAGAATAAATTAAAAAGAGAAACTGAAAGAAGCAAAGCAAGGGAGAAAGAGAAAGAAGAGAAAGAGAAAGAGAAAGAGAAAGCAAATTAATTCAAAGAAAGAGGGAGGGAAAGAAACAGCAAAGAGCCATGGATGCTTCCAGCTGTTCAGACACAGCAGTGCTGCCCCTCCACAGCTGAGCTTCCCATCCCCCTCCTGCTGGGCTGCAGCCTTACGTGGCACATGGAGGGCCTCAGGTGCATGGGGACCATCTGCTCCACAAACTGATCCTTTGGCCAGAGGGATGTTTGCTGGGGTCACCAGCAGCCGCTTGCACCCAGGAAAAGAGGCTCAGGTGAGGTCGGGCAGCTCCCATCCACCTGCAAAAGACCTGGTCTGGCTGCGAGAGTTGCTGCACCCAAATGAGGACAATCTGCAGGACACACGAGAATATTAAAACTTACTTTAAGTGGCAAAAAAACACTCCTGTGTGGGAGCAGATGTGGACAGAGCTGACTTGGAGCTCTTGCTCACAGCTGCTGAAGAGGCTCTCGATGGCTGCAGCTGCTCACACACCCGGCTTTGCCGGCCGACAGCAAATTCAAACTTCAAATGGTTTTTTTCACTGTGTTGTGGAAGCCAAAAGCTGGGAGGTTCTCCATGAATCGAGAATTTCAAAAATGCTGTTTGGAGACAAAAGAGGCGCTTTTGATTTTAAGCATTGTTTGGAAAAAAACCCATTGAGAAATCAGGAAGAGAAATACATCGTGAAGTGGAAAGCTGCCCCAAGGGAAAAATTAAAAATGTTTCTTTGAAAATTGTTAGAATCAGGCTGTTAGAGTTTTTGGGATGCTTCTTACAGGGAAAAAATGTAATTCTGTAGCAGTTTGACTGCTTTGTTTTAGTAAGAGATAATTAAAAAAATAAAAAAAAGAAAGAGAAAGAAAAGGAAAGAAATCAGAAAAGCAAAATAAAAGAGACGTTGGGCAAAACATATGCAGAATCCAGAATGGTTAAAAAAAAAGGTCTCTTTTTGCATCACATCTCTCTGTCTCCCTGCTGAAGGCTGAAAGGAGATACTGTGAAAAGCCACCGTGATGAGGAATTTAAATAACTCTATGAAAAAACCTTAGTAAAGGTTGTAGATGCCCCATTCTTGGAAGTTTTCAAGGCCAGGTTGGATGGGACTTTGAGCAACCTGGTCTAGTGGAAGGCAGGGGGATTGGAAGTAGATGATATGTAAGGTCTCTTCCAACCCAAACCATTCTATGATTCTGTGATTCTATGATTTGTGTCCCGGCCACCAAAACTGGGATGACACTGGCATGAGCTTGTCCCACACCAGGAAGGATGTGTGGGGTTCACTCCCTCAAGCTCCTGCATGGTACACTTCTTAAGAGAAATGATTGGCTTTTAAGGAAAAAAGCTTCCTCCTCCCACAGTACACTATAAAAGTGAATTATCAGTAATTCAGGTGCTGTTGTGATGATAAACCATTGCACTGTAAGCCATGGTACTGCCAGCCCTGACAAGGAGAGCAGGTGACGAGCAGCTTGTGCCAACCAGTTAATGGGGGAAGAGAAAACGCTTGCAAAGCCCAAAAGGAGAATTTGTAAAAAATGAGAGAATTCTCCACTGCATTCTTCACAAAATGCAATTTGAGCACATTCTTTCTGATTGTCTCTGAACCAAGTCTGAGCCCATCCAACCCCCATCAATCCTAAGAATAAGCACCTCTATAAAGGTGACAACACTGAGTTCATCTCTTACTAGCCAGTAGAGAACCTATCACCACCCACCAGGAAAAGCTGCTTTTGAACACCAGCAAATTCGCCCTATGAGACAGACAGTGGCAGAAAAGTACTTTTCAGTGTCAGTCTTTCTGAGGGCACTATGAACTTAAAAAAAACTGGAAAGTGATGAGGGCTGGGGTTCTGGGACCACTGAGAAGGGATGTTGAATTTCCTCACTATTGCTGTGGGCTGATATTCCTGGTACATAGCAGCTGTCAGCATTTGCTGATTTCAGTGGTTATTAACTTGTTTTGCAAATAAACAGCAATTTCACTGGTACAATTGTATAACAGTATCCAAAAGATTTCAACACAGGGGTTAAAAAAGCCACTATGTGTGAAAGCCTTGGTGAGCCCACGCCATCCTCTCCAGCTGAGCTTGAAGGTCAGCTTGGTGCCCATAAGCTTCACAGCTGCCCATATCAGACCTCAGGGGGTACAGCTGCACCCACACCCCAGAGCAGGACCGTGGGAGGATGCAGCTGTTGAACCTGCCAGCTTCTAACTTTGTCCATTGCTTCTAATTCCTCTATTATGCAAGACAATGAGCCATCCCTGAGCAATTCTCTAGCTTTCTCTTGTGTGTCTGCTTGGCCATTTCTTTTCCAAACTGGAGCATCTCTCCTTACAGACCTTCAGCCAACCTTGTTACTTTCTCTGCATCTTTCCTAAACATCCTATTTCCCTTGGGTGCTGTGGGACCAAAACAACAAATACTACTGACAACAGCATCCTAAGGTCCCTTAGAACCCGAATCATCCACTGAGTCAATGTGGAAGCACCAGAGACATTTGTAGCAGCATAATGACATTTTCTGCTTTGTTCTCCACTTCTTCACAATTCCCGGAGTCTGATTTGATTCAGAGTGACAGAAATTGTGGCTTGATGCAAACGTCCTGAAAGGTGCCCCATAGTGTGTCCTGAGAAGGCTTAGGGCATGGATATGTGCCCTTTTCTAGCACCAGCTGGACTGGCTGAGATGACTTTACCCAGTCCCCTGTCACTGACTGCCTTCATCTCTCCCATAGCCGTGCTGCTCACGCAATGCAGCCCTAGCTCAAGTCAGTCTGAAGGAGCTGGGGGTTGGCTAAACCACTTTTAAAACACCAGGTCTTTGTTAACCCATATTTTTAAGCAGGAACAGAAAGAGGGTGGAAGTTGCCAGCAGCAGCAGTGGCAGACCTGCACCTTGTATCACCACTTCATCCAAGGTGGAAGCACGGTGGACAAAGCAGCAAGGAAACTCCCTGAAGGCTGGAGGCAAAATCTGGTGTCTATGACAAGCTGGACAAGCAGCAGGACTAGGGCAGTGTCCCCAGGATCTGCTGCCCCCCCACCCCGCATCCCTGCAAAATGTCACCTTCATCATCGGGGTCAGGGTGAGTGTGTGATGAAGGTGCAGATGTCCCCAGCTACAGATGGGCCTGGAGCACAAGCTGAGCTTCCTCCAGACTAATAATCAACCACTGACTTGAAAGGAAATCCCACCTGTCCACCCCTCCCTGGCCTCAGCTGAGAGCAGAAGCACCGGTGCTCTCTCAAAGAGGTTGCACTTGTGGTATTTTTGACCCAGCTGGAAGAAGGATGAGCCATAAATCTCCCTTGACAGCCTAATCTCGTTATATTTCCCAGCTCAGTTTCCAGGCCAAAGGGGTTTGGCTAAGCTTCAGAGAAGTATCTGAACTCTCAGATACTGCTCCAAACCCACCTCCTAAATCTTTCAATGGTCATCCATCGATGGGAGCGATGTCCTCTTGTTGTCACTAACTGTGTACCAGCAGCAGTGGTGGACTAAGACATGCAGGCACAACATATATAGTCACATAGATGTTCACCAATAACAACCTTCCCTAAAGGTATTACAAGCCACCACCTGAAGAGTAGGTCATACTCTTCACACCAAGGAAATGGTCACAAAAAGGCATGAACTAACTGCTACTAAAAGGCCAAGAAGTAAATCATATCCCTGAGGATCTGTTGCAAATGAGAAGATTAATAAACCACTAGCAACCAGCAGAGGTACCCACTAAATGCCAGCTGGAAAGGACATGTCCGTGATGGACATCTGCTGGGGCTCCTAAGCAAATCACAAAAGGCCTGTACAGTAAAAGCAAGCAGCAGGAATTCATGATTGCTTGTAAATTCATAAGTCTGTGTTGAAGGGAGATGGAGACCACCGCTGCAGAGCCAGGGCAGGGCTGGGTTCGCATGTGTCTCTGTCCTGGTGGTCTGAAGAACAAAGAAGAAGCCAGGAGGCCGAGCAGACCTTGGGAACAGAGGGAGGCTGCAGCTGTAAAGATGAGCCAAGCTGTCTCCGTCAGCCTGGGAACCGGGGAAGGGAGCTGGGTGGGGAGTGCTGGTTTCACTTCTCAGCGCTTTGTGCAGACTGCCTTGGTGTTACGGTTCACGTAGGATTGCAGCAACCCCCTCTCAGCAAGAAGCAGACTCCAAAACTTCCTGCAAAATCTCAGGCCATGCTCTGCTGTAATTTTTGCCAGAGATTTGCCTTTCATCTCTTTGCGATGCAGCAGAGGGAACAGGGCAAGAAGCTCCCACTACCTCTGGAGGAACTGACCCCTACTCCCAAACAGTATGCAGGTCAGGGAGGGATTCAGCCTCTTTGGGTTGCATTTCACGGCCTTTAGGATCTGTGTTTCAGCCCATGGTGGTGTTCCTGGAGCCATCTGGCTGGATTCTGTGTATCCAAACTGCCAGGGCCAGCAGGGCCTGGGCATGGACCAGGCTTCAGCCATGCACAGAAGGGCCAGCTGGCTCATCCCAGCCCAGCCAGGCAGCCTCTGCATAGACCACATGATGGACCAGCTAAGGCAGCAGTGCTGTCACCAGCTCTGTCCCCTCAGGAACATTGTCCTGAACGGGGCATCCTCCCTGAGTCAAACCAGACCCCCATCCAGACCCTCCAACAGCTACTGCTCCTGAGATGTTCACCATGAGCTTGCCAGTATCAGACACTCAACAGAGGATTTCAGGTTGAATGAAGGATTGGTGGTTTTTCCTGAGGAAGGAGAACAGCTTTATTAACAAACTATTTTGTAAGACATGCACGAGAGCTGAGCTGCTTTAAGGACATGCCTGAACTTTCACAGAATCACGATCACAGAAGGGTTTGGGTTGGAAGAGACCTTAAAGATCATCTTGTTCCACCCCCCTGGCACGGGCTGGGACACCTTCCATTAGACCAAGTTGCTCCAAGCCCTGTCCAACCTGGCCTTGAACACTTCCAGGGATGGGGCAAAAGTTCAGTACATGCATTCATCATCTCCAGCCCCACCAGTATCTGGATGGCTCCTCTGGGTTCCAAGAAGAGATGTGTCCCAGGAAATCTCAGCTCTCAGACTTAAAAATCAAATTCAAACAACATTACCAAACACTTCCCATAAATCATCCTCTGGGCTTTTGTGGCAGGGTTTCCTTATTTCCCCTTCATATTCCAGTTATTATTGGTTTTGTTGGGCACTCAGGCTTCTCTTCTGGGCTTTTCTTTTCTGGGCTAATTTGTGTAACATTTTGGCTTCCCAGGGTAGCTTTGTAACAGGGGTCTTTGGGGGCCATGAGGAATGTGATGAGATTCTTATATGTATTTTTCACCACTGTAACTCCCTTGGGTACACTTTGTACCACATAAACCCAGCTCTCAGACTGTGAACTCTACAAAGCAAGGCTCATTGAAGCAGCCAGAAATGAGTGGTGAGCTTGATCCACCAAAGATATTAAACATGCTACGTTTAGTTGTTTCACTCACTGGAAATATCTCATCAGTCTGTAATGCAGATCCACTTAAATCAACCCTTGAACCAAAGTTCAGGAGAGCAACATCGAGGAAAACAAAGGAAAGAAATTCCCACTTGTAACATGAGCAGCTGCTACTGGCTTCTAAGATAAATGAGCACTCCATAATACAAGAGGCATGATGGGTCTCTGATGTCAAAATGTTGTCAGGGGACAGCAACATATGAAAGGATTTTTTTCCTTATGATAAAACCCCTGTAAAGTAGCTTTATTAGTATAAAAATTCAAGGTCACCAGAGCACAAGCTTTAGCCCTTCGCCTATTTTGTCTGATTCCTAGAGGCCACAACTGGACTTTTCACACTGCACAGGTGTGCTATGTGATCCGTGGGCAGCAGAGATTTGCATTTCATTTCCATGTCTGCCAGTGCATGGATGTTTTCCTGAGTGGAGAGGAAACACAGCAGGAGGTCCCATGGCTTGTGGGATGAATCCAAGTGGGCATGGCGGTCTCCATCCCATCAGGGACCCCACTGCACCCAGGGCAGTGTTGTACAGGCACCAGAGGGATGGTGTCAGAAGGTACAGTTCTCCTCTCCTGCATGTTCAGTGTCTCCCTCAGCTTGTGTGCATCAGCCCCGGCGTGATCCAAGGGCTTCTCCTAAAACCCCCTCGGGGTCTGGCCTCCAGCTGGGGCTCTGAGCAGCTCAGGAGCCGGGAGTGGGAGCAGCGTGCCGGCTGCTCTGCCGGGGTCAGCGGGGACACGTCAGAGCTGCAGCTTTGCAAACACGGAGCTGCCAAGTCTGACACGCCAGCCGTGGGACGCCGGGCACGGCGGGGTCCCATGCGGCCGCCCCACCGCCCAGCTGTGCCCTGCACAGCCGGGGGTGCCAGCTGGGGACCCTCACTGATGCCATGGGAGAGAGGCACCAGCCAGGATCCCGCCCCAGAGCGCGCAGGGACAGTGTGTCTCACCTGCTGTGGGAGACACAGGGAAAAACACCGGGATGGGTAACACCGGGGAGCGGGGCACTGCGGCTGGGACTGGCCTGACACGGTGGGGATGTCTGTCTGCTCCTTAGCTGGTCACCTCTAGTGATGAACCCACCAATTTCTTAAAATAAATTATAAAATAGTAGCAAAACCACTATTTCTGTTTGCCTGTTCTTCTTCCTTCTCAGCAGATGCTGTTCCCAGCCCCAAAAGTCTCTGCTTCAGCCCTGCCCCCTAAACCAGCCAGCAAGGGAAGAATTGCTGTTGACACTGGCTGTGTTATAATTGGCCTTTAGGGCTGACCCCTTTAATTAGATTAACAAGGGCCAGTGCATTCCCTCTCTCATTTTTAACTTGTGCTGTGGGCAGAGTTGGGCAAGGACTCCTCCAGGGCCCACTCCCACTCTGTTGGGGCTTCCTCTGAGCTTTTCCCTGCAATCCCACATCTCCTGCTGCCACTGTTCCCTGTGTCTGCCAGAGTTCTCTCTTATGCACCATCAGAGATGCACTGGACAAAGTGGGGAATGGTGTGTGATCTGGGCTTGTCCTGCCCCCCATTTGCTATTTCTAGGCTAAAGTAAGCTGGGGAGGTTAGAAGCAGTTCAGAAACAGCTCAGGAAGAGAGTAGGGATGCTGAAGAAGGGGAAGGAGAAGCCCCCACTGCTCTCCCTCTGCCTGAGGAAATAATTTAATGTTAAGTGTCACCTCAAAGAGTTAAATCAACCAGAGTACATTGCAAAAAGGCATTTTAGCCATTTCCATAGATAATGGTTAGGTCATGTCAAGATGCTGGCTTTCACGATGCTATCAAGCCATCCATAATTTAATGTTTAAAATGCAACCTTAGCAATACAATTAATACTGTTTTATTAGCCCACAGAGGCTTCATGTAACTACTTAGAGCCATATAACACCAGCCCATCTCACAGCCCCATATAAATTCCTCTGGTAAGATAAACTTTTAGGTCTGCAGTTGCAGGCACTGAAAATCTGCAGAGCCAGCAGAAAGTAAATGGCTTTCCTGTTTGATAGAGTATCACTTTGGAGGAACGCACCTCTGGCTTCTCTGCAGAGAAATGTGCTGGTGCCAAGACCTTGGAGAGGAGGCAAGTACAGGACATACCTTGTGAGTGCTACTAAATGATCTCTTTCTGCTTCCCACAGTCCCTCTCCCTGGGTAACTCTGCCTAACTCACGCCCACGCTGGTGTGGACACACACACACACAACACACACTCTCACACGCTTTCTCCCTCAGCGCAGGGAGGTAGAACAGGACTTTTTGTTCATGTTGCACTGTTTTCAAACAAAAACTCTCCTGCCTACCTGCTGATGGGTTCCTGATGCTGAGGTATCCCAAACCAGATGCTCTGCACCCCCAGCCTTGCCACCCCTGACCCCAGTAGGCTGCCTGTTGCGTTAGGCAGTTTAAGTTTGGATACCTACAGGTTGGATGTCTCCACCTGAGCCAGCCATTCCAGCTCCCTTGATAAGCAAGGTGAGAACCATTTATAGTGTGTTATCCATTTGTCTCACTGGAGTTACATCCTTTAGGATGAGCTGACCCCTGGACACCACTGACCAAGTGTCCCCTGAGGAGCAAGGACAGCAGCTGGCGATGCAGACATCTCCCTAAAGGCAGCTGAATCTCGCTCTCAAAATCCATTGCTTTTATTTGAAACACATGTGGAGCATGTGCATGCAGGGATATCACGCTGCTGTGATGTCCTTAGCACGGGCCACCCAGCCAGAGAGCTCACACAAAGTGCACTGGGTCACACACAGCATGGAACTTGCTCTTTATGACTTGTCTCACACCACCCTTCTGTGGAATCAGAATGTGCCACTTCTCTGCTGTGAGATCGTGCTCTCTGGTCCCATCTGGGACCTGGTGCAAGGATTCTGCACAGGGAGGGAACCAGCAGTGCTTGCCTGGTGGAAAACCCCTCCAGACACCATGGCCGGAAGGAGGCTGTAGGAGGTCCTGGCCACTACAGTCCACTTTATAGTTGGTCTTTGTTCAGTTGTGACTCTAAAGGGTATCTGAGATTGCCCTGGCTTGGTATCTCAGTGTAACTCAGCCCAAGGCAGCCCATTGATATGCAAAGTCTTGAAGTGAACCTAATTCTCCTGCTAGACACATGTCCACAGAGCTGCTCACCTGCGGACACCAGCGCAGAGCCAATTAGGCACATTAGCATGGAGTCAGGCCAGACTAATTGTGCTCTGCTTTTCCTGGGCCCTGTGAGCCTCCCTTTGGCTCGTGCAAGCTGTGGCCATTTCACTTCCAAGGGCAAGAAGAGACCTCAGTGGCATCTGATCAAAGCAGGGTTTTTCGTAGCCCGGTAGTGGCACAAGCACCATTCAACTCTCACGTGGGGCTGCCAAGCATCGGGTGCCGTGCCCCCCAAAAAACATCCCTGCCCCAAGGCACTTCAAAACAGTACCTGAAGTAGAAAAAAAGGAAAAGTGTTACCAGACTGGTATGAACAATATAGACAGGAGGTGGCTGATCCAGACTGAGAGATGCTGTGGTAAAGGTGAGGTTTCATGGGTCCCAGATCTCTGCTGACATCCCCACTGAAACCACTCAATTCTCATGCTCATCCACTGCAGGGTGTATCTCAGGGACTGCTTGACTACTCCATCAGCAGAATAAAAAGCCACTCCTGGCACTGTCATCTCCGTGTGTTCCATATTTTCTATATTTTTCTCCCTTAAATTCCTATCTTCTGGAAATAGGTTCATGTCAGCTTTTATGTTGGAAATAGTTTTTGAGTTTGTCCTGCTGTGGAGACAAGTTAGGGTCTGGGAACTTTAAAGAGGTCCAAATTCAGAGGGTAAATAAGCATTCTTCCTTCTTCCACCATATCTGCATTAAGGATTTATTAAACGTCAAGGTCCTGCCATGACCTCAGAACCTGTGTCTTCCACACACCCCAATATGAAAAGACACTGGAGTAAAGAGAAAAAAAACCACTCATATGTGTTTTAAAATTAGAGTGTAGACACCTACTAAAAAGTAAATGGGTACTCTGCCCCCAGATTTCCTCAGGTTAGGGCCAGCTTTTCTGATTATTCCAGCCTACGGTTCCCATGCATTTTAATTATTTTACCCACACTAAAGCAAACACACACAGTGAAGATAGACCAGGCATCCCAAATCAGTTTAATGAATGTTCTCATCTGAGAGGATTCTCTTTCATAATGACTGAGAGAGATGAGAAATATAACTCTCTAGCCTAGCTCCCCAAGAAGCAGCAGGGCCCCAAAGATATGAAAAAAAAAACAGAGCAATTCATCAGAAGCAGCAGGAGAGAAAAGCTAATTAGAGTTGGAGACGTAAAGAATGAAAAGCTGAGCATGGAGGGCACTTTAGGGAGAGAAAGGAGGGGAGCTCGAAGAGCCACAAGCCTAAATCTGTTGTGTGAGCTGTAAGACACACTAAACACCTGCATAAGAAGGAGAGAGCTGGTGTTTCCCACATGCTGGCAAAAAAAATGGCTTTGGGGAAATACACCTTTCTCATTTACAGGATTTGTTCCTTGGAGAAATCTTCTGATTCTTCCCTTGTTCCGTCTTACCTTCCTTTTTCCTGCCTACAAGCAGGCACTGTCCCTGGCTGCCCTCATTTGCAGGGATGCTGGTGTGCATGTTTCCCCTCCATCTCCCCCTCTTCCTCACTGAGTCTGCCCCCTCTCAGCACCAGCAACATCTTCCTCGCTGGAGCAGGGAGGTGAATTGGGTCAGGCCAGCCCCCACGCTGAGGCCAGCCCTGATCCTGGCACAATGCTGGGCACTCTCTGCACCCTCCAAGGACAGGGTGAGCCACCATGACCTGCTGTCCAGGCTGCAGGATCTGCTCATCACCCAGGGTAATGGTAAGAAAACATCCCTGTGCTTGCTACAGGGTTGATCCCTGTTCGATGTTGAAATCAGGGCACGGAAAGGACAAAGGAAAACATAAACTAGTCCATGCTAACCCAGCAGTCACGGTGCTGCCCCTGCAAGGAACAGCAAAGCTCCAGTGCCTTTTGAGCTGCTGTACAAACAACCAAGCAGGTCCTGCCCCAGAGCACTCACAGCCTGAGAAGACGAAGGAGGGAGGGCAATAATCCTTTTCTCCTTGTTTCTCCAAATGCAGGCTACAGGCAGTTTTGTTGCACAGAAATCTGAGGGCTGGTGTAGAGGGGATCAGCATCCAGCCCTCTGCCCGTGGGTAGCGTGGATGTGGTTTATTGGGCTGATTACAATCATACTTTGCAGTAGTTTGCTGGCTTGTTTTTTTTCCATGTCTGCTTTAAGCCTGTGGAGCCTTTAAACACCAGGGCAGTAAATAACAAAGAGCAGTGGACAATGCAAGCATGCTTCCAGCTTTTACATGCTGCTAATGCAGATGTGAGTTCAGACCTTCATGGGCTAGAGCTGCTGGATGTGGCTGTTGTCAGTAGGTCTCACTCCTCACAAGGCAGCAGAATGCCCTCCTTTTGGGCAGGTGCAGACACAAAAGAGTGAACCTGCTGTTCATAAGAAACCCACCACCCATCACTCCTTCTTCCTCACATATTAGCAGGGAGCAGTTCCTCCAGAGGCATGTGCACCAATAATCAAAACAATTCCCAAAGTCAAGAGTAAGGGCCAGATTTCAGGGACCAGGTAAGACCATCCCCCCTTGGCATTCCTGAGCTCTTGATGCTCTTGTATTTTACTTGGCCTTCTGCAATGCCAAAGCAATGGGATAGAAGCAAGACAGCTGAGCTGGGTGCCTGTCTTCTTCCTTGTCCCTCTTTAACCTGTAGAGGTGTCAGGTGATATCTCCTCTTGGAGAAAGTTGTCCTGAAATGCACCCTACGTGGTGAAAGGGGAACATGCACTTGGTGTAAAGCAGGAGCCCAGCTTTGCAGGGACAGGGCTGGGATATTAGAAGGGCTTAGAAACAGGACTCCTGCAGCATAAATCCTCTCCATATTTTGCCTATTAGCAGAGTGTTCCAGATTCAGGTGTTGGTTACACAGATCCCAGGCTAGTAGAGAGCAATGGACTCTTAGCAAATAAGGGAAAAGCAAGCAGAAATGTTGGTAGCCAGCTGGCCATTTCACATGCAGAACTGGCTAGTCCATCAACACCAATGATAAATGGATGCACACACTATCTCATTCCATAGAGGAACTACAGTTATGGTGGTAGGATATAGCTAAGGGAAACCAGACTTTACTTTTCCCACTGCTTTGGGACTACTTACATTTCTATTGCTAATTGCCTGTGTCCCACTGTTTAGAGAGAGGAGGATTTCAGGCAGAGAGTTTGATTCTCTTGTATTTAAACTCAGATAAACTGACTTGCATGGGAAATATCCATGCTAGAGAAAAGTGTTCCCCAGTGCAGGCTTTAAATCCATTCCCTATGCTGATTTCTATTCTTTTCTTCTGCCTCACCTTGCTGTGAATCCACAGCTGTGGATTTCCAGGTTTTTGACTGTGAATCTACAGCAAAGTGGTGTCCAGTTCTTTCTAGAAGGGAATCCATTTCTCAGTGTCCAATCTCTTTTAACACATGTTTTAACATTAATGGAAACACATTAAGTGGCATTAGGAAGTGGAGCAGGGGAACTGCTCTACCGGATCATATTGCTAATTGCTCTGCTGCTGGTTGTGTGCTTCCTATTCCTGTGACATTCCTTTGAAGTCAGAGTAGGATGCTCTGACATATCTGGTACATCAGGGAGCACAGGAAGGTTACTGCTTCCTAACTAAGAACAGAGGAATGGTTAATTCTCTTTGCCTGGCATCCATCACACAGCAAGGTCAGTGTCACACATTGGAGAGGCTGCTAAACTGGACACATGTTGGGAATTGGTAGCTACAGGATGCTGTACACCCTCTCAAAACCTCTGGAGGACAAGTGGTGATGGGGAAAAAAAGGTCAAAGTGGATTTGCTGTCACTCTAGGGACATGGATGAGAATGCTTGACGGGACAAGTGCATATGGATTTGCAGGTGCAGAGTAGCCGTGCTTTGCATAGGATCCCGACGAGTGCTTGCTGGATAGTTTGTTTGATGCAACTCGATTTTTCACTTTGCACTGGCCATCTGTCTCCGTGGCTGTACCGAAGCATCCCACAGACATTGTGCCACAGAGCTGCAGCACAATCTTGTCGCAGTTAGGCTGCTGAAAAACCTCTCGTAACGTCTCTGCGATAGATTTGCACTTCCCTCTCCACCTTGTACATGAGAACATGGAGCAAACAGACCAAAACATTCTTTACACAAGGGAACAGTAGATGAAACAAAGTATTGGGCTACTTTCTCTAGGTTTTAGGCAGGTTTTACAGTCTATAGGATACATCCTGGTGTCATGGAAAAGGGGCTATCAGGATGATTTGAAATTTTTTTAGCTATATTCACCCTCTATTCCAGGGTAGGCAGTCCCTACCCATCTAAAACCATGTCCCTAAGCAGATTATCATATAGTGTGTCTATCTAAAATGCCACCCGTGAGCAGAACAACTGCTGGAGGAACTCCAAAAGGTTCAGACACTTGGTTCAAGTCTGAGTGGGTGTTGTGTGGCCTGGATGTGCACTTGCAGTCAGCCTGGGCTCTTGCACGTCCTGGTTTTAGCTGGCTTGGAAATGCCCCAGAAATGACAGAGACACTCAGCTCTGCTAACTCAAGCCCCCCAGCTACCCACCATAATATAGATGTAGCCACAGGGAAGCACACAATGGCAGTCAGGTGGAGTAAATGCAGCACCAAAAGGGCTTAATCGCTGAGTGGAAAGAGGCGTGGCACGTTCTTCACCACCTAGTCATTAAATTAGGATCAGTTGTCCTGCCAGGAGCAGAGTCCCAGTTCAGCCGCCAGCTATTGGTAGCTGGACTTGGCACTGATGCAGCCTCTGGCCTCCTCCATGTAAGAGATCAAACACGACTGCTGCAACTGTCCGTTTGGATCCGCTTTCCTGCTGTGCAGCTGGCACTGAATTGTTTGGGAATGAGCTTCAGTCAGATTTTTGTGACAGTTGTTCCTTTTTTTTTTTTTTTTTTTGTCCTCTGGAAAAGGTTCTGGCTGCGTGTTTATCCTCCTGGCTCATACTGGGAGCAGCTGGGGTGACACGGGGAAGGTTGGTGGAGCTCCTCTCAAAGCACAAAACCTCTTTTCCAGGATCCTCGAGGTCTGTATGGTTGAGAACAAAACTTTTGAGTTCAAAGAGAAGCACTTCCCACATAACAGCAAGTTCTCAACAGAAATTAGTAATTTCCCTCCCCAGTTAAGATTAAAAAAAGGCACTGTGAGATCTCACCTCTGCAGCTTGATGGGAATGTCTCACCATTTTTTCCCCTAGTTGGTGGAGCAGCAGGGCTCCAGTGTGGGGGAAAGAGCCTGAAACCCAGCCATGTGCTCTGGGAATGCACAAGGTACAGAGAGGAAGATGAGCACAAAGCCAACAGGCAACAGAGAATGAAACCGTCTGGCTGTGCAGCGTAGCTGGAGTGGGGCCAGCCCAGCCACCCACACATGGGAGGCATTCACAGGGTGGAGACCACAGCAAGGTGAGGGGTGTGCCCAGCTGGGATCTGTTAGATCTGTTAGATCACTTCCCCCAAGAGCAGTCAAAGCACATCAGTGCCAGCATTGTGGTCCCCACCACCACACAGGAAGGTTGATGACTTGAAGCCCATGCCCAGTGTCTCACAGCAGCTTTGCAGGACAGCTGCATAAGCTTCAGGAAGTATGAAATGATGCTTGCTCGAGGACAGCAATTCCAGATGTCCCAGCTATCTTAAAGCTGCAGTTGGGATCCTCTCCTGGCTGCAGTGAGGAGAAGGAGCAGGGTAAGTCATCAAGTTCAAATGTCTTTGGCTGCTTTAAATGAGCAGAGCTCCACTGAATTCAATTAATTTTGGATTATGTCTATCCCCTGAAGAGTCTATGTCTGTGACAGGATTGAACCCTTCCCAAAATGAGGCTTTAGTCGTTCAGCTCAATGGAAATATTGGACTCACCTCTAGTGACGGGTGAGGCAAGACCTGTGCATTGGGTTTTAGGATGACCACTACACACACACACACACACACACACACACAGAGTATTTGTGTAAGATTCACCAACCTCCTTTTGGGAATATTGATGGGGATCAAAATACTTGAGTTTTATTGAAAGGATTCTAAAATTGTATATACAATTTGTATACCCTTTCCATGGGATTTGAAGAAGCACCCTGTGAGCTTTAGGAGAGTCACATCCTGACTGTGGTATTCAGTTGCTTAGTTTGAAAATGCTATAGTAAGTTTGCTAATCCCAAATAAATCTGGCATGTCTTAACCATCTAGGAGGAATCACTGATGAAGTCCCCAATGAATCACATGCAACCTGCATTTTTTAATAGTCCTGTCGATGTGCACATCGATCTCTTCCAGCCAGCAGAGCTGGTATTGCCTTGCATACCACCACGTTTCTCAGACTGGCTTTCACACCACAGAAATACTGTTTCTCATTTCCCACTAGACGCTTTGGAGTTCCAAAATCTCTCCTGCAGCCTGATCCTGCGGAGTGCTGCGAGGGGGGCTGGGGCAGCCCAGCATCCTGCAGGAGATGCCGTGTGAGAGCGGAGTCCCAGCACAGGGGAGATGTGCTGACCTGATTCACCACCCCGATTTGCATGTGCAGTGTTAAGGGAAAACGCTGTATCCTATTAAATTAACAAACTAGCACATTCCATCAGCCGGTTCTCATGCCCTCGAGGCATCCTCTGGAGGTTTCCGCGACATGCCAATGAAACATTCAAACTACAAGACAGCCCAGTCACTTCCCATCCATTTTTTATGGTACCATGGAAACGAAGAGCGCCGGGCAATTCCTTCTTTAAGCTTTCAATAAATCACTCCACAACTGTAAGAGGTACGTGCCTTCAATGCCCCTGTGTTTCACTTGGCTCCCCAGGGCTAAGCAGGCTTCTGCCCCCTTTGCCATCTATCCTCTTCTCCCTGTCACCCTGTGGCCTCTGCTCCCCAAATAGCCCAAGGGGTTTGGTTGCAGACTGGCTCCTTTCAGGCTTTGTGTTTGCAGACATTGGAGGGCATCCTGTACATGTGCTGGGCTCATGTGAAGCCAGAGCCTGGAAGGCAGAGATGGTTTTGCAACAGCTCTGCCAGCCAGAGCGGAGACTGAGGGATACGGGACAGACTCAGCGACTCCACTGCTGCAAAAGTCACCTTTTGTCCTGCCACTGGGAATGCTACCTCAGTCATTTCTGGGCTTTGATGTGTCCATCAGAGCAGATTTTCTCTTTTTGCATCTCACAGCCACCCTCCTCTTGCCCTCAGTCACTGTCTGCCTGCGTACCTCTGCGCAACATTTTCTCTGCTCTTCAAATGCCACCCTCCTGCAGAGGTCAGGGATGCATGGAGTCCCCCTGGGTTGTACTTGTAGGTACTGATATGTGAGAAGTCATGGCATCTCTCCTGAAGGAGGATCAGCTCCTCAGCTTTCCATGCACCACAGCAGGGAGCAGTTGAATGGTTTCTGCTCAGGGCCTGGCAGCCAACGCTTGTTTGTTTGGCCCAGCTAAAGTCTAACCACTCTCCATCTCAGGGTTTCATCACCTGGGCTGTGCCTGAGATACTTGCAAGGAAAGTTTCCAATGGAAGACTCAGAAAAAGGAAAGAAAGAAGAAAAAGAAAAGCCAGACCTATGCTTTTCTGTCCATCCTGTCATTGAAGGAGAGCTGAAACCTGGATGCCATCTTCTGACACCCAGTAGGGCAGGAAACCCCCTCAAGCCCTATTCAAGGTCACTGCCTGATTGTTAACTCGTGGCTGGATCCAAATTGAAACTGCAGCATCAAAAGTTGGCCCAGGTGTCTCAAAGGGAGAAAAGTGGAAGTGGACTGTGGTTTCACCAATATGTACTGTAGCTCAGAAAGAAAGTTGCCAGTGACTTTGTCGCTGGGGTCTGTTGCAGGTGTCTGGAGGAGAGAATGTGTGTGCATTGTGTTCTGGGGTTTATTCTGGTCTGCACTTAATTCCACAAATTTTAGTGGAGTTTGGAGTGAGGACCTCAGCTTGAGCCATGTTCAAGAGATGAATGGGACCTTCCATTGGAAGCCAAATCTGTTGGACAGCATTGCTAAAGTGCATCTGCACGTGCAGATGCTCAGCTAGACTGTCTGGCTACTGCCCAGCGCTGATCAGCTCTCACCTGATGGAAATTGCTGGCAATTCGTGTAATCCAGAGCAGCAGAAATCAAAGGCAGGAAAAAAAATTACAACCCAAGCCTCCCTTTGATTTCAGAGGGCTTTGGATGAGGGCCTACATTGTTTCACTTCAGAATCCACTGGGGGAGAAACTGCATCCCACAAACCCAAACAGGCAAGGGGAAGGGAGTGGGTGTTGTGTGAGGCTGTCCTGGCTCTGCTTGCGTTAGGGGCAGCCACGTTGCCAGAGAACAAGGGGTCAAAACAAACATTAAGCTAAGAAGTTGCTGAAGCAGTGAGCAGGGAACATTTCCATTTGTAGCAGCTCTGGCTGTGGTGATTCCGCCAAATAAAACAATTTCAAGCTACAGGTCTCGTGTCTCCAAGCTGTAATCCCACCATCTTGAGTGGATGAATCCTATGGGACCAAGACTGGGATGTCAGTAGATCCACATTAACCCTCTTGTTCCTGAAAGCTGCCTTCCCATTTCTGTGCTGATAACTTAAATTAACGTCCCATTAAATTGCTTTCATCAATAAATTGTCAGAATGTGCCTGGACGCCCTTGGCAAGGTGGGATTTGTGCCTTTGCCAGATGGGCCTGGCACATGCAACAGCCATGAGCTGCTCACGGGCACTGGCTTTATTAAACATTAATGGCCTCAGCTTCTCTCCAACAGCTAATAATAAAAGAGATCGTTTAAGTTTATTCTGACCCAAGTGAAGAGGTTTAGATTTGTTGGGAAGCTGCTCGGTGATGTTTCTTAAATGCTGAAGTCTTGTCTTCCAGCAAGAAGATGCACCACTTATAACTTTAAAGCTCTGATGAGGCAGGTGGTATGATGGGGCTGTGCTCACTGGCCATGACCAGCTGGTCCTGACTCCTCATCAGCACTACCAGTCCTGACCAGGCTCCTTCTCCAAGGATTGGGCACAGGGCTTGGGGACAGCCCCAACACAGTCACTGACAGGTTCACGGCAACTTCTAATTGCCTCTCTCCTAACTTTGAACAAAATGGACTTTTCAATTAAAAATGTCCACATGAAACCAAAAATAGTTTGGTTTTTTTTCATTTGGTGAATGGCTTCCAATAATGGGTTGGATTGCTTGAAATTTTACTTTGCTGTGCTCAGAGGAGAAGGAAAAGTTTATCTTCATCATGCATGGGGAAAAAACCCAAAGGGCAGTTGTTAAGCATCTCTGGATTGGAGACCCCAAGGGGTTTGGGAAAGGGATTGTGAAGCAGCAAAGCCACAAAGCACCACAAATCCACCCCTACTGCTGCTTGCCAGCCTGCTCCACTCACCCTGTGCTGGCAGCTTATCTGCTGCCAGAAAGGTCTGTTTGCTTTGGCAGACAGTTTACCTGCACATTTGATAAATGTTCTCCTAATGTTGAGATCTGGGGAGGGATGGACATTTAACACATTTCAGGGTGTTAAGCTGCCTGCTGCCTCCCCACACCCCCTCCGGGTTTCCTTGCAGACCGAGCGAGGAGCAGGATGTGACCTCGTGCACTTGCTCGCGGTCCTCGCTACCGCAGGGGTTATTTCAAGGCTCCCCATCACCGGCTTCAGATTCCTCTTCCCCTTTTGTAGTTTCAAAAGAAAACATCTGTGAACGGCTCGTCACAACAAACCCCTGCCAGTGTCTGATCTCTTACGATAACATGCTCTAATGAGGTTATAGCTCTCCTGTCTCACAAGCGTTTCGGAGTTGCTTGGGCTGAATGAGACGGGAGGTAATTAGAGTGACATGCTTTCGTGCACAGAGAGAATAAAGTAGCACAAATTTCCTGAATGGACAAGAGCAGTTTGGCCTCAGCTGAGGGAAATAACCAGGCAGTGATCTAATTCACTTTACAGTTAATAGATTGTTATCTGCGGAGCCCTAGTGCAAACACGATAAGCTGTAAAGAAATACAGATGAAAGTCAGAGCTCCAAGTGTCGCAGAGATGCACATTCAGCCCAACGCTGGTCTCGTTGGCCGCAGCCCAGCTCCAGTTTGTGCTCATCCCTGGAGCTGGCTGGAGTGATAACACTCGAGTAGGGCTGTGCAATCAAATTGCTTCACGAATTGCAGGATCATTTGGCTCCAGCATCAGTTTGGGAATACATAGGTTTGCCTTGCAGAGTCTAAGTCACAGTGGGAAGAGCTGGAGTCAAAACCCTCTGTGAGTTCAGGCTTTGACTCTGGCTGCCATGCCCCATGCAGGGAGGAGCAGTGGTGTCAGCAAGTGATGCTATGGTCCCCCAGCGAGGTCCCAGAGCTGACTGAGCACGTCTGCCTTGATGCAGCTGGAGTCACAGCCATCCCCTGGCACATCCCTTCAGCAGTATGACTGCAGGCAGAGAGCCTCACATGCTGACTTTATCTCCCATACCCCTCCCCATCACAGCCCTGAGGTACAGAGGGGGTTGCTCCCACGTGCTTTGGAGGGACAAGACTCCTACAGTTTGTACCAGGGATGAGTTGCTATTGGAGAACCGAGGTGAAAGTGGATCTGTGAGTTTCCTCTGCCTCCGTGAACAAGAAACCATTCCTGATGTACACCTGTAGAATGCTTTGGCTAAAGGACTTTGTCTCAATTCTATAAGCACGCCAAGCCATTGCCAGTCACATCCATGATGCTATTCCCTCTCCTCTCTCTTTGCATGGAGCTATGCTGACTTTATCACTGCTGTTTCCAGCAAAGCCAGCTGCCAGCACAGACACACTATTCCCTGCTCACACTGCAACTTCATTGCAGCTCTGCACTACAGACTTCCCTCATCAGGGTATAACACTTCCCACCTTCTAGCTGCAGAAAAGGCAGGACACCCATGGGGACCTGGAAATTTGATTCCAGGGCCCACTGGTGAGGATGAATTTCTGCATGACCAAGGTGGTGCAGGAAGAGGGTCCACTGGGGTCTACTCAAGCATGTAATGAGGCAGAGTGTGGGGGGTGAGCAGGAGCCTTCCTCGTGGTCATGGGGTGAAACCTCACCTTCACACTGCCTCTCTTCCCATAGTCTCCATACTGCCCCGGCCTTATATGTAGTATACCATGCCTTTTATTCATTTTTTCTTTCCTCGGGCAAGAATTCTGTCAGCTTCCCAGGCAGGTTTGAATGTGTCAAAAAATGTAATCTCTTCAGCCAGATTTAGCCTACTTTTGGCAAGTGAGTGTACTCTGATTGCTGCTTCACTGACAGCTTCATTAGAGATGAGATAACCTCAGCCTTGCCTGCCCCATCCCTCCTCAGCTAAGAGCATCCAGCTCCTAGAAAAACAGAACAGCACAGCTCCTTATGGTCACTCTCCTCAGCATTTCCAGGAGTCGTTGGGTCCCTCCAAGCCTTATTGCCCCACTTGTATCATGGAGTACCTCAGATTTTTTTTCCATTTTTGCCCAGTTTGATGGCAAAGAAAAGATGAGACTGGAAAGATCCCTCCTAGGCATTTATATCTCTCCAGCATCCCAGCTGGAGCCTCCAAACATGCTGCCCAGCAGACATTAGTATGTGGTAACCCACCACATGCTGCTTTGCCCACTCCTCCAGTACAGCAATGGGGAGCCAAGGCTACAAACGTGACAAGCAGTGTGGGGCATCCCAAATGTGATCAAACTCAGCAAGCTGAGGCATATCCCCAACCTGTCCTGTGATCAGCCGAGCCATTAGAAAAACAGTCCCTGGCCAAGCTCTGACCATTGAAATCTTGCCACAAGCCCAAGATCAGACTGATGCTTGAGCCAAGGGCATGTCCTCTGTTGGTGGTTTGGGTGTCACCTTGTCATGAAGAGAAGGAGAGTTATGCCTGGGCATGTAAGCTCTACCACCTGCTGCCCGTGCAGCAGGGAGCAAGCCCTGGCCCACTTTATTTAACAATATAGACTTAACCCTGGCCACTCTTCAAGGCACCCTTAGCATCCTGCCTTTGCATTAGTGCCATGCCAAGCACACGGAGAGAAGCCTGACTTCTACTGCGAGTGCCAAGCCCCGCTGAGAGAGTGGAAGAGGCACAAACCGGCTCTCACTCAGCTGGAGAGTTTACTGAAGGCTGCAATCTTCCAATTGCTTGAAGAGCTGTCATTAGACAGTTTAAGATGGCAGATTGCTAAATTGCTTTAAGGCTGGAGCCAAGCAGCCTTCAATAGGGCACTCTTTGCTGTGAGGGTACGCATGCACCGCAGTCCTTCAGCGGGAGAGAATAGGAAAATCATTGTTTTGCTTCAAGCATCCTGCGGTGCCAGGAAAAGGCACAACTTGCTGTGGAGATAAGGGGAACAAGATACAGGGATGGGAATGAGAGCATCCAAAAACAGAGTCCCGAACTCTGTCTGTTACCTGGTGTCTGCCCCGTGGTTTTTCACGTGTTTTTTTTCCATCACTCATCACCCAAACTTTCCTCCTGTTACAGAAGGAGACAAGATTTACCGTAGCTTTTGCAGGCCTGGTGAGACTGACTGGGAGTAAACATCTCTGTGACCTCAGTCAGGGGTCAAGCAAGGAGCTGGGCCAAGGGAGGAAGGCAGGGAGGCAGAGGAAGGGGCTTCCTTGCATATCAGTTGGTGCAAGGGAGTTTCAGGATCCAGCAAGAAGCTGCCTGCTATGAACCAAATGAGTTTGGCATGTGCAAGTACATGCTACTGTCAGGGATCAGATCATTAGCCTCTCCTTAAAGCAGCACACATGGCCAGTTCCAGTCCCTGTCCTGAAAAATTCAGTGGTGTACCCTTGTGCTCCCAGGCACTGGAGCTTTCTCAAGAGAGAAGGAAAACAGCAGCCAGCACAGCAAAAACCTGCTGACAGGACCAATAAAACAAAGGGGAACCACAGTGCCTTTGGCTGCAGGAATAAGAACCTGAACCCATTCTTCACTGAATGCATCCCTTCTTCCACTGCACCCACAAGTTGCCTGTCTCCAGATCCTCAGGTGCACTTGGAATACCCTGTTTCCAGACCTTGAAGAAGTGTTGACTGGTCCCACCTCTAGTCCCAACATCTTGAGGGGGAGATACCATATCTACTTAGCAGTGGAGTCTAAGGGTTACTTCTCACAGGGGTCATGTGCAGTGATTCTCATTGTTGGTACCAAGTCCACTGAACAGACCCCACAGGACTGGATCTTGCAGGGAAATACTGATATTCCTTGGACTTGAAGTCTCTCTTGATGGATGTAATGGTTGCAGTGCGTCTGTGCTGATGGGGGTCACTCTGCCCAGTGGGAACCCCACAGTGCTGAGGGAGCTGGTCTCACCTTTTTCCAAAAGCTCTTATCAGCCACCTAAAAGCTCTGTGTCAACCCAGCACTTGGTAACCAGCCAGTGATGGAGTATCTGAAATGTTTCCTCAAAGCACCTGTGACACCAAACTGTGGTGGGAATCGGACAATTGGACCATGGGCTTGCCCATGCACTTCCAGCTCTCAGCCCGTTTGCTGCTTTAGGGAGAGACCTTTTGATCTACTGGTTCTGAAAGGGAAAGACCACTCAGTAAAGGTGCATCTGGATCTGTTTTGTCTCCCCTCAGGAACTACCCCTTCTCCCCTTAGTTGCTCCGTTTCGTCCAGTCCTCCACACTTACAGGTGCCTGCCAAGCTCACATTCCACGGGCCCTCTGTGCACACTTCCACTCCTGCAAAATTAAGGCACGTGACCTCCACAAACCCCCATCAAAGGCCTTTATTCCTCTGCTATTCTCCTTGTTGCTGTTCACATAGAACATGCATGTGACAGCCAGATAAAAGGCATCATTCTCGAACGAGCTAATTCAAGTTAACCAGTGCAGGGAGAAGGACCGAGCAACACCAAAGCGCTCTGGCATTTTGATGTGCAACAGGGGTTTGAGCCTTCAGCTCGTTTTTAGTTTCTAAAATCCCAACTGTTAGCCAGACACTCCCTGAACATTTGGCAGGAAGCACAAACTGAGGAAACCTGTCTTCCTTTGCATCTGTGTCCCAGGATTTTAATGTAGAAGAGGGAGGTTAATTTGAAAGACAGATATTTGAGAAGGTGAGCCTTGTTCCCACTGTGGGGCATGTATTAGGAGCTTAACCCTTATAGGTTCCTTAGTTCAGCCTTCCTTTTCCTCAAAATACTTAGGAAAGACTGGGACACCTCTCCTGCCAAATTTGGTTGAAATCAGCAAGTGTGTATATTCATAGACATGTAACAGAGGACCCTAAAAAATACATACTTTTTTAAGTTTTGAAAACTTTTTTTCATTTGAAAATAAACTAATTCAATTCATAGGATCACAGGATGATTTGAGTTGAAAGGGACCTTAAAGATCATGTAGTTGCAAGTCCCCTGCCATGTCCAAACTGTCTCTTTTTTTTTTTTTTTCTGTTCTTCTTTAAGCTTGGTAGACTGAGGATTTTTCTAAGATGTATTCTAGGAAGTGTATCTCCAGTACCTTGAGCAAGAAAATGCTCTTAATGCAAAAAAGATAACAGAAATATATCACAAGACTTTTGTCCTATCCTAAATCTTAAAACACAGATGCTGGTGCTACCTGCCCTGTCTGACTCCTGTTAGATTGTTTGCTGTGAAGGTCCGAAATAACCACAGGAATCTCTGCAGGCAAGGACTGAGGGGATGCCCAGCCTTTCTGTGCAGGGCCCTGGTTTAACTGCCTTTGAATTCTACCTGTGCAGGATCCTAATTTCTGCTGGAAGATTTCACTTATGATTTGAATTATGCCAGTGCTTTTGAAAATTGTTTTCCTTTAAGACTAGAGGTGCTGTGAAGAGCCAAGTGACACAAATCAGGGCTTAGGAAACAAATCCCGATGTACTAGCCACCAAAAGATGATGGATAGCACAGCAAACTGAGCAGGGAGAGGGTCACATTAGCAGAAGCTTCAACAAACACCTGACATCACTCCAAGGAAATCTTCTCCCCCCTTGCAGCCTGCGCGGGGCAGCTGGCAGTGGAGCCCCCATCCTCATGTTTCATTCCCCTCACGCCAAGAACGTGGCAAGATTGGGAGTGACAACAGCCTTGTGATTGTAATTGAGCAGGCTCTTTAGATGTTGTCCTGTTGGTGGGACCCCAGGGATCTCATTTTGCACTCCAGCTTGGAGCCCGGAGCTGCAAATGCTGGAGATGAGAACTCCTTCCGAATAAAAATGCTGCTCCGGTACTTCTCAGTAGTTTCTCACTGGGCTTGACATTCTCATCTACTCACTGCCCCTGGCAAACTTCTCTCATGGTGGCTCTTCATCTCCCAGCTCCACACAGGGAAATTAAAAATCCCCATAATATTTTTCTTTAATCTAGTCCAAGCTTCGGCTGCACTGGGGGCTGTTGCCCAGCAAAGTTTATATGGATGAGGGGTGCACAGCTCACCTCCTCTCCAACTAAACTCCTTGAAGCACACAAATAAAGAGGGAGCAGAGAAAAAACAAAGGAACAAAGAATAAAAGTCTCAGCAGAGAAATGCTCTGATTGCCATTGCTAAAGGGCAGAACAGGGGGGAAAGCTTGGATGTTTGCGAAGGGCAAACACATCCATCCCATGGTTCACTGCAGATTTGGAAGCAAGATGAGAAGAAACTGAAGTTTATGTCTTGAGCCACCTCTGCTGCTGCCACCCTCTTGTAACGGTCACATGATGTCTCAGCTCCCTGCCTGCTTCCCATATGGATGCTGAGCATCCAAAAGGCAAATATTTTAAACCTCCAAGACTCAGTCAAGTCCACGTTTTTGCCCTAAGAAGGTTTTTCCTGGCAGGTCTGCAATTGCATCTCTGATGTGGTTTAATCACATAAAAAAGGATTTCCACATGGTTTTCCTTGGATGATGCCTGTGTCACAGTTACCCACAGGATAAGATGATTTAATGGTTTTGGGTGATTCAGGCAATCACCAATCCACCAAAAAAAAGAAAATATTTGGCCCACAAAAGGTTTTTCTTCCAAAATTTCCACCAAAAGATATTATCTAGAAGCACCTTATTACTATACACCGCTTAACATTTTCCCAACCCAAACTGTTTTTCACACATCCTGAGCGAAAATCAGTGCACAGTTTGCAAGCTTGACAGAGGCTGAAAACCCCAGCACAGACTAATCCATGAATATAGACTGAATGATAAGTTACTTCAGGGAAGAGTGGCTATATTCAGTTACTTTGCTCCCCCTCTATTATTGCCAGCCAGCTCCAGGTTCAGAGATGCCTCTGCCCTGCCTGATAAATTGAAGGACTTCACGGACATATTAACACAGCTAGACCGTAGTCAGTGAGCAGACAATTGATTATATGTCACAAAGTCACACACTGGGCAATTTTGCTCCTAGGCTTTGCCTCCATTTCTCAAAATATACGTTACAAAGTGAAGAAATCAAAAGTGAGAGATAAGAATTAGTCTGCGTGTTAGGAAGCTGCTTGGAAAAGGCTTGGTGTCTCTCCCTGCTTTTGTGCAGCACTATGTGTCTTCTTAGGATTCTGGGAGGAACAGAGTCAGTCAGTCGATGTCTCGCAACTACGAGGTTTTTCTTCATGAAATATGAGATTCTGTCAAAACAAAACTTTTGACTCAAACCCAGTATTTTCAATGATATTCTCCTATTTTTTTCACCAAGTCTAAGCAAACAGCTTGTTCTTTTTTAATCCCCCTCCCTTTCGAATCACCATTTGTAAATGTTAAGGTTTTAGCTGAAAATGTTATCATTTATGTCAAAAATGTTGAAATCTTTCCCCAAGACCCTGTTGCCATATGTCAGACTTCATTATTCTGTGAAGACACTCAGGTGAGGCTTGTTCCCAAGTCACCTTTTTCACTCTGTGTCATAGTGAAGCCAATGTTGCAACATTTTGGGGAGCAGAAATTGCGTTCCCGGGGAATTCAAAAATTTCAGAGCCGAATATCAAGGCTTTTCTTGTGAAAACTGCCTGAAATAAATCACTGCTATCTGTGTTTCAGTGAGGGCTAGAGGTCATGGTGGGTTTTGGTGTCTCATTGTGCCACATGTGAACAAACACACAAGAGGCAGCACTGCCAGCAAAGAGTTCACGGGCTCATCTGACAAGACAAAGCACTGAGGGGAAAGGGAAGCAGGGAGAGGTGGAATGACTCAACCAAAATCATACCACAGGCCGGGTCAGAGCCAGGAGGAAAACCGGCATTTCCAGATTCCCGGTCCAGAGGTGGCAGGATTGGTCTGATGGCTTCATCAAGGAAGGAGTGAATAAGGGAGGGTGTTTTGCTCAGGTCATCGCCTTGTCTCCTGAGACCAGGATGATCAACCTGGCCTCTAACAGAGATCCACTTCTCTCCAACCTGCACTGAGGGGTCTTTTGGATAGCCCTGATGGCTCCTTCTCCAACATCCTTTCTGAGGGACTCTGTATCTATGTCCCCCTGCAGTCCATCATGCCTTTCTCTTCTTGCACCTGCCTTCTGCAGGAAACCCCCAAAGCCACTGGTCCTGCACTAGGTAAGGCAGAACCACTCTGAAGCCTGGAGCAGATTTACCAGCAGGGCAAGCAGATCCCCATTACCATCAGCTCAGATTATTTGGTTTCCAAAATCAAATGGCCCATGCCCTGTAGGGCTGTGCAATCCTGCAGAAGGCCTGAGTAGTGCTACCTTGGGTTACTCTGATGAGGCTTCAACAGAAAACATTGGTTTGGGGCTGTTCAGCGTGGGAGCATCCCTTCCTCCCCACCAGGGACCAGCCTTCTCTGTGCCACGTGACACACAAAAAAAAACCTCTGGCCCATCTGCTCCCGGGGCCACCGAGCACAACCCGCCTCCTGCACCTTCCCAGGAGGAACAAAAGGCTTTTCTTCCCCAGCCTGCGGCGGCTGAGCACATCAAAGAGGGGGATCAATATCTATCGACCATCGCTGTTTCCTTCAACTGTCCCTGGCCCCCGTCATTATATATCTGCTGTCCTTTCCTGGCCTGCTTTCCACATCAGGAATTCACCTCATTCCCCCCCTCAAAGAGAGCTCCAGAATTGGGTTCCTCAGAGCCAGTACTGATTCACAACCCAAAATGATGGTAATAGGAATAATGTTTGTCTGTGTATTACAGTTACTGTGGAAATCTTGTCTTTGTGGATAGAAAGAAACTGAGGTATTACATTTAAAAAGTCCTGATGGTGCCGTTCTGCTTGGAAAAAAAGTGGTCAACATCAGCACAGAAAATGTCTCATTGCATCCACACATGGGGTAGAGGAGATGAGGAAGTAAGAGGTCTTTCCAGATGTGGGACATTCCCTGAATCTTTAACTCACCACGTTTGGCATCACTGGGAATCCCACCCTCCACCCAGTCCTGCCTGGGCATCCCATCCTCTCCCTGTAGGTACGTGTCCTCCCTCTGTGGGCAGCTGGTTCAGAGAGCTAAGGCAGCAAAAACATCCCAAACAAGCAAATAGTTTCCCACTGGTTCATTTCCCTGAATCGGCTCACCCCAGGGTGAGCTGTGCATTGGTCCCTGCAAGGCAAGGACTGGGAACAGACAGGGTTTTGGAGGCTGAGCTGATTTGCTTTGGTTTCACCAGGACAAAATTACTCTCTACTCTTGCTGAAAGCTCAGTCACAGCAAAGGTGGGTGGAGCCCACCCTTGCAGCCAGCACCCCAAACCTGATGCCTGTCTTCTTGAGGCCTGCCTGAAAATATTGCCTACTTTCAAAAAGAACTTCCTCCACCCCCATTATACCAACTGCTAAAAAACCAACAAGCAGCTGATGGCAAAGGACAAAGGAAAAAAGAAATCTAAAGAGCAATAAAGAGCAATACTCCAAATTTGACACAGGCAGTGTCTCTTGGCCACAGAGCAGCAGAAGCAGCAGTTCATCTCTTCCCTCTTTATTTGGGATAAAACAGCTTTAGCAAGCAGCTGAAGAGATGCTGCCCTGGGACCAGATACCCAGCAACTCCCACAGCCCATTCAGTGGGAGACCAGTACTTGCACCCCTTGGAACTTGTTGTCACCCCTGGGAATCAGTGCCTACCCAAAATCCTCTGGATTTGACCTGGTTCAGCTCCTGCCCTGGTAGGGCTCTGGGGCACAGCACAGGTGTGCAGTGGGTGAACAGCACACTGAGATGCTTGTGCAAAGCAGATATCCTCTCAGCATCTGCAACAGGGCACATCTTGACTGCATCTTTTCAGATAAAAGCTTGGATCCACTCCTCACCTCCATCCTGCTCCCCACCCCCAGTGTTTACTGCTCTCAGACTCTGATTTAGGTGGTTTACTGTGGCTTTCATCTAAGTGCATCAGCGTTTTTAAATTAGTCACAGGTGACTCACAGGGTTACAAGAATAATGTTAAATTACCAGACATACACAGCCCATATACTTTATTACCTCATTTTTGTATCTTCTTTATGGTCTGTGATAGCAATGACCTTATAGTCCGTGGTTGAAGAGCCAGTTAAACTTGTTCCCTGTCAAAACAGTAATTAAAAAATTCCTATTGGGTAGGAAGCAAACCTTTACTCTCCAGTATATTTCTCCTTCCAACGAGGCCCCTGAATGAGGCTCAGTGAGCAACAGAAGACAATGTGCACAAAAGTCTCCTATGAACACACTTATCAGTGGGGCAGCGCTCAGTCATCTGCATTAATATTTTAAATAAATATGTATTAGGCTTAACTTCATGCAGTTTATGTCAGAGCCAGAAGCATACAGAAGTTTCTCTTTGGCCACTGAGCAATATTTGCTCTGATTAAAAAGAAGGAAGGAAAAAAAAAAGGATAAATGCATTAAATATATTTTATTTGGCAAACAGTTGGTATTGGTTTTGCTTTTAAATGAAGATTGCAGATTGATATCTCCTTCTCTTTTTTTTTAATGCCCTTCTTTTTCTAATGTTACATCAGTCCAATTGGAGGAAAAGAAAATAAAAGGGAAGGGAAAATACGGTATCTGAGGAAATTTTGGAGGTTGAGGTTATGAAAGAAACAGGAACAAAAATAGAAAATTTAATTATTTGTTGAGGGAGGGAGAGGGATCAATTTTATCTCCCTGAAAGTTGTAGTCAACCTTAGTGAACAGTCTCACAAGGACACGTGTTTAAGACAGGCCTTACCTGATTGCCCAGGACCTTCTCCATCTCCCCCAGGAGTAACACCAGCAAAATCTTTCTGGATGGTGGCAGGAGCTCAGGAGCTCTCAGCCAGCGCTGTCCTGTGGCTGCATCCCCAGGTCCTCTGTGGACAGCACAGCTCCCAGCCCTGAGAGACTCTGGGAGGAGTTGTTTCATCCCCATCTGAAGCTCTTGGAGCTCTGGTTTGGGAGAGCACCTCCAAAAACCAGTGGAGACAGCACTGATAATATTCCACCCCACTATTCTCCCTGCTCTGGCATTATAGACATGCTCCTCCACCCCTCCCCCCGCCCCCACCTCCCCCCCTAAAAAACCCAAACCCACAACTTTTCCCTTGGGAAAGTCGGTCAAATCCAATTTTCCAGCGCGTGGACCTCACTGGGTGCCAGGTGTTTTCATTACTGGTTAGAAACAAATTCCCAGAGGCTGTAGAAGTGCTGGATGAATCTCATCTTTTCCTCTGTCTCCTCCCTCTCCATTCAGATTCCTTTTATTGGTGTCATTTACAGGTTACTAACCAAGTTGAAACATTCAAGCTGAAAGTCCAGCCGTTAAAAAGCAGCAAGGCATTCAAAGCCTGCTTCCCGTGCAATTTTAAAGTGCTGCACTAAGGAAATGTTCAGGAGAGTGAAGCTTTCCCTTTTATATATCCCAGAAGGCTTACACTTTCTAATAGACCCATCTAAATCAACAAAGTATTCCCCAGCCAGGGCCAAGAGTCGGCGAAAATGGCTCGAAGGCAACTGATGCAGCCACAACTTTCCACTGGAAGTTAATGAACTTTTAAAAACATTTTGGAAAGTGATGTATGCACGAGGCTCCTTAGTGTATCACAGTTAATATAATGCATTCCTTTCCCTGGAGGAGACTCTGGCTGAGCTATCAGCTGTAAGGTTGTTCTTTTGGAGCTTTTCCTTTATACATACAATCCCCTCTCTCTCTCTCTGTCTCTCCTTTTGTTTTGCAGGGGAAGCAAAAGGCAACCAACTCCCTCTTGTATAAATCGTGTGCTTCAAAGAATTTGAAGGGCAAATGAACAGGGGGAAATCAAAATCCATCTGGCTGAGTGGATGGAGGAGTCAGGGCACTGCTCTGGACGTCCCAGGGATGTGTAGCTGCACACTCACCTGCACATGAGCAGACATATCACTGCACCCACACTTGAGGAACAGGAATCTCTGGCATAAAGGGAGCGTTGCCTCATCTAAGTGGCCTCCTGAATCACAGGCCAGCAAGTCATGAACGGGGGAAGAGTGTCTGGAAAGCTGCCTGGCAGAGAAGGACCGGGGGGTGCTGGTCAGCAGCCAGCTGAGTATGAGCCAGTGTGTTCCCAGGGGGCCAAGAGGGCCAATTGTATCAGCCATGGTGTGTCCAGAAGGACCAGAGCACTGACTGTCCCCCTGTACCCGGCACTGGTGAGGCACCTCGAGTGCTCTGTTTATTTTTGGGCCCTTCACTGCAAGAAAGATATCGAGATGCTGGAGCGTGTCCAGAGAAGGGAACAGAGTGAAGCACAAGTCTGATGAGGAGCATCTGAGGGAGATGGGGGTGGTCAGCCTGGATAAAAGGACTCTCAGGGAGGACCTTATTGCTCTCTACAACTACATGAAAGGAGGTTGTAGACAGGTGGGGGTCGGTATCTTCTCCCAGGTAACAAGTGACAGGATCAGAAAAAATGGCCTTGAGTTGCACCAGTGAAGGTATAGATTGGGTATTAGGAATGATTTCTTCACTGAAAGAGTGATCAGGAATTGGAACAGGCTGCCCAGGGAAGTGATGGAATTACCATCCCTGAAAGTGTTCAAAAGTCATGTGGATGTGACACTCGGGGACGTGGTTTAGTGGTGAATATGGCAGTGCTGGGGTAAGGACTACACTCAATTTAGAGGTCTTTTCCAGCCTCCATGGTTCTGTGATTCTATGGTTTCTCCTCAAGAAACCTAAAGACTCCTGCACAGAAGTACTCCTGTACTCCTTCCTGGGACACTTCAGGATGGCCTGAAGTTCATCAAGTTTATGTTACTGGGGTCCAGCAACAGCTGCCAGACCAGAAAAGAAGTAAGGAAAATGGGGCAATCACAGCCAGGGCCTCACCTGGTCCAGGAGGCCACCACTGCTCCAGCTCCATCCTTAAATAAGGTCTCCTTGAAGATAAGCTATGGCAAAGGCTCAACAGCTTGTTTGGAGAGGGCCCAGCCCACCATCTCTCTCCAGACAGCCAAATGGTCAGTTATCTCCAGCCTTAGGAAGCTGAAGTCTAGGTTGGGGTTGAATTTATTTGATTTCCAGATACCATCATCCATCTTTGGGTGTGTCTCTGAACTCTTTTTCACACTTGCTCTCCCAAAACACGATTGGACTCAGCACAGTTCTCTCCCAAGACTGTATTTTCCCTGTCCCAGTTGATATCACCTATCTTTTTAACTGCTCTGAAGATTATCCCTTTTTCTTTTTTTTCACCATGGAATTACGGTGAGAGCTCATCTTGAGAGGTTATCACAGATGACCCTGAAGTCGTTCCTCAAGGCAGTGCTTTCAAACACGGAGCTTGCTATTCTGTAAGCACAGCCTTGCATTCTTCAATCCCAGAGGGATTCCCTTCAATTTAGCTGGACTAAAAGCATCCTGCTGAACCATGACCAGTTAAGTACACAATCCATATCTCTCAGTATGAGTAACCCATATCCTCTTTATTTTCTAGCCTGAAAATTTCTGTGTCACCTATAATGCCACAAAATGTTCCTCACCCTTATATGTTCTATATCACTGCAAAATGACTTATACAAAACCTTTAACAGTGGTGAAGCAAGACCAATCTCTGAGGAAGCCACCTCAAAATAGCTCTGCTCATTGGAGTCATGGCATTAATGGCTTTCAAAATGCAGCAGAGAACTGCTCCACTTAATTGTTGACCCCTTGATGCTGCAAAATGAACACTTTCAAAATCAAAATATCATGGGTGATATTCCTTGAAGGAGTTTTATTGGCCATATCAGTGTGGGTGCCTTCCTGTAGTGGTTTAAGCCTGGCCAGCAGCTCAGCTCATACAGCCCCTCACTCCCTCCCTGCCAGTGGGATGGGGGAGAAAATCAGAAGAACAAAAGTGAGAAAACTCATGGGTTGAAGACAGTTTAACAGATAAAGCAAAAGCAAAATAAGGTATGAATTCACTGCTTCCCACTGGCAAGCAGGTGTTCAGCCAAGCCCAGGAAAGCAGGGCTCCATCATGAGATCTGGGAAGACAAATGCCATAACCCTGAACATCCCCCCCTTCCTGCTCCTTCCCCAGGTTTTATATGTGAACATGACACTATATGGCCTGGAACACCCCTTGGATCAGCTGGGGTGAGCTGTGCCCTCTGTGTCCCCTCCCAACACCTCGTGCACCCCCAGCGTGGCAGTGGAGGGGCAGAAGAGGCCTCGAGGCTCTGTGAGCCCTGCTCAGCAACAACAAAAACACTGGTGTGTTATCAGCACAGTTTTCATCACAAAGCCAAAACACATGACTGCAGAATTTAACTCTCTCCCAGCCCAAACCAGTACACTTCCTCAACCCCAGCCAATGATCATAACATACTAACAGGCTGTTTTGAGTCTGCCCTGACTCACCCCTCTAAGAAGCATTCAGAAGTTTCTCCAGTTCTGAAGGAAGCTTTGCTAATATCTGGCAGGCAAACAGCAGAGTGAAATCAATAGGGGGAACTGAAGAAGATTATGGCTACAGGTCATTTGTTTACACAGCTTTGCTGGTGACCTGACTAGGGGAAAGTTAATATAAGCCTGCAGTTTTGGAAACCAGAAAATGTTCCCATGTTCAAGGAGTGCAGGAGTCAGAGCCTGTGAAAATGGACACATTGGAGGAATGTCCAGGGGAGGGATATTTTAGCTTTCCAGTGTTAACCATTTTATGGTGGGTCAGAATACAATCCCTGAGAAAGACTTCAGCAACAAACCAGACCCCGCTTGAGGTATTCTGTTTCAAGGGAGTTTAAAATTTAAAAAAAATTCCTTTTTTTTTTTCCTTCTTAGCAAACTTCTACAAATAGGAGATATTATTTAGATACTGGAATTTTAATTAACATCTCTATCCACACTCCTACTGCATTCACTGTACCTCTGCACTCTCACCATTCTCCATCTCTCCAGAATGATCACATCCTACTATGTTTTTCAGAAGTCTACATGAAATTTCCTATCACAAATATTTTGCTGAATATGAAACATCTGGAATGGACAAGTAAAGCAGAGTTGTTGTCCCTTGTATAACACACTGTGCAATCATCCAATAAGTTGGGACTTGTCTTTGAAAGTCATCGGGGAAAGAGGAGGGATGTGATGGCTAAAACCTCATCAGTGACTCAAAGAAGATAAACAAGGACCAGGTGTCCGTGTTCTCCACCAGTACAGGAATTAGAGACCAACAAGCAAAACTAACAGGCAGATGTCTTAAACAAACACAAGGATGTGGTTCATTAACCCACGCACGGTTGAGCTGTGGAGCTCCTTGCTGCAGGATGCTGTGGATGCTGGAGATGCAAAAGGGCTCAGAAAGAAACTAGGCAAGTTGTCCCCAAAAAAATCCATCAGGGATTATTGGAGCTAAAAATACTGCCTCAGAAAGACTGCATGCAACTTCATGAAACTCCATGCAAAGCCTTCCAAAGTGTCCAATGGAAATATTATATATTTTTTCCCTATTTTTCAGTGCTTTTTTTCCTTTTTTTTTCAGGTTTATTCATCTAGCTGGATTGATCCAGCAGTCTTTAAGCATTTTTGGCCTATTTTACTGTTTAATTTCCCAGCAGGATTTTGGTACTCTTAGTGAAACAAATTTTGCTATTACCAAGAGAGTGCAACAAAAATCCACCTAGCAGGCTAAGAAATCTCCATGGAGAGACAGAAGGAATGATATTCCTATTGTTTTCATAACTCATATGCCAGAGGGTACAAGCTGCTGCATAAGGCTGGAGAAATTTTACAAACCAGACATATTCCTCCAAGTCCATCAAGAGACCTGAAACACAGAGCTGCAGACACAACTCTGCAGATAAGGAAGGTACTAATCCACTTATTGCCAGACACGGGGCTGTTAGGGAGGTAAAAGAGCCACCTCAGAATTCCTCTCTTCCCTGAGCATCTGCAGAGGACCATGATCATGAGATGCTGCACTGGTTGGGGCCAGTCCAGCCATTTAAACCTGTCCTGCTACCCAGCCTGGAAGGAGGAGCCCTCCAAAGGGTTAAGGGATGTTACTGGAACAGTGATGCTGTTTTGGTGCCATATGTTCCTCATCGTCCCACTGTTACCAAGGCAGCTGCTGGAAGAGGCACCTGCACGTGGAGCAGCTCCTGCTGCAAGTGCCCAGGGACAAACCTGAGCCTCTCTGCCTGCCAGGAAACACAACACCAGGCATCCAGAGGGATAAATATTATCCAACCATCACGCCATTTCCATGTCAGGGAAATCATTGCCATCACCAGAAACTGACTGTAAATCTTCAGCTCAACTTTATTATTGCTAAGAGAGTTTTGTTGCCCTGCTCTTGGGTTGTTCTAATCCCTGGGTCTTGGGGACCACAGAATCTTGGATAATGTTTTCCTCACTGTTGTTAAACGAAGCTTGCGAGCAGCTAAGTGCTCAGAGATGAGGCACCTCTGATATTTTGGTTGCTCCAGTATCTCTGTGCTGCTCTCTGAAGGATCATCACCAGGCTTCCATTCTCTGACTTTATGTCTTCCAAGGAAGAGGCAAGTCACCATACTTAAAATGCTTGGTGGTCTCCACAGGGAACAGTATTAATATCGAATGCAGATGTCTACACTGGAGCACCATGAACCTCTTTGCAAGACCCTTACAATTGTTTATTCACTTGATGTGAAATTTCAAGGTTTTGAAACCAAGCATCATCTGTGAATGGCTCCTTCTAGTCCCACTTCATCCCGAGAGGAGAGCAACTGCATGGCACAGCACATCACCTCTCCAACAAAATAACTGTGTGGGCTGGATTAAGGTGATCCCTGGGCTGGGATGGCTTGCAAAGGTTAATAGCAGAAAAAGAAAAAACATTTGCTGAGGAAATCTAGAGGTCTCAGCTTGTTCACAGGAAATCCACAAGTAAAGGGGGGAAACAAAGGGGAAAATTCCCTGGGAAATTGCCTAGATTTCTTTATTAAGAGAACATGGTGTTGAATATCTGATTTAAGTCCCAGCACAGTGTGCTCTTTCAAAGGGCTTGGTTTTGATGGGAACTTCATTGAAACAATATTTTTTGTGCTGGAGGGACTAAGGAGAAAGACTCAGGTGCCTGTTTTAGGCAGCTGGGAGGCAATAGGCACTGGTGCTGCACAGCCAGCACATACAGACATGCTCTTCTGACACCAAACCATAGCAGGGACCTGAACCAGGCTCTAGAAAGGCCCCCTGCTTGCTGCTGACCTACCTGAGCTACCTCTTGACACCCTGAGGCCTTCAGACTTGCTAGGCTTATGGTTTGAGTCCTGTTATGCCACAGTGACAGGGAAAACTGTGCTCTGAACATTCAGGCAGGGCAGAGAATTGAGCATTTTCAGCTGAAGAAAGCATTACATGTCACAGGGAAACATTTCGCAAGCACTGTTTTCATTCCAATGCAGAAGGAAAACAAGACTGGAAATCCCAAGGTTGCCCACTGTCCTGGTGCAGTGTCATTCTGTTTTTCTCTCATGCAAAGGCTGGAGTTTTTCCAGGAGCCCACCATTATTCTGCAGCTGTATTTGCACACATCCAGGTCATACCTGCCAGCTCCACTTTGTCACTGTGAGAGCTGCAGCTGGGCAGCAGTGCTACCTACTGACTAAAATGCTCTAACTCTGGAGAAGGAGCCCACCTTGACAACCACTGAAAAGTCATAGAATGGTTTAAGTTGGAAGGGACTTTGAAGACCATCTCGTTCCAACCCCCTGCCATGGGCAGGGGCACCTTCCACTATCCCAGGTTGGTCCAAGCCCCGTCCAACCTGGCCTTGATCACTTCCAGGGATGGGGCAGCCACAACTTCACTGGGCAGCCTGTTCCAGGGTCTCATCAACCTCTGAGTAAAGAATTTCTTCTTAATATCTAATCTAAACCTGCCCTCTTTCAGTTTGAAGCCTTTCTTCCTTGTCCTATCACTACACATCCTTGTCCAAAGTCCTCCAGCTCTCTTGTGGTGCCTTTAGGCACTGAAAGGAGCTCTGAGGTCTCCCTGGATCCTTCTTTTCTCCAGAATGAACAGTCCCAGCTCTCTCAGCCTGTTTCCATAGCAGAGGTGCTCCAGCCCTGGGTCCATCTTTGTGGCTTCCTCTGAACCTGCTTCAACTGTGTCATTCTTACATGGGGAGCCCCAAAGCTGCAGGTAGAGCCCCATGAGAGAGGACTGGAGGGGAAAAATAAAGAATGGTGAACTCTTAGGAGCTCCTAAAGCATGACATTGTGTGAAGAGTCTAAGTAACACTGCAGAATTGTTTAATTAAATCATGTGGGCACAGTTGACAGAGAGGCAGAGTGTTACCTCCATGGTGAGAGATGACATGGGATCAGGGTGAGAACAGAGGATCACACAGTCACTGTAACAGTAACTGTAGGAACAGCACAGCCATTGACTCCTGCACCCATCTCAGGTCGCCAAAAAAAAGAGAGACGGAGTAAACTGCTTTCAGACTTTCCTGCTCAGGCTGTGTCAGTCTGATTCTTGCTGCAGGCTGGACACAGTTTTCCCAGCAGGGACACAGCTGAAGGTCTCCCAGATGACCAGGTTGAACTTCTGCCTGAGACAGACTTCAGGCTTCTGGACCCAACTGGGACTGAGCATCCCACCATTCAGGTGTGGCTGTTGACAGCCTCACTGATAACAAACCAATTAACATCAGGGCTGGAAGCTCTACACAGACTGGAAATTGTGTCAAAGCCACATGTGGAGACCAGATCCCTGCTTCCCTTCCCAACACTGCACCTAGCCAGGTGGGCTGGGGGACATCAACCCAACGCCAGCACGCCCAAGGAGCAATGCAGGTCATTCAGGATCTGTCTCTTAGTGTGGAAGAATGAGCATAATGGGACCTCCCAGACCAGCCCATATTGTCCCCAGTTCATCATGCCGTGATCTTGGATCACAAAGCTCACTCTTTCTCGTATGGTGTCCCCAAAATGCAGGGGCAAACCCTCCAGTCTTCACTCCCACTTTGCACTGATGAAAAGTACCACGGGCCAGTGCCCAAAGCCAGAATAACTAGGGATCATAGAAACACGGAATGGCTTGGGTTGGAAGGCACATTAGAGTTGATCTAGTTCCAGTCCTTCTGCCATGGGCAGGGACACCTCCCACTAGACCAGGTTGCTCAAAGTCCCATCCAGTCTGGCCTTGAACACTTCCAGGGGTGGGGAGCTCACAACTTCTCTGGGCAACCTGGATGTCCCAGCACTACCAGACTACCTGTACCAGGAGACCATTGCAAACATAGCCCTCTTCACTGGCCAGCATTAAACAAATGACTACTCGCTAGAGCTGCCCTGTGCTCCTTGGAAATCCTTATCTTTGGGGGTGGTAGCAAAACATCCATGCCCACAGCACATGTGGTGAGGCACAAGCTCTCCCAACACCATGTTTTTCTCAGCACACATATTTCTCCCTCGCTGTGGTCTCAGTGTTGGGAGCAGAGGGCAGCGTGTGTCTGTGTGTTTGTGTGTTTTTGTGTGTGTCTGTGTGTGTCTGTGTGTGTTTGTGTGTTTGCACACAGCTGTGGAGAAAACTTTGACCTCAAACACAACCACTGCTGCCGTGGCCAAGGGAGTGATTTGTTATCACTCACCGACACTTAAGCATCAGCAAACAAGCCTGGAAAACGCCACGGGCTAACAAACCACTCCAGATCCTGCAGGGAGCTTGGTTGCTTTTACAATGCTCTGCCCTGCTGCTGATTCTATTAAACACTGAGCCAAGCTGAGCACTTCAGAGCAGAGGATTTTCGATGCAATCAAGTGCAGGCAGCAGCATCCTAGAGGGGCAAAACAGCCAGGCTCAGCCTGACCTTTCAATCCTGGGTGACTACAGCTACAACTCTGCAGCAGGATGAAGCCAAATTAGTGATTTTTCAGAAATGTTTTGCTGATAACAGCAATCACTCTAAGTTGCTGAATGAATGCAGGCACTGGTGCCCCGCTTCCCAGATAAAAAGTGATTAAAGTCTCCTTAAGAGCTTCTAAATCTTCTCTTCAGAAATTCCATTAAGCAATCTAATTAGCTAATTCTATTAACTGATTAGGTGATATTAATTAGTTAATTTAGGGGGGAAATTTATAAAGCTATCGAAGGAAATACAGAAAAAGGAGGGGGACTTTCGACCAAGAGCTTCCTTTCTTCACCCCCACAGCGCCTTAATTAGAAATTTTAATTAGCCATATGCTGGGGGTAGGGAATCTCTAATGGACCTCTGCTCTCCCCACCCTCTCTCCTGCTAGTCATGCATCTACTGGTAATTCATGGTGTCCAATGCAACTGTGGAGGCTGGAGGTTTGGCTTTTGGGTATGTGTTCTTCTCTTTTAGTCCAGGCTGCACTGCACAGTGCACTAGATTATTCATTTAGGAGATTAAAAACAAATAAAAAACCCCAAAAACCTGGTTCTTAGGACAGAGCACCACAGGGGGACACTGAGCAGCTGCCTGGCAGCCTCCAAAATCATTTTTCAATTTGCAACGAAGGCCCTGGGAAGCTGGCAAGTGCTCCTCATGCCAGATTTACAGGGGAAGATCTCCAGGCTGGGAAACCCCAGGCTTTGGTTCATACCACTGCACAGTCTCCTGCCGGAGCAGGTGGGTGGCCCGTGGGTGGTGTGAAACAGGGATGAGCCAGTCCCCAGGCACATTCCCAGAGATCCTGGGTGAGGATTCAGTCCTGGCAGCTTTCTGCAGCATTGACCAGATTGGAAACTCGGCCACCATCACCACTGATACCATGATTTCAGCTCCTGATGAATACTGGCACTGGTGCAACTGAGCTTGCAAATCCTCCTGACCCGGGAGGACGTACAGGGCCTCAAACGTGCCAGGACGGCTCCCACTGTATCCCAGGTACACATGAACCCAGCATACCAGTCTGTCACCAGTTCCACATAGATCTAGCAGGGGGAGGCAAGAAATCTCCCAGCAGCTGCAACGATTTCTCCTGACAGGCACCCACAGAGGAAAGGCTCAGCGTGCTCCGGGCACCTCTCTAAATATCTGCTCCACCACTGCTTACAGTGTCCTTTCTCCAAACACAATGATTCATGAAGGAATGGGAGTGGAGACCATCACCATAGGGTCCCCAAGGTCTCAGTGAGGGGTTGAGCTAATTGCATCCCAGCTGCATAAGTAAGACCCTCACATTCATTAGCTTTAATAACCCAGGTGGGCAAGGGTAGAGGTTGGGGAGCTGCAACGTGAGGAACAGGGTCAGTTGGTTGTGGAGAAGGATGAGGTACTGCAAGTCAGAGACCTTGTACTTGGATCAGGAGCTTCTTGGGCCAGAGTTGTCTCATGCATCACTTCTGCAGCACCACAGGAGACCCTACTCTGGGATGAGTTCTGTCACAGAGCAAATGCAAATGTAGCCTTGGACCGTGGTGGCTCTGTTATATTAATGCTGGCAACACTTCTGCTAAAAGCATTAGTGCTGCTGCCTGCCTCCTCCCACACCCACCCATAGCAGGTTTCTGAATCCAAGAAGTGACAGCTTTTAGTGTAAATTTTGAGGCTTTAAGCTTTCCAACTATGCCTGTACCATGCTCTCAAGTCTTCCCCAGCAACCATCAGGTTCACAGGTTTTCAAAGTGGAAGGTGAGGATTTGTGAAATCCCAGGAACTGGGGCAAAGCCCCAGGGATGATGTGACTCAGCCAGGAGCCCTAGCAGTGTTACACTGCACTGCCTTGCATCCTGATGGGAGATGAGGTTTGTGGGTGTCCTGGCAGGGAAAGGAGCTGCCACACATTCTCCAGGTTCCTGAAGTGACCTTCTCTGCAAGGCACTTACCTCCTTGCATGAGACTTCATGGCTTTAACCACAAATTCTTCCTGCAAAGTGGAAGCTGCACCTCTCACCTGTGGTGTGAGCAAAGTGATTTCCAAGCTGCGCTCCTGCTCCATCCCAAGGCCATCTCGAGGAACACATCAGTATGGAGCTAGGTTTGGACTTCATCTGAAAGTACTAAACATTGCAGAGGCTGTCTGATGAAATCAATTTCTGGAGAAAGTGGTTTGGTCCAAGACAAAACACTTAGGTTTTAACAAATGTATGGCAAAGTGACTGTTTACTGCCTCTTCTGGCTGGATGCTGAGGGGTCCCAGGGATTGTCCTGTTCAGAGGGGGTAAGTCCACAAACATTGCTTGCTAACAACTCGGAGAAACTCTTGGTAGGAGATGTAGTGTACACATCCCCTGTTTCACATTGCTTTCTTGAAGGTACCAACCGTGCCAAAACAAGGAGTTCCATGCCCAGAATCCAACAGGGCTATTTGCACACTCTTTTATTCCCAAGGGCCAGCATGCCATGCAGTTCAGATCTCAACCACTTCAAGATCTTCTTACCACTAGGCTGGGAATGAAATAGTCCAAAGAGTCACTCAGTAATAAGGCTCCTTTCCTTCCCAGCTCCCTGCTTTCCTGGGATCGAAGAAACAGTATTAGCAATAATCAGTGATCTCAGTGTTGGCCTGAAACACATCCCTATCACTGAGTACTATCAGGTAAACCTCTGCTGCCCAACCCCCCTGCCTCCCAAGATACACCCCAGGATGCTTGCAGACCTGGGGAGCAATGTCCACCTCCAGTAACCACCCACCTCCCTCACCCTCCTGTCACTGTAATGGCAACAGTCTGGGAACAACAAGGACAAGCACAGAAGAACTTTTGACCTGAGCAGCACAAAGTACAGGGTGGAGAGCTCTGGGGCTGACCCCACTGTGAGCTATGAGCATTAAAAGCCTGAGCTGCATAAGGGAAAGATTCAAGCTCAAAATGTCAAAACTGGGCACCAAAACTGATCTCAGTTGCATGCAGAAAGCATCAAGATGTTTATTACTATTTCAACCCAAAGCTGTTATTTTTTACCCTGTTTCTTTATTCTGTGACACAGCCAGTCTACACTCCTATCTAAGTCTGCTGAATCTTATTTATTATTTCACAGCACAGATTCTTTTCTTCCTCACAGTCTGAGGGCACAAGGAGACTCCAGATGTGTTATGTCCAGTCTGCCTCATCGTTCTTATCAAGAACACAGAAATAAGTGCATTTTTTCCAGTGGTGTGTAATTCCAACATCATCCCCAATAGAGGATGAAAAGTGCAATTGGTTGAAAATGTTTCTCACATCTTTATGTCCCACTAAGAGCTGGACCATACCTGTAAAACCTCTGCTGGGAAGTGCTTCACATTCTCTTTTCTATGGAATGAATGCAGGAGGGCAGCAAGGATGTGCAGCATTAAGTTTAGGTTATGGAAGTTTCCCATGCAAGAAGAGACTGAAAGGCTTTGAATTCTTCCTCTGAACGGAAAGAATTATCTGAGCATATGAAATTAGAGGCTGTAAAACTACAAATAAGGGAAATATTAATATTAAACAGTTGTTCACTATTTGCCATGCCAGAGGATCCAGGAATGCTCCTAAAATTTGCAATTGAGCACATTTTAGACACAAAAGTAAGCATGTTTACCCAGCGTACAGAGTCCATCCACAGAACTCAGTGCTGAAGGATGTTGTGTAGGCCAAAATCCTGTTTGAAAATTCAAAGAGTTATGGTGGATATATCGACCAGTGGCTACTGAAAACCTTGGTCTGGCAGAACCCTGCGGCTTCAGGGGTGCTCAGCTGCTGAGTACAACAGTGGACAGTTTTTGGGAGAGCCTGGAGAGGGGACATAGTGGGCACCGTGGGATCACTGCCCTACAATCCTCTTCCTCTGCCTGACCCAGAGCCAGACCATGCTAATTGCAGCTCAGTGTGTACTTTTGAGAGGATCCCTGGAGCAGCAGAAGTTGGTACTAAAGTTCAGCTGTAACAGGAGCTTTGTTTAGCGGTGCTGGGACCAGAAGGTCAGCAGCAGCTGCTCTGCCAGGCTTTAACGCTTTGTTCACCTCCACGCACTCCCCGTGCAGAATTTCCTGTTCCCCCGGCAGTGCAAGGAAGAACCTCCTTTTATTTTGGTAGTGCTATTATTCATCAGTCTTAGCTCTGAGATAACGCCGAAAGGCCGGCCTGCCTGCAGCTCTGCTGGGCTGTAACACAGTAGCCAGCAGCAGTTTCTCGCTGCTTTTTCTCAAGCAACCCCAGTGGCACCGGGAAATTTCGCAGCTTGTGTTTTTGCAAAGTGCTGCTCAAACGTCTGCGGTTCTCCGGAGGCACGGGGCTGCACCAGTGTCAGGATATTTAAATCAGGATAAACCAGAAGTACTCAAAGTCCCACGTTGCAGGAGATCAGTGTAGCCGTGCAGAGGGTTCAACTGCTGTTTCCCAGTGTGGATTCCCACCCAGTCTGGATTTTCCTGAGCATCTGCAGGGCTGGGGAGTGCATGTGTTAACCTGACATAAGTCAGGGAGAGTTCAGAGGTGACTATAAACAAGTAGAGGAATCTATAGGAGGCCATTATGTGGAGTGACTCAAGCACACAATGGATATCCAGGAGTCCTGTGGCTGCCAGACCCCATTCTGCACCCTGGCACCACCCTGGCTGCACCAGACAACAGAGTGGGTATGAGCCCCTTTTTCAGTTCTGAGTACATAGGGAGCAGCAGCACAGTTTGCACCTATCCCTCTAAGATGTTCTTGTCCTTCAAAAAGGACAGCCACATCATTGATGCCTGATGCAGATGACCCCAGGCTGTGATAAACCCCAAACTATGCTTGGGAATCACCTGGGAAACGCCAATAGGGCCATGCCAAGGGCCGTCTACCAGCACAGACAGTCCTGTGCTGCCGCGGGAGCCCGTGCTCAGGACCTGTGTTGTTTAGCAGTCGAGATGTTCCTGATGTACCCACCTTCCCTGGCTGCTCTCAGCCCTAGAGGTCTCCCCCCAGACCGGTAGCACATGCATTTCCTGCAGCTCCTGAGCAGCCAGCCCAGCCTTGTGCTGCAGCAGACCTGCCAAAACCTCGGCTCAGCCCCCACAGCCCTGCTGCCCCCGGGGCAGCGACGTCTCCAACTCTGGCAGCACGCCACGTCCTGTGCACATGGCCAAGGCATCTTGGAGGAGATAAAACCACAGCTTCCCAAGCACTCACCCACCCTGCCAGGCCTAGTGCCACGTGCCTCCCCGCTGAGCTGCTCTCTGGGTCAGGTCGTCTCATATCACAGCTCTTCAGCAGCCCCTGCCTGACCATTCAATTATAGTTCCAGGAGTTATGGCTTTAAATTATGCTACTGGGTAATGGTGATAGCCTCTGATTCTCCAGTCTTCTGGTGAACAGTTGTGACACTTTGACCAGAAACCTCAAGGAATTCCAGTTGCTTAGAAATTGCCCACCCTGCTCACTGGGGTTTGCTGGTGTGAAGGTTCTCCGTAGCTTTGCTGTTCAGTGCAAAGCTGAAACAGTGCGCTCAGATGAGAGCATCATAATGTTGGCCACATCACACACAGGGTTTCTCATATCACAACCTGGCAGTACTCATTGTCACCTCGTGTGTCAGCTCTGGGACATCCGTGCTTTTCTGTAAAATGCTGGAGCACTCTTTGTTCCCACTCAGAAATGGCTTGGAGGACTTGGACAGTGCTGAACCATCAACATATCCTGGCTGACAATATTGCACAGGACTTTGTGGAGTACATGTCACAAGGAAAAGGCTTTCATATGCAAGGATGCTTCAGCATCTTCATTTCTGTCTAGATTCATGTCATGAGCATTTATTAGGACAGACTTCCATGCCAGCAGTATATTAGGGGAAAGAGGTACAACAGAGCTGTTCATAGGAGCAGCTCCATATAAGCATCCCGGCCAGTCTGGAGAAGCTCAAGCAACATGATACATCCACAGCCATGGGGTCCATGTGCACCTATACCCCAGTGGGTCTCCATCTGCCCACAGATGAATGTAAGGAAAAAGCCTTTTATAGCTGAGGAAGCTGCTTCACTCTCTGAAGTTGCAGAGGGGAAGCAGGATCACATGAAGAATGATGAAGGCACCTCCACCAGCTCCACCACAAGCAGCTGTGGCAGTGGGAATTCAGGCTCTGACACTTCACAACATACCAGACCAAATTCTCTGTGGAGGCAGACAGAGTTCAGCTCCAGCAGAGTTACACTGGGGGTCAGTTTTGACATATCATCCGTGAAGGACAGCAGGAGAAGGCAGATGTCCTTATCTGGTTTGAACCAGGCTGTGGCATCACTGGCAATCCCTGAGGTGATGTAGACCCTTGGGCCAAGCCAAGAAACCTGATTGGTACTGCACCCTCCAACTGTTATTGCACTGGGTCATAAAACCTGCTTCATACACCTGCTTGTATCATCCAGTTCCATGGGGAAAACAGCCTTTCTGACCATCCCCAGAGATCGGTTTTGACCTGATGAGTGAAGCTGGCCAACCCTTGTAACTGTAGCTAGTATGGTCAGCATTGGCTTCCCACTCCTCAGGATTTGTTCTTGCTTTAGCAGTATGGGTTTGGAGCCTTGCAACTGTGCTCTCCTTCACTGTTCAGTGGTCAGCAAATCCTCAGAGAGATGCAAGCCACAAGAAGCTGCAGACATACCTTTCTGCATGGGTACTTAAGGTGACCAAGATTAGCTCTCATAACACCATGGGTTGGGATGGGAATACAGCCAGGACTGAACACAAGGACCTTTCTTTCACTATCCTCCAGAAACAGACAAGGAGACACAACCACCATTTGCAAAAAAACCACCAAAAGTAAGAGGGACCTTTCAAGAAAATTTCAGGAACAATAGTTATCTATACCCAAGTCAAGGTCCCTGAAATGGACTGTGATGCCCATCATCATCAGGTAGCACTTATTAATGTCAGTCCCTGCCAGGACAAAGCTTGATCCTCTGTGATCCTCAGGGCAAGCAGCAGAAGACTCAGGACCAGACAGAGGTAGATTGCTATCCCACTCTCACTTTTTCATTCTTCCTTTTCCCTGAAATCCATAGGAATATTTCCACGATGCAGCAACATTAAAGGGAATATGATACTGCAATATCCTGTGGAGAGGCAGCTGTAAGTCAATTATGAGCTACCTTTAAGCCAAGAAAAAGTCTCTGAATTTAAGAGGAGAGACACCAATGAAGTCCTACTGGGACAGACTCTACAAATAAAAGAAAGAACATTTTTGCACAGTTTCTTTTGAAAACTCAGAAGAACAGTGCTGGGCAGGAATAAAGCTTTCTCTGTGATTCGCCAGAGGACTCAAAGACTCCAGAGGAAACGTACCCTCCTCCAGTAAATGACAAAGGACCAGCTCTTCCCCTTTTCTCACTGGTTGCAGTGTAGTCAAAGCAGATGTGGTGACCCACCATAAGTCAGGGTTTGAGTTGGCTGCAGCAACCCAGCATATGGTCAAGTGTTTGGTCACTCCATGTCCCAGTCCTTTCCAAGAGCTGTAGGAAGGCTGTTTCCCAGCAGAACCTTCAGCTGATCCCTTCGCTACAGGTCCTTCTCCTCCCCCTCGGCTGGCTGTATTAAATAATATCAGGGACATCTGCTGTCTGTTGTTCTTTTTCTTTCATCCCTTCACCAGGCAGAGACCAGCCGGGCAGGAACTCCAGCTCCCTTGCATTGTTTTGGATCTCCCTCAGGCAAAGAGGTGGAGAGCAGGGCCCCAGGTCACATCCGACAGTTCCTTTTAGCAGCGTATTATAAATATTTGGGACAAAAGCCTTCTGGATCTACTCAAACAGGGCTTTTGCCAGTGTAGAAAAAGACACACATGCCAGCAAAGTGTTTTGTTTAACTCTGTGTTCTGGCTCTTTCCTAACTCACCAGGTATTAAGAGGAATGGGAGGTGACCTCAGGCCAAGCAAAGTCAGTCTGTAGGCTTTCCCACTGGAGTCATGGGTAGGATCGAGCCCGGAGCCTCACAGTATCCAAATGTGGGCCAAGAATTATTAATGCATTTGCCCTGTTACCACCGGTTGCAATGGACCACTTCACTTTCCTCCCTCTGGTGCAGAGTTCAAGCCCCAGTCAAGAACTTCAAATGAGTTTTCCAACTCTTAAGAGCTCCAGAATTCCTAAGGGTTTGGCAGCAAGGAAAATACCGCACACCTCTGTGCTTCAAAACTAAACCATGACTCTTGGATTCCCACACACCGCTTGCAAATAGGCAAAAGAAAAATAAATAAAATTGCTCCTTTCTGAGAAGATCTGGATGCAGCTTCTTACCAGACACAGGTGAACTGTCATGGTACTGGTTTGGATAACATGATTGGCCTCCTATAGCCTGGATCCAGTCTGGCAACCTCAGGATACATCATTCCTTCCAACAAGATAGGTTAAGGGAGCAGAGACAGGGAGCAGATCCCTGTGCATGTACCATGTCCCTTTAACAACCAGCATCAACCCTCCCAATAACTTCTTCCTGTTGTCTTTCCATTGGTGAGATTGTAAACCTACCTTGTACCTTGTATGGCCCTTGTCTTACTTGTTTCCCTGCCCCTGTAACATCAAAGACATCCCCATAATTGTTGGCAGTGCAATAAGAGTGCCTCTTGTTGCAGGGCAATTGATTTCACTGTCACTGATGCAGACAGCATCACTGGGGACTGAAATAACTTCAAACCAGCTTAATTGATTAGGCAAAACAGCTGAAATGGATATTAGGACCCTGTATGGACCAGAAGTATAAAGGCAAAAAGCATGGCAAAGCACATGAATGCCAGCCTCCAGCTGTGCTGAAGGGAGAGGAATGAGGGGGAAACAGGGAGCTATTTTCCTCATTTTATTCAGTCTCAGCTTCACAGAACTGGAGAATAATTTGGGTTGTCAGTGACCTCTGGAGGTCTGTAGCTCAGTGCCCTGATCAAAGCAGGTCTAGGTTCAAGGTCATCTCTAGTTGTTCAGGGCCTTGCTCCATTGAGTTTTGATTACCTCTGGAGATGGAGTGCTCACCCTCCCTGGACTTCTCTTCTACTACTTCAGTGCTCTCATGACCAACATGCTTTTCCTCACGTTCAAAATGAATTTCCTAGGCTTGTGCCTATTTCACCATCCTTTGTTATGCACATCTTCTTAATATCCCTTCTTTAGGTATCCCTCCTTTAGCCAGCTAAACACAGCAAAAATCTGCCTCCTCCTTTTGCCTTCTCTTCTCCTGACCCCTTGAACATCCCCTTTGACTCAGAGTTAAACACTTTTCTTTGACTTCTAGAGAGAAAAGCAGCAGCAATTACTGCTGGATTTTGGTAGTAGAGGTTGATGTCACCTCCCCTTCCAGCCGCTCTCTACACTTTGCTTTCCAGCTGAAGCTGTTCAGCAATTTGCAGCTGAACGTGTAAATGGGCTTCTGATGACCAAAAGTCCCATTTCTCATCAAGCTGAATATTCACTACAAAAATGTACCCAAGGAAAATCACTAGAAATTGGGTTCCTTTGAAAAATTTCACCCATTCTCAGCATCCTCCCCCTCAGCTCTCCTGGGTGTTAAATATTAAAGTAAGGAGCTGCTGGCTTTGATACAGAAGTAGTAATTCTCTGCCTGAGGTATTTCCTTTCCTGGCTCTCCTCCCTTTCAACTCAGAGTGATTTTATTTTTATTTTTAATTCTGTAGTATTTGCCTATTTCCAACACCTCCCCCACGTGGCATGATGTCAAATCAGCAGCAAGCAGGCCAGCAGGAATGTATATTCCCATTACCTTCAGCACTAGAGTTGAAGTTTTTAAGACATAGCCAGTAAATTCATCCTTCTGCAGGGTGATTGCTCAGCAGAAGTCCCTCTTGCAGGAATGTCACTGTGTGCTTCCCACAGCAAGGCAGCCAGAAGGTTCCTGCTGTTACCAGCAGATGGTTGGAGGGTCAGCCACCACAGTGCCAGGGCTTTCTGGATGGCTTCACTGCAATGCAGGTAAGCACAACTATTGCTACGTGTCTGGGAAGAAAATGTAAGGCCACAGCCACAACTGGGGAGCCCCTCAAAGTGCATTTGGAAGGGTCACCTCTGTCAGGCCCAGCGCAATTACCTGGGAAAGGACAAGCACTTTCCAATTATCCCAAGCCCTGCCCAGCTCTTGGCCTCTCTGCAATCTTGTGTGGGAGTGAGGTCTGCAGGACAGTGTGAAATCTCCCCCATGGAATTTGTGTTGCTTTACAAATGCCTTCCTTTTATTACTTTTGTCCCATAACAAAGGCTAAGAGAACAGCAGTACGTGGTCTGTCTGAGCAATGAGATTTGTTTCACAGGTGAAACAAATGATCCAAGGACCATTTCCTTAACCCACCAACACATGAATGAAAGCACTTTAGTTTCCTCTTGTTTTCCAAAGAAACCAAATCCTTGCCTGCTACAACTCAACACAAGTGTTATTAGATCAGCCATCAGGAGATGACCAGACTCAAGGAACCAGATAAGAGGACACTGGAGATACCCACAGAGGTGTTGTAGGACCTAATGTTTGTTACAGGTCTAAACTTCAACTGGCTTGAATGAGATAAGCATATATAATTCTGGGCCCTGCTCCAAGACCTAGGACCTGATCTTTTCCTGTCCCCAGTGACCCAAAAAGAGGGTACTTTCTGTGCAGCTCTCACACAGAACAACACTTATACCCAGTAAGTAAGAATATATACCCTTCTGCTTCAAAAAATTGAAGTGTTATGCACGAAAAATTGCTTTAGGAAGGGAACTGAATGTGTGAAGACTCTGAACACGGTCATGGGAGGCAGGTTTCATATAGATGTATGAGCTACCATGCTTGTGGTGCCCTGCAACACTTTCCCTAATGCTAGGGACAATGGTGATCTATTTATTTCATTACAGACCTTTGCTGTGTTTTAAGCTCCTGCTAATTAGAAATGTCTGCTTCAATTGCCATTGTAACACTGATTTAGTTTCATGTAGTTTTAAGTGGACTGAAATGTTTCCATCTATAATATTCCTCTCCTGTTTGTCTGCAAGCAAGAAAGATAAATGCTGATCAACCTGACAGATAAATCAGACACAACTAAGGTGAATTATTTAGATCAACTAACATTTATCAGGCAGTCATTGCATATTCCAGCATTTCTGGAGTGTAAGATAGCTTTCCTGGACTTAAAAAAAAAAAAAAAGTATATTGCTTGATTGCAGAAACCTGAAATACATTTCTTGCCATAGGGATTATTACAGGTCTTTGCAAAACAAATTTTTATGTCTTTAAAAAGCCCTGTTGCCACATATTTTGTAGCAAAAGCTGACAGCAACCTAGCAGTGGAGCATCACCTCTATTTTCAGTCAACTTCATCAGCTTCTTCTTGATCTGAGATCTTGACCCACAAGTCACAGTCTGATTGAGAGGTGGACATGCAGTCCCCTCAGCAAAAATGTCCTGCATTTCCACACCCAGGTGGGCATCTTCCCTTCTTTGATGACATCCATAACCCTGGGCAGGGATTATCTAGAAAACAAGCCCTTTAAACGTAGGCAGCTGAGTGCCACTGTCTACACATGAGCTAAATGCCCAAGTTCTTCTATTTGGGAGCAGAGATCTGGGCCTTGGTTTGGTTGTTCAGTTGACACTTGACATGTCTGGAGATTGCCAACACACTTGTACACAGCTGGCAGATGCAACCAAGGAGCTTTGGGAGACCCTTCTGGGGCAGCAGCTGGAGTCCATACCTGAGTCTTGAGACTATCTCAAAGACAAAAAGGCATTACAGGGGGAAGGGAGTCATGACCCTCCCCAAATCCCCAGTACATCCCAATGAACATAGGGAGCAGTTCATGTGCTCAGCTAATGCCTGTCTATTCTAGAGAAAGATGACTTTCCCTCCAGACTCCCCTGGCTGTACTGAACGACTCTCCACCAGCTACAGTGGTGGAGATGCCTAGACCTCATTTGGACACCCAGCGTTAGATGCCAAACATTTCTTACCTTGATTTCATGCCGAATTGCCTCTTGTGTGCACTGAATCAGGTCACATCGCCCTCAAGTGGAGAAAGGCACGATCACAGTGAGCAACGCCAGCCAGCGATCACCCAGATGCTGTTTTCTTTTGAGGACACTAAAAAAAGCAAGGGATCTACCCAGTCCTCCAGGAGAATGTGTGCTATGAAAAAGCTTGGTTCCAAGAACACAAAGATTTCAAAGTACAGACGAAAAAAGCTACAATGTAGGAGGCCATAATTCATGCTGTCGAGCCACCACCATAATTCAGCCACCTTGTACAGTTCCATTATGATACCATCTCACCCAACTCAACATCAAACAAAAGGTGGTACCAAAGCCAAGAATATAATTTACCTCTCCTGGATACCCACACTGTGCCTTTATCACAAGAGAAAGTGTTTGCTTTATGGCCTGATTCACCGTCCAGCCGGCGTGCTGAGTGAGCTTGGGCCCCTCTGCTGAAATATGCAGAGTCTTGTAAAAAGAAATCAAAATAGGAGATCAAACTGAACTGATGTGAACAGCCAGACTTCTGGCAGCTTCTACCACCAGGGTGCTTGGCTTTGAAACCTTACTATTGTTCTTGGTTGGACTTTCTCCAGGTTAAAACAAAAACAAAAACAAACAAAATAAAAGCAACTGTGTAAGAACAAGAGCTCTTTTATATGGAAATGTACTGGCAGTGCCCACTTGTGTCTAAAGAAAAATCTGAACCTATAGATGAATGTACAGCTCTCTACAGCTTGGAGGAATGATTGGTGGTAGTGACAGGTAGTTATCTCCTGTTTGGAGGTATTGCCAGAGGACAGGACCCTGTGTGCTCTGTTTGCTTGCTGGATAGAAGAATAATACTGGAAATAAAATGTTGTGAATCCTTCACCTGGCTCTGGAAGGAGAATTCTCCAGCAGCAGCAGGCAACCTCACAGGATATGCAGGAAATGCAAACCTGGGATCCTTCCAGACAGGTTCACTAACTGGGAAGTGATCTTCCTTGCTTACATACTTTCCTCTTTCTACTCTATTTCTTACCCCCAAATCAGGGGAGAGCATCTCCTGTGGAGGTGGACCAGTCGCTTGAGATTCTCTTCCTCTGAGTCTTCTCCTTCATTCAATCTCACAGTTTATCCTGTAAAGTTGATGTTCAGGCTGTAGAAATGGTTGGTCACTCTACCAGAAGTGAGGGGCACAGACATATTCCAGGTTTATAATAAATTTTTCTGGCTACCTTGGATATACCAGGAAAATGGTTGGTGTCAAGGGAAAGTGCCTTCTGGGACAAATCTTATCCTCTTAGATTCACAGCAAGCACGTTTCCACTGTAGCATAGCCCATGCCTAACCTTTTCCCAGATTCCCTTCTAATCTCAGCCTGGAGCAGCTTGTGTGCAGCCCATTTTACAGCACAAGGACCTAATTACATTCTCCAGCTGTGCAACAGATTCCTGCAAAGCAAAATAAAGGCTAATAATGTGCATTTCTTAGCTACCACTCTTGGACCTCTTGGAAGCAGTCCATGGCTCCCAGGCTGACAAGTGGTCTGAAGGATGCCTGCACCCTTCCACTTTAACCAAGAGAGCTTTTCCTCTTTCATCCCTGCTCTTCTTATGCATCAGGCCTTCCCTTTCCACCCAACTTCTTCTCAGATTGCTAATTGCCCTCCAGAAAGCACAAACAAACCCATGCTCTGCTGCATCATATCAGCTTTGGCAGCAGCTGATGGATTTTTCCCCTCCCAGTTGCAAGATGCCTGACAAATGTCTTCATGCTCCTACATCTTCATCCAGTGAGCCATTCCTCTGGGAAGGCACGATCTCTTGCCAATGCAGAGAGGAGCACAGGCACCAAAAGGGGAACCCAGCAAGGTACAGTTTGTCTGGGAAACAAACCAGCTTCTCTGAGGGTGGTGGTGAGCAAGGTCCCCACAACAACGTCACCACAACAGCCAAGACAAGGAGGGATTTAAATACTAGAGAGAAGAGGAGCAAAGCTCTCCAAGAATCCCTTGCTCATCAAAACCAAAAGCAATCTTAATGAGAAATGCAGGCCCCAGGCAGTCATAGCAAGCCTTTTTCAGAGAGGTTCATATTCTATCCCCTACAAAATTTCATGGAGCATTTCACGGCGCGTAAGGGATCATCTAACTTTATCTCTCCTATACAACAGGCTGGGAGCCAGCCCTCTTTGGAGCTCGGTGATATAGATTTGGAAACAGTTCTTTGCTGAAAAGGAAGCGACAGTGCTGCAAGCTGTGGCCAGCAGCTGGAGATACCAAGGCACCATAACCAGAGGTGGCCTCCCCACTGCAGGATGCTGGGGTTTGGGGCTATGCCCTCAGCTAAGCCTGGATCTTAAGATAATTCTGCCAACCAATCTCTTTGGCAACAGTAGAGCCTGGATGCAGGTGAAGCAGAGCTGCAGGGCTGTCTGAATGAGAGCCAGCCCAAGCATGCTGGACATCGCAGTTCTGGCCCAGCTTTGCTCAGCAACCAGAGTGGAATGAGTACAAGTTGGACCTGGCATGACCTCATCAATCTACAAATGATTACCTAGAAGTGCTTTACACCCTTTAGATGCCCTGTTTAAGCCTAACTCTTTCAGAGACCTCAGCACAGTCCTTAGCATAACATCATCTATGAAACAGTACATATATCTATCTCTCTATATATACTGATATGGACATCTTAGGGAAATTTAGCATGAATTTGTCTGGCCAGTAGGTAGAACCTGAGAATGTCAAAGGTGTGAAGTGTTTGGGGCTTTTCCTGGGGAAAAGGCTAAGAGGAACAGCTTGAGTGTCATGAAGCCAGGAAACAATTTTTTCCTTATTCAGATTAAGACAAAATGGTGTGATTGTAGCCATCTGTTTCAGCTAGATGAGGATATTTTTAATTATTTCTTAAGAAATAAAAGAGGGATCTGATGGCCCAATTGCATTCCTGTCCCCAAGCTGGCATTCATACAATGTCCTCAAACAGCAGATGCCCCAGCCTTGCATGAAATTTAGTCACAACACTTATGCCAAATTTCTAGTAGTCAGTTTCCTTATTATCCTTTAAAAAAACCCAAACCAAAATCAGGCAAAACAACACTACACTTCCCTTTTGATTGTGAGCTTATATGTTTCCTTGTTTTATATTGAGTTTATTTCTATTTGTGTTCACATTTGCGTACAGTTCCTGTCAGTTCCACGTAACCTTCCCATGCCATATCTGCCTTGCTTTGTCCTTTGTTTGCCTATTGTAGTAACTGATTACATTGCTAAGGAAAATTTGCTTTAATCTGTCATCATGAAAACCTCATCATTTTGGGGCAGGCTGCCTGAATTCTTGTGAATGGTGATCTAGTGCCTGTGAATCAACAGACCACAGTAATAGGCAAATAGAGGAGACTTCGAGCATCCTGAGGATGCTGAGACCATACAAACTTATTTGAGCTGTGGCTGAGTTAGGGTCAGCACCACAAGAAAATTCATGGTTTATGGGCTCACCAGGTGAAACTTGCCCTAAAAAACGAGAATGACTCTGTGACTTTCCCTCTGCGCCCTGCTGTGTTCCCCTTCAGGTGCCAGCATCTCGCTTTCCAATGACTGAGGGTTGGGCTTTCACCATGGGTGGGCTCAGGCTTGAATCCCACATCACAGTGGCAACCCTCTCATTACACAAACCCTCTCCTTCTGCCAGTAATGACAGGAAAACTGACTGAAACTTTTCCTCCCCCGGTTTCCAGTTATCTCCCGAACGAGCCATCGGGGCCACCCATGCAGGACTCCCTGGGCTTCCACAAAAGTCACGGAGATGTGCTTCCACTCCCTGTAGGTGTGAGCTCAGCAGCAAACCAGCCTTGCTGACTCACAGGCCCCAGGATGGCTCCTCACCAGCTCGCTCCAGATGAGTCACCGTGGGTGAGTCATACCCTGCATCTGCAGTGCATATTTATGGCAGCTTTGCATTGACCGTGTCAGCAGGGAAATTGTTTGTGTGGGGTAACCATGGAGAGAAAGGAAATGCTGAAGAGGACCGAGAGGTTAGAGATGAGGAAAAACCAACAGGGGAAAACATATTCCACCTCCACAGCCCCAGAGCACAAAAGGAAATATTAGCCTGTGTTGGTTTTCGGTGGAGTTTTTTTTTTCCCTCTCTTTTTTCCATGATGTCCCTAGTTGGAAGAAGCTGGAATGCTGTAAGAAGTAGCCTTGTGGTAGCATCATCAGTGTCTGGAGCCCCTGCAAATCTCAGAAGGAAGCACACTGGCACAGTGGATTCAGCTCTGATGAGATTTGCCCTGAGAACAGCTTTAAGCAGATGCATTGAAGGTGCCAGGCATGTTCCCCTTGCCAGTCCTTTCACCTCACCCCATACAATTCTGTGGTCATTTGGCTCAAAAATCATAACTAAGTGGCTGCTGAGGGCAGACCCCAAAACCTCACTGAGTGTTTCTCTCTCTGAAGTTTTGGGAGAACAAGGGTCGAGAAGGTAGGAAAATTGATGGCTGTATCAGTTGGGTCCTACGAGCTTGCAGAGAGCTCATGTGTGTCTTCTTCCATCCGTCAGGGTGATTTGTACAATCCAGACCACCTTTGCAAGGGAACAAAAAAAATCCCATCATCATCTCATTCTTTAATGAAAGGTGATATGTATTTTTCCAGGAATGGTTCACACCACAGGACTTTTAATAGGTGGTAAAGGACTATGACTTTGTTATTATTATGTGTTTTCATAAATGGTTAGTCAGCCAATAGATACAGCCACCTATAAATATTCCCACTGATGTGCGTCAAACTTCTATTAGAGGTAGTGTTTGTACCAACAATATCACTTTACCCTGTCTCAAACCAATGGATTAGTCATAGGCATGGTCAGTTTTTCTCTTTTATTGTTGGTCTCCAGACCAGAAATGCCTTTAAGCAATAGGTTTTACAAGGCTGCACATCTGGCTCAATTCTGAATGTTATTAATTTGTCCACCTGCCTCGTAGAAACAACATCTCACCCTGCAAACAAGGGGAGGGGGCTGCAATGCTGATCAGGACACAACCCCCTGAGTCCCTGACTGAGAGATGAAGAGGAAAATATTCCTGCACAGATTGAGCCATGAATGTTCGTAAGAAATAGAAATAAAGTCTCTTTTTCACTGCCACACAGAGATGGACTTGTCATCTCATTCACAGCGAAACCCAGCTGAAAACGCTCTCCTGCCAAAGATAGGGTGGATTTTGCTGTTTGGGATTTTTTTTAATCACTTGAAGTGGAGAAAGCAGCAAAGTCAAGTGAACTTGTTTATAGACTTATTTGCAAGGCAGAAAAATCTGTACTTTGCACCGCTGAGAACCAGTGTGCACACAATAGGTAAACACACAATGAGAACAAGCAAGTTTAATTTTCTTTCCAAACAAACTAGACAAGGGAAAGATTATCCCCTCCTTGTGAGGTTTACTGCTGAGTAGAACTGCTCTACCTTCCCTTCGTGGTGTGTTTACCTTAGATTACACGTATAAATTAGGTATGCCAGGGTAAAAATAGCTGCACATCCTATCAGCCTGAAGATAAGGTCCCTTTTCACGTCATTTTTTTAAAATGTACTGGTACTTTTCAAACTCCCTCATGCTGGAACCAGTTTCCAGCCAGTCTATACAGCAGCAGCTCAGTCCCTCTGGGCAACGAGCAAGATGCTGGTGGTTACCAGCTGCAGAGGTAAAAAATGGACCCACGGTGCAGGGACTGAGTGCTGAAAGCAATTTAAAGACATTTAGCAGCTCCCTGGCTAGTGTGACCTCTTCCAACCAGTAACCAAGGTCTGTCTCAATTCCCATGTGGGAGGTACCTTGTTGCTGCTGGCTAAAACTAACACACAACCACCTATGTGTGGGTTTCACAAGCTCCCCAGGCAGCCAAAATCCACAAGTTAGTAAAAATGCCCAAAATTCTTCTCTGCAGCCTGGATCCTGGCATGGGAAGTTGTTTTATTTTTTTTTTTTAAATTACTTTCACAGAAGAAGTACCCTGACACGACTGGCTGTCAGGTACCTCAGAGTACAGAAAACTTGTTGGAGGCTCCTTCTCAGAGCCAGAAAGCCAGGAGCAAATTCTGTCTGAAGAGCATTAAGAAATACAGGGATTAACTTGATTTTTTGGCAGAACTGAACTTACAGCTTGTCTACATGATGATGTTATTTCAAACAAGCGGAGAATGTGAATTAAAGACATCATGGCTGTGCCAGAATGGCTCTGTGTGTGCACTCGTTTTCCCTTTCAAAATCCCTGCTTCTTTCTAGGAGGGACTGGAACAGAATGGCTGTGCCAGGTGGATCTCTGGTGACATCAAACCCTCAGGGCCCCAGGTGTGTGGTGACATCAAAGCCTCAGGGACCTGCGTGAGAAGCACAGGCAATGACTTGCCCTGAGCCCTGGGAACATTGCTGGCAGCAGCAAAGCATGACAAGGTTGAGGGCCAAAGGTTGAATGGGAGAGCCAAAATTTGGGCATGCTAGTGTTGAGCTGTGTTCCCCAAGGGAGTCTGTCCTGGGCCTGGGAGAAGCTGGGATGTTTTGCCAGCCTGACATTAGAACATGGAGATAAACGGATTAAACCACACAGTGTTACTTTTACATTGGACCTGTGTTAGCAGGTTTTTAATTTCTTGGTCTTTGAAACTCTCTGGAGCAGAAGGGCACATCTGAAATGCTACACAGCTGTCAGGTTCTGGAACATCCCAGGTCCTCCTCTCAAACGCTTGTCCATGGTGAGCTCCAGCTGCCCCACTCTCACGTGTGCCTGTCAGATGTAGCTGTGAGGTGCTTTTCCAGCACCAAATCATGGCATTTTTGGACCAAAAGTGAATATCTTCAAGAAAGCAAGTTGCCACAAGATCCCCTTAAAAATTTGTGAAGTCCTGGTGTGATTCTTCTCACCCAAAGTAGGCATCCAAAATAGACCAGAGGAACCCTTCCTGCAAGGAGAGATTGCTTTGTCACCCTGCTGCTCAGTCGGAAAGAGCATGGACTCTCCTCATCAGCAGATAACCAAGGTCAGAGAAAATGCATCTTAGCTAGAGGGATGTGGGGAGTCAGCAGACACCTGGAAAATAGCTATTAAAACAAACCTTTAGGCCCTGTATCTGTGATAGAGATACCTGTTGTGTGTTTTTAAGTCCAGATCCAGTTATCAGCTTCTGAAAATCGAGTGTATTTGGGTTCAGGTTTGGATGAAAAATACATTTAGGTCAGGACCTGGTTTCCTTAAGTGAGTAGTGTATCTCACTCTGAACTTCATTTCATATTTCTCTAAAGGTGTCTCTTTCTTGCAACTGGACAGTGAGTCTCTTTCTTGCAACTGGACAGTAAAGTGAAAATTTTCCTCAAAGAGTTATACTGTTGAGATCTGGCAGGAAAATAGAACACAGGTTTTATTTTTTCAACTGTACATAAACACAGAGATTTTATAAACAAGGAATTGATTCAATTGTTTCCAGAAGTATGAGAGCGAGTGAGAGAGCTGAGATTTAGCTATTAAAGACAATCTCAGGAGAGGGAGGGAATTAGTCTCCAGTTGAGCCAGATATTTCCCTCTCAAGAAATAAATGAATCAAAGTCATGCTCAGTCAGCCAAATTATCCAAGCAGCTGCCAGCATCCCTGGTTGTTGGGGTTTATGTGATTTTGAGAGAGGGATGCAGTATTCTCTCTAAATGGAGCGTCCTGTAGGGGATCAGGACTGCAGAGTGTCCCAGTTTGGGGATTTTTAAATAAGACAAAGCTGGAGCAGCCAAAAGCTGGTTTTTCATTACCTGGTCCAGGGAAATATATAAGTTGTTTGAAAAACCCCTTTCTCCTTTCCAAAGCTGTCACGTGGAGTGTGGTTGCTGAGGTGAGTGAAGGGCTTTGAAAGTCCAGTGTGGGTCTATATGTTCCCCTGGTAGGACCAGATGACACTGGCCTGCTGATGTAAGGGCACTTGAGCTACCTTTAGCATCCCAGAGAATGCAGAGTGATCCCGGACACAGAAGGATAGGGTGTTCTCTGCAACTTGATGCTAAACTCAGTGTTGGGGTCCTTTGCCTGGAGCCCCCACTTTGCAGTGACTCCCAGGTCTCTGGTACAGCAGGGCCCATAAGCATCATTCAGTGGGGGCTTTTCCACCTATAAAAGCCACCTCCAAGCACCATTCACACGTAATGAAGGCTGTGGAGCACAAATTTCCCCTCTCAGCATGACTGCATCCCCTGGCTTCCTTCCCCTGCTCCCTGACTCACAGCCTGAACTCAGCGGTGGGCAGGGGGCCAAGGAGGAGCCGTGTTTAACTCACAGCTCCCTGCAAACCTCCCTGAGGAGGGATTTCTACTTAAGGACGTCGTGAGGCAGCTCCAGAGGCCAACCCTGCAGCAAAAGGCGGCTAGGACCCGGGGGAAGCCTGGCTGCTTGCCCTTTCCTGCTGCGTCCAGCTCCGTGCCACGGCAGCTCAGGTTTCCCCTCACATGCCCTGCAATGAGCTGACTCCTCCTCAGGCGGAGGAACACGGGCGACGTCAAGTGTCCACCCTGGCTCCCTCCCTGATCTCACACTGATCCTATTAGCGGCGAGACGGTGGCAGCCAGCCCTGCCAGCCCTGGGGATGCCACGGGGACCGGCCACGGCCACCCCTCGCTCCACGTGAGCCCGGGAGGGATGGCTCAGCCAGCTGAGTGCCCTTCGCCCTCTCCGCGGGACACGGGCAGGGGAATGTGCCGGAATCCATCGCTGACAGCAAGGCTGGCTTGCCCGGGCGGCGGCGTGGCAGAGCAGCATCTCCTCTCCTGGCACTGCCAGGGCTGGGGGCAGCCGGTCATTGGGGTTTGCTTGCGGCTGGCACAGCTCAGGGCCCTCCCCTCCACTGCCAGCCGTGCCGTTCAGCAGCTCGACGTGAGCAATTCCCCTCCGTCTCCTTGTAAGCGAGGGATCCTCGTGAGTGCAGGAGAACAGAGCCATGCCAGCACCCCTTCTCTTACTTTGAGGGGTCCCCTTGGCCTTTACACAGAGCAGAGCTGGGCAGTGCAAATTGGCAGAGATGGCTGGGAAGGATTTTTGGATAATACCTCATTTTTTGATGAATATTTTGGTTTTGGGTGAATATTTTATTCCCTGGGTGTCTGGCATTTCTGCGCAGATACAGGTGTGTGGATTAATAGATAAACTTGCAGTAAAAAGGGTCTTCTTTTGCAGCAGCCTGAGCCCCTGGAGGAAAACTTTCCCTGTTAGGAAAACTCCCACTTCTGGACAAACTGCACAAAGCATGTTATCCTAGGATTTGTGCTCTGGGAATATTTCTCTGTGCCCTAGGCTTGGTGTTTGCCTGCTGTAGGTCAGATCCCAGTGCAACCATCTGAATCCATATCAGTGTCTGGTTTAATGTGTGGAAGGTTTAGACCCATTCAAATTGAAATAGAAAGAAAGAGGGAGGAGAGAGGGAGACCAAGAAAAACCACCAGTTTTATAAAAGGTTGTCTGAAAGCTGAATTCCCACCAAAACCAGAATGGAAAATATGATCAAATCTGAGGGAGAGAGTTTTGGCCAAGAAGTGTCCTGACCTTCCTGGGCAAGCAGAGGCCTATCCCAGACTTGAAACCTGGCACGAGGCACACACGTGGAGTGACAAATGCAGAAGCTTATAAGCCATGCCATATGAATAGGCAGCTCTCAAAGCATCTCAGCATAGGTCCTGATGAGATGTGAACAGACTCACAGGTTGTGGGAGACAGCATATGGCCTCGCCACTTGCAATATCAGGGCTGCAATGAGCCAAGAAGGTTCCTTCTAGCCTGGTGACTCTTCACCATGACAAATGGTGCCATCGAGTCCTTCAGCTGGATGCCATCTGCCCACCCTGCCTGCAAAGCTGGTCTGGAGCTTTTCAGCAGAGATGCTGAAAAGGTTGGATATCAGGAAAATGTTCATCAGCCAGAGGGAGATTGGGCACTGGAACAGACTCCCCGGGGAAGTGGTCACAACACTGAACCTGCTAGAGTTCAGGAAGCATTTGGACAACATTCTCAGGCACATGGTGTGATTTTTGATGTTGTCCTGTGCATGGTCAGGAGTTGGACTGTATGATCCTCCTTCCAACTCAGGATATTCTATGATTCTGTGCTGAGAAACTGTAATTTAGCATTGACCTCTAGGAGATGTATCCATGGACAGAGGGGTGGGATTTATCTCCAAGTATCTACGCTGCTCTCAAAAGAAACAACTGGAGAGACACACGGAGTTTCTGCCTCTTCCTCTGCTCACAACACTGCACATCCTGCTGCTAAACCCTGGTTGGTCTTGAGCCAGGCACAAAGAAATCACTATATTGGAGCAGTCCCCAGGTCAAGGACTCCACTTACAGCTGTGACCACAAGCAGGTGCTCCAGAGGAGAGGGAGAGACTCTACCACAGCTTTTCCTTTCACCCTCACCCTCACATCTGCTTGCTGTATTCACTGCTGTCTCTCAAAACGTACACGATTAATTTGGTTTTGGTTCATGTGGTTGAACATGGCCATGGTCCCTAACTGGGCCTGCTGGGTCAGCTGCAGCACTAATGCTGGTAATGCTCAATTAGGGAATAACTTGCCCCCAGCAATCCAGCTCCTGTCTGCAGGAGATGGAGTCAGGAAGAATCACCGCCCATCCATTTCCTCCTGGTCTCAGGCTCCTTCAGAGGTTCAGCCTCAGAAAGTATAATTTTCCAAGCTGTAACTAGCCAAGGGCACTCACCACCAACAGCCTTGATCTAGAGACATCTCTTCAGAACCACCTGGTCTCCCTGGTAAGATCAAAACCCTCCTTCTATCCCATCCCATCCAACGGCAACTCATAAATCCGCCATCAGTCGCTGGCAACCCCTTGGAGGATCCTGGTCCGAGTTTGTGTTTGTGATGAAGTATGTGCACAGGTGAGGAGGGCCCTGGGGGAAGGCAGCCAGCCACGGATGCAGCTGCTGGCTCCAGGGGCATCCACGGATCCCACGCTGACAGTGGGCAGTCACAGCACAGTGGTTTCACGAGGGCTGGACTCAGCTGTGAGCTGTGCATGTTACCAGTCAGTCAACCCCTCCCTACCTCTCCCACAGCTGCAGCCTCTGCTTCCCTTCCTCCCAGCACGGCTTCACCTGATCATGTCAAATGTTTCTCCTGGCCTGCTCCTTCCCCAGCAAACCCACCTCTCCATTTAGGCAGATTCCATTTGCAACATTTGGAGGTGATTATGTTTGAAATGGGGGCCAGCGCTGCAAAGTAGAACTGAGTTCACCACCACCCCTCTTTTCCCAAGTCTGTGTTCAGGAATACGGTTTGATCCAAATCTCTGGATTTTCATAGTATGAAAAGAGCCATAGACTAAAGTGTTCTGGACCAGATATTTCTTTCTTTCACTAAAATGAAAAGTTTATTTGCAGAGCCAAAATAAAATAAAATAAAATAAAATAAAATAAAATAAAATAAAATACAGCAGGTAAAATAATAAAACTCTGAGTCTCACCAATATCAGATCCCAGCAAATATTTCCATCTAATCATAATGCATTGCATACAAATTCAGAGCTGTACTGTCCCTTTGAAGACCATGGGAATTTTGCCATTTATTTTGTATAAAAAATAAAATCCTGAATACTGAGCAACTGTCTGGTTGGCTGCTGACTGAAACACTTTGCAAAGTGAAATCATCCCAGGCTTTCTGTCCGAGGACTGCTGCCTTTGCTGAGCCCTCACATGACCCACAAAGGTCATGTGGGTTTGGAAAAGTCCGATGTGTTGGGAATGGGTGCTGTGTATGTAAACTGGCAGTTTCATTGCATCCCCCCCTCTGCTGTTGGTGACATGACGTGACACTGTGGGGTGTCAAAAAGGCTGTTGGGTGACTTTCTTCTCTGTGTCCTTGTTCCATGGGCAAGTGGCTTTGGAACATTGCCTTTTCACTGAATCTAGGCAAACTAGAGACAGTGGGGAGAAATGACAATCCAAAGAGCCCGTGGGAGAGACCAGAGTAGTGTCTGGGTCTACTGGCTTTCCAGGCTTAAGTTGTCTTTCTCTGGGTAGAACCAACTGTTCTACCACTGTGTTCATCCGAGCAGACAGCCCAGGTGAAGATGAAAGGTGACCTTGAGACACTAATGCTCAAAGTATGAAACCAGAATTCAAGAAATCAGTGAGAAACTGAGACGTTCAACAATCTTGGGCAACCAGATCCTTGATCCCTATTCAGTCAATGGAAAAAAGCAGTTGTTGAATAGTGAGTTAGAGGATCTCTTTTGGCTGACATAGGGGTGCTTGCACTAGCAGTCAGTCTGAATTGCTCTTCTGAACTTCAATGCCGTTGAAAACATCTCGAATGCAGCCTTAAATCTGATCTCCTGCCATCTCTTAACTAATTGACAACTTCAACACATAAAGTTCTGATAAAACCCAAACACATATCGCTTCCTCCCCATGCATCTCCAGATAATGATTAATGTGCTGGGAGAACAAATGGCAAAAGCTGATCTTCAATGGGCAAAGAGTTTGTTGCACAACACACCTCCAGCTATTCTGACTCCCAGCAGTTTTGTTTGACCATTGCACCACCTTCACGGTCCTCACTCTCTGCAAGCACCAAGTCCTTGTGCCAGGGACAAAGAGATCTGAGTAAAACTTTCTTCTGTGTTCAGAAATGATCAGTTCTTGATAATGAAAGTTTGAGCCCAGATTGTGCCACTTAGTCATATATGTTGATATATAGCAGCAACGTAACAGTAAATAACAGATTTCCATTCCTTCTTTTCCTCCTCTTGGAATTTAAGCTGAAGCTGAAAATCTTTCAACTTTTGTTGTCCTACTCCAAAAGGAGAAGGGAAGCACATATTTTTAAACAGCTCATTTGCAGAGGAGTGCTAAACAAGATGAAACAGTCCCTGCCAAAGCAGTGGAACAAAGATTTCACGTTTGCTAAGCAAAAAGCTCCCCATTCCTTACTCAATCCCCTTTTGTTCTGGGATCAGTAGCAGACCTAGCCCAATACCAGCCATGAGTGACCTGACTAACGTTGGTGTCTCATAGCATCCTTCAGATCAACTAATACATTTGGACCCACAGGGATTAGCTCCAACGCACAACCTTCCTATAAACACCCTTATCTTATGCAAGTAAGGTCTGGGGATTACCCTTGGCAACTCCACCCTGCTTTGTGTCCCATTTTCTGCTTTGCTATAGGCTTAAAATTACCATCCCCTTCAAAAATTTTCCTGTGAATGAAGTGTTGTTTAAGCCACAACAGTGGCTGCCTGGATAACTCTCTTTTCCTCATAAGCACTTCAAAACCCTCTCACCAGTAGCGTGATGTTCTTCATATCAGGTTAGCTGTCCCAGGAGACCTGGAGTTCATATGCCCTGGTTGAAAACAGACTAGGAGTGAAAAGACAGGGGGAAATTCAGTCTGAGCAGAGTAAAGTTCAGAGGAGTGAAAAAAGTCAGTGAAAAAGCAGAACTAGGGAGAGAAACAGGGCAGTCCTACAAGGCAACATAATTCAACTCGTTATTTGACAGAAGTGATGAGAGTCAGAGAAAATACAGAAGTGGTTTTACAGCGATATGATGTTAAAAATAACAATAACAAAGTGGTGGCTTGCAGTAAAGGGGAATGAGGAGGTGAAGGAAACTGCATCGATGGAAAAGATGGCAGAGGCAGAAGTTTTGGGGAAGGGAGCTTTCTGATGAACAGGCTAAAATTCAGAAAGAAAAATCCCATGGCAGGAGAGACACACCAAGAACAAGGTTTTTTCTTGGCCCTCGTTCCCAGTCATGGAGTTCTGAAACATTGTGGCATTTCTACATGGGCAGCTGGAATTGCTGAAATTTCACATCACTCACATATTTGGAATTCCTGGTGGAGGAAAAAAGTGAGGATGAATTCCTTGGTAGTTCTCTATCCTCTGCAGACTGCTGGCATATCCTGCACTGCCAGCAGACCAATCTCCAGCTTGTCTTTTCTGGTCCCTGATGGATGATCAGTCAAACTACTGGTCCAAATGTTCCAGACTTGTCTGGACATATGATCTGAGGGCAGGTACAATTCCGTCACGTGGACCTGGTAAAGCTGCAGCAACATCAACTGATCTTGTTCTCTATCATATCGCAAAGTAAAACACTAGGATGCCACAAATGCCAGTAGGCATTTCTGATTTGGTGGTGAAAGTCTGAAAACTGAACAGGGCAATTTTTTTTTCTTTTCTGAAAGGACCCTTAGGAGTATTTATTTTCTTTACTGTCTGGACTCATATAGACAGATCAAACAACCCATCCCTATGAAACACAGAGCTCATACAGATGAGGACCATCACATGTACTGGGCTGAGAGGCTGCCAGTGGCCCATGGGACATTGCATGGAAAAGGGGCAAAGGCATGAAATCTGAGAGGGAACTGGAGACTGCTGTGATCTGCACCCTAAGTGCCTAAGGTCTGACAGTTCTGGGGAATTAGTAGCTCTCACAATTTCCTCCCTAACACTTCCATTAATTTGTATGTGATTTTGGTAACAACAAGAAGCAGGGGGGAACCCTCAATGAAATAATCAATGGAAACCACAATGGGGACATCTTTATAGGCTGTAAGATCCATGGAAGCCACAAGCAATTAATTTACAACAAAAAACACCTTTAAAAAACCTTTTTGTTTAAAGTCATTCTAGGAAGGCATAACACAGCAGGAACTCCACTTTTCATGAAGTTTTGTATCCCAGTCCAAGGGAGCCAATTTTGTACTTTATAGCCCTTATGTTCAATTTTTAATTATTAGCTTTTCCCCTTGTAAATTTAAATCCACTTCCATTACATTTAGGGAACAATAGTGAAACCCTCCTGTAGCTAATTTAATGCCTTTAAATTCCCATGGAAGGTAGCCAGAGATCTTTATCCTAATGGATATTAAAATGCCTACCTTATTTTAGGGAAGGCAAGTTCAAATCTTGCTATGGCTATAGTTATTAAAGGAGACTGTTGGTTAACTTTTTGTTGTTTTTCATCAAGATGACTGAAGAATAATCCTTGTTCATTAAGGTAAGATGATAGTAAAATATGTATCAGCTTGTCCAAGGCATTTCACATTCCCTAAAGGTCAGCTGGGAAAACAGTAGCTTGATCCCATAGAAATATACACACCTTCAAACAAAAGGAAGAGAGTTATCATTTCTATCACCATATTAAGCAAGAGGCGGAAAAAAGGTTTTAGTCTGACCATGTTCAAGCATCACACTGAGGAGAGGGATGTTTGTGAAGTCCAGTGGAAAATCTTTGCTCTAGTTCAGGGCCTTAATGTTTCATTTTTTTTCCACTGGAAGATGATGGCAAATCTGCTGATTACAGTGGTAGGGCACAGATCTCCAAGTCTACCTCATCTCCCCCCCTAAAGGTGATCCAAACCCAACAGTTACTGTCTGATGAGGAGACATCCAGCAAACACACCACTCAGCGTATCCATGGCTAGTCCAGACCCCATTTCCTACTTTCACAGCTGCCAGACTCTGTTCTCAGGACAGCTCACCCAGCAAAGATCAGGTGGGAGGCACAACCTCAGTGACACATTTCACGTCTTGTGGCACTGACCTCAGTTACCTGAGTATTTCTCATACCAAGTACATGTTGTGAGAAATGCTGTTAGCACACTGATGACTAGCTCTGTATTTCACTGTTGTAGCTTTCCTTAGTTCAAGCAATTTAAATCAACTTTCTGTTCTGCATCTGCATACTCCATCTGTTTCTGCATTGATGGATTAGCCTGTGTGGTCCTCCAGAACCTCCAGCCTCTCATTTTACACCTTCTTCAGATCCATAAACCTGTTTGCATTGCCTTGAATACAACCTGACTTCTGCCCTTACCCTGATCAAGTGACCCAAATGTTGCCTTTACACTTTCCATTGCCTTGCACAATCTTCCATAGTACAAACAAGAAAGCATTCCTTTAAACCCAGCACAAGCCTTATTTTCCTTCTTCCCTCTGGATTCATCACTAAGTAACCTATTCAGTTTGATGGAGTATGGTGCAAAGTACATTATGCTGGGAACCCAGTAGAGTTTCTTTAAATATACAGATGGAGAGGGCTTCAGGACCTGATCTGTATGTCACAGTGCCTGAGCTGAGTCCATGACCCAGGGCTATATTCATCTGGGTTGACTGTTGAAAGTCTCTCCAGGTAGTACTGCCAGCTTGGACAAACCTTACTCTTACACCTAAGTACTTGAGGAGCTTTTGATTCGATGTTTTCCAAACTTAAGGGGTCTGATGCTGTCTATATATACTCTTCCTTCATCACAGTTGATATCTTGAGCTGTAAACGTGTTACTAAACCAGTATCATAATGATGCTGTGCAGTTCCTGGAGGAGCAGCTTTTAGTAAATGAAGATATTTGAGTTTAGCTGCCGATGGGTGAGGTGTCCAATTCAAGGGAGACCTAAAGATTGGTTCAGTGAATTATGGATCTCCAAGGTAGGGCAAGCAGGGTCCTGCTGCAGGTGAGACAAGGAAGGTTCCATGGAGGGGACATCAGCACAAAAAAGACATGTTAAGCAATCTGATGCACTCACAGCGAACATCCTTCTACACCATGACACCTTCTTAACACAAACTTCTACTATCTTGGTTGAGAAGACCTCAATGCCTAATACACATTACCCTGCACATTTAATAAATATAAATAAGCTAAATCTCAGCTATGTCTGGAGGGGGCCACACTACCTATTTAATAGGTCACAACTTGGTTCATTAATAATTTTAATAATTTCAGTTTCATTTGATGTTCATGTGCATCTTCAGGTTGTGTCTGGGTTCATGACATGAATTTCTCCAGAATCAGAGATTGTCTGAAAATAAGTTATTCAATGGCTTCTTTTTTTTTTTTTTCCTTTTTGTTTCCTTTTCATTTTCTGGTTACATTCTAAGAATTTTTCACACTCAGTTTCTGAAAAAAGAAAATACCTCTACAAAATAATTTTGGTGAGTAATTCCTAGGCAAAGCTCCCCAACACCACTTCTCTGTTTGGTCAGTTAGCAGGATTATTCAGTATGAATATTGCCTCTATTAAGGTCTTGTCACTTGTTAGTACTTTGGGTGGTCATATGAAAATCTACTTGGACAACTTCTTCTGCCAGTGACATTTCAGTCTGGAAGGAAAAAAAAGAAAAATATATCTATTTATACATATATAGAAACACAAATTTAAACCTGCATCCCTGAATCCATTGCATACAAGCAATGGATATATCAGTTGTCCTTTATTGCAGGTTGTCCCAAGAGAGATGCACACACCAGCAAGTGACCAAATCTGTGTGCAAGATCCTTCACTAGGCCAACTAACGATGCTGGGATGAAGAAAAGAGCTGCTTTAATAAATCCTTTCAGAGCCCAGGGAAGGGTTTCCTGGGTTTGTGGACTTTTCTAATTGTTTCGGTCTAATAAAAAATGTTGGTCTAATAAAAAATAACACCTCGCCCTACAAGACTTGGACCACTTGTTTCCCTTGACCACCAGTGGTCCAAAACCACCAGATGAGATGCACCAGCTTTCCAGAAACCAGGTGTGACTCAGACTGCTGGAAAACCCTCTACTTCCTGAATTGAGACCAGTTTCAATATGAGGTTTTATCCACTACAGAGGTCACTTCTCATCCTTTTTTCAAATCACCTTTAATTCTGATGATTTTTGGTCAAGCTTTTCCTCTCATTTGTCTATGTGTAAAAAGCTGAGTGGAAAACCCTTGCCCAAAAGTGACCCGAAATGCATGTTTATCATAACTCGGGTGCTACAAAGGTGGCTGATGACGGCTTTTATTTGATGTTAAGTACAGTATGTAGTTTTCTCTCCTGACCTCGTACACATTGTTATAACGCACAAGCTACTACACCAGCTCATTAGCCCATTGTCAAAATCTCTGAGATAATTTAAGGGTGAATATAGTGTGTGTGTGTGTGTGTGTGTGGAGGGGGGGGGCAAAATTGAGGTAAAAAAAAAATAAAAAAAAGCTTTGCATGTGAAAGGGAAAGTAGTGGGAGGAGGGTAAAATCACCAGGGTGAAGTACAACATGTTCAGCAGACTCCCGTCCCTTGGCTGCCTGCCCGATGACTCTCCCGAGCGGAGCTCTCCTAGCAACCGGTCCCCAGCCATTTGAATTTTTATGTATCGCTATGTCGGCGGTGATGTCACGGTTTCCATAGCTACTATCAGTCGGAGGAACGATGACACTTATGCTGCTCAGTAACTGAGAAAGAAGGGGGGGAAAAAAAAAGAAGAAAAAAAAAAAGAAGAAAAAAAAAATGTGTCCTGGCTGAAATATTCCACGGAACTCTCGTGCTCCGGAGCCTGCGCCGGGGCGCGACGCGGCCGCGCGTTTCACTGATGGAGCCGTTCTTCTGGGCACTGGAGGCAGGCACATCGCCTGTGCTGCAGCAGCTGCTGCAGTATTCATCTTCCCCTAAGTGCTTCACTGTAGAAATTAAATATTGTTATTAATTAAACTCCCCATCCCACAGGCTGCCCAGCCCTGTCTGGTTAGAGCGCACTCGTGAGAAGAGAGCAGGCAATCCATTTGTCATGCAGTGACAACTTCTGGCATCGGGGATGGAGTGTTTCAATAAGAGAAGGCTTTGATCCTATTCATAACAGAGTATTTAAATAATTGCTAACCAGGCAGAGACTTCAGGCATTATCCCAGGGAGTGTTGCATTATTGCAAAAGGTTAAACTGAGCCATGGTGCTCAAACCAAAAAAAATAGGGGAGCTCAAGAAATTTGGTCAAGGGATTAAGTTTGAAGGCATAGCTTTGCTAACGTGAAATAGATTGGAGGCCAGGAGACCGTCTGGGCACATTCCCCTAAGAATGAGCCTGGGACATGGCACAGAGCAAACAAACACAGAACTTGCAATCTCACAGCTGATAGTTTGGATTGCAGCAACTCCTAGACAAGTCAGAGAGCTTTGGACTTGTTTTTTGAATTTTAAAAAAGCACAAAATACTGAATATTCCCCACAGTGACAGTGTTGTTCTCTGCCACATTACTAAGCCTCGCTCACTGTTCTGGGAGCTTCGCACACATTGAGTGCTCAGATGCTGATAAACCTCACAGACATTGATAGCAAAACTTCAAAGGACAATGAGCTGCCTTTGCACTCAGCCAAACCACATCTTTCCCACTGGTGTTATTCTTAGCACAGTCTATCAAAAAATCCTCAAGAAATAGTCCTGGAAGAAAAAAAGTCCTGAGAATAAATAATCCTGAGAAATAACATTTTGTCCAGTGTTGGACAAATGTGTCGTTCTCATATGGGATGTTGAAGGGATGAAGTAAGTTAGGGACCTTCCCTGTGGTTTGCGTTTGTAACTCTGGGATATGCCTGCAAGGGGAATGAGCTGTTCAGCACATGCTGTTCACCAGGCCCTCTGTGAAAATCCCTTCCCTCAGATGCCAAGTCCTCCCTGGTGCAGCATCACCCCCAGCCGTGAGCTCTGCATGCTGTGGCCACCTCTGCAGGTCTGTCTCATGTCTGCAGGTTCTTCATGCTGCTGAGACCAGCAACAATTCCATGAGATTAAGATAACCACAGATTAAATTTAAACACCTATATCTAAGTGTCTGGCACCTAAATTCCCTTTGTACTGGAAGAAGGGCCAATTATAGCCAGAGAGGTTAGAGCGCTGTTCAGGTTCCCCAGGGTAGACACCTGCCTTTGGTCAAGCCATCTCCAAAGCCACCTGACAAGAGATGAGATTCAGCTTCCAGCCACAAGCATCCCATGTCATTCATCCCATTCAGGTGGAATGCCATGAGACAATTTAAATGGTGCTAGAATCTTCTGCCCTAGTTCTGCACATGCATGTAGACATCTTCATGCAGATGTTGTAACCTCTGAGCTGATTTCCACTTCTGTGACAGCTGTGGCCAGTGTATAGTCAGTCACCATCTTTCTGGGTGCTCTACACGTCCTCTCTGCTTCTCAAAAATATCACAGGACTCCTGTAAACCCTTCCTCTCTCATCCCTTGTGGCATTCCCTGTGTTGTTCCCATACCATAGATCTTCCCAAATGGCACAAGTTGCTTATTTTAAGCAATTTCTCTCCACCATTTACTGCATAGTTTCTAAGATTACATATTCTGCCCTGCAGGATTGTCAGTTCATAAAGCCTGCAATGTGCTGGATCCCTCATATACATTTCAGCAGTTGCCTAAATCCAGCCAGTCTCCATTCAGCTTCTCCAGAGCTGACCCACACATAAACTCCAATGAAACGGAAACTCATGCAAATGTTTATATTTTTTGCATACATATATTGTACAGTGACACACCATGGTATACACACCCACAGACCTGAGTGTTCATTCACAGGTCAGATTCTCTACACCAACAGGTACATCTCAACCTGAAGGTCGGGGTCTACCCAACAAATTTGAGTTTCGATTGCCAGATCTGTTGATGTAACAATCACCCTGTGTTCCTGCTTGAGCCTGCAGCCATCCTCAGAAGGCAGAGGAAATATTAGCTGGACTGAGTCTCCTTCTGGAAGATCTTCTGGAAATCCTGTAGCTGTGTCTGCTGCATGATTAACCATTGATGCTCTCAAGCACAGTCATGTTTGCCCTGGTCTCCTCCTCTCTCCAGACAGATCTTGGGGCAGCCATGCAGCTTTAGGGAGATCAATGCAGGAGAACCCAGGTTCAGAACAGACCAGAGGAGGGTCTTCCTGCAATGGGTAGTCCAGCTGTGGCACTTGTTGCCACAGGGAGGGATAGGTGCTAAAAATGTACATGAGCAACCAGGTAGATCCAGGAGACATCAGAAAAATTCATGAAAGAGAAATCCTGTGAAAGTTACTACACATAAAGAAGCCCAGTCCTTGGAGAGGTGTCTAGGGCTTTAGCAAGCACTCAGAGAAATGCACGTACTAATCCTGTTTTAAAGCCTTCTCTAGGCAAGCCACTCACAACACAACGGGGAAGAGGATATGGGACTTTGTCTGACACTATATGGTTGTTCCCACATTCTTACTATCAAAGACCCATATCTTCTTCACATTATTTTTGTGTGCCAGCGAGAACCCCAAACCTGATGAGCCCTGGGCAAAAGGTCTCTTGTCCTGCCTCACAAACAGGGAGGTCTGTAAGGTAGTAAGGTGGTTCAGATACATGACAAAGTATTTTCTTACCCCTGTTAGGTGGCATCTGGGCTCTCCATGATTGTTGCTTCTAATGACAGCAGATTTAAAGTAGAAATTACCCTCTTGGCTTGCGCAGAGCAGACTATTTTTACAGAGACTTAAACCCTGTACCTCAAGGTCATGCTGGTTCCCAGCAGACCAGACAGTAACAGTCTCACCTGATCCTTCCCTTCCACAGGGCTTCCAGAACAGAGGCCATGCCTTTGGTCCCTGGTTCAATGCTCACCATCCAGGCTTTGCTGCAGTGCCTGAACAGCCACAGGATGATGCTCCATCTGTGCAGGATATCCCCAGGTCTCCTATAGCCCTGTGTCCCACTCTACAGCCATCTGAGTGAGGCACACAGACTTCCTCAGCCACCCTGGGGACAGATGGACACTTCCCAGGAACAATGCAGAGGAGAAGGAAGATGTAAATTGCACCTACCAGTATCAAAGGTGTGAAAGCAACCATGATCAACCAGATGAGTCATTTCACCCTTCTAGCAAGGTTCTTCTCTGAGCACTGAGCTGGGAAATCAAGGTATGAATTCTCACAGTGTCACCCTTCTTTGCTTTATTTGAGATCCCTCACAGGCCAAGCCAGCACTAGGTGTGTGATCTTCACATGACCAGACAACTGCACACTTGGCAAGGGCACTGTGATTTCACGACCTACAGAAATCACAAATCCACGTATCATTCCCCTGAACGGTGGGACAATGCCTGCACTCACCCCGAGCCTTTCACACAGGCACTGGTGTTTCATTTTCCAGGAGATAATTAGATTTGCTAGAGACCGTGTGCCTGCTTCCAAGTAATGCTGGATACACTATTTTCAGTCATGATTCAGAGTAACCTACAGCAGCAGCTCAGGGTTTTTTTGGCAAGTGTTTTGCAACAGCACTGTAAAGTTTTTAATGTGCCATCATTTCATTTCAGTTGTTAACACAGATGTCTGTTGAAAGATAATGTTGCACATTATAATCTTTCAGGCACCGGCACAAGATCACTTTCTCCGAGAGGCAAGTCCTTGGCAGATTTAATCCCCGAAACGACACCCTCCAAAAATGTGTGGGAGCATTTCTCTCAGGCCTGATGCCTGCCTAGATAAGACCGGGCTTGTTAAAAGTGTGAATGTACACATCTGCACATACACAGGCGATTTGCTCAAGGAATCTCTGTAATTGCACTCTTCATCCTGCTGTCTGCACATAGGAATGACTCGCCACATATTCACTTTGGTCATTTGCAGAGGTCCTTATGAGGAACACATGTAGAACTGTGATTGCTTTTGTGATCTAGATACGTGACCAGCAAGTGCAATCACCAGTCAGTGGAAGGCTCATTCAGGAGGAATTAACCATTGATGGAGAATATGAATGAAAAAAACCCCAACTGAACGAGCATATGCACCTTCATGCTTTTAGCACCCAGCCCAGCCTGGCTTAGGAATGGGGAAGAAAGCCTTCCTCTGGCCCTAGAGGGTGACATCAAATGGCTCCTGCACATTCCTCTGATGCCTGATATGGTGATTTTCTCCTGCTGCTAGACATCTCCTCTATCCTTATGCATAGGAACAACAATAGAGAGCTGTAGACAGCAGAAATAGCTGGAGAAGACTCAACTGGGAGCTAATGACTGTAAAAGAAAATCCACCAAAGTTGGCTAGTGAGGCTCTAGTGCCCGTGTTAGGGTCTGTTTGCAGGTACCTACCCCTCTGGCAATGGCACAGCATGGCTGGCAAGACCCTACCACTGCTCATTCCTGCCTCTCTGCTTCTCCATCCCCTTTCACCACAGCTGTTACATTCACAGTTCTTGGTCTCCTCCACTTGTGCGCAGAGGAGGACCCTACCCAGGCCCATCAGGCATCTTTTCTCTTCCAGGACAGCACTGCCCCTCGGCTCAGCCCCGAGTGAGGAGAATACACCTCGTGCAAAGTGGGGCACTCCCAGGAGGAGCCAGCATCCTGCACCTCCCCGTCTTTCCCTGGGTCGCTCCGGCTGTCCCGCCCTGCAGCTCAACCCGACCGCGTGCCGTGAAACAGGATTTCCCCGTGGTGGTGCCGTGGCATCCCGAGGCCTCCCGGGGGGTTTCATCCCCGGGGGCAGGAGCGTGCCTGCGGGGCAGCACGGAGCTGGTACCGGCAGTGCTGCGCCGGGCGGTTCAGAGCGATTCAGCGCTGCCCTGAATGAATCGCTGTTCGCTCACGGGCCCTGGCTCCCATTGTCACCCGGTGATGAATGGGGCATCAGCGCGCCGCAATACTCTATTTGTTTTAGAGGTCAGTGTCAGACTGAAGGGTATTCTTCATAAACCAAATCAGGGAGTTTGTGCTTACGTGACCAGATTGGTAAGTGCACACGAAGCCCCCAGTACCTCCCATTGTCCCGAATGGGAACAGAGCTCTTTTGAAGACCTTACCCATAAATTATCTGACACTCTTCATTCCCCCCCCCACGCACACACACTCTCTGCCAGCTCCCCACTCGTGCTTTAATTCAAATATCAACTCAGAGGTGATGGGTTTGTGGCATTATTTGAGGTCTGCTCCTATCTGGGACTACAGTTTGGTTCCTGAGGGAACAACCAGTATCTAACACAAACCCTCAGCCCTAGTGCGAGGATATCATTAGCTGGGCAGTGAAATTCAGTCTTTGTTTCTTTTTTCTCCCCCTTCTGCCTCTAAGCATCATCTAGTCTGATCTAACAGCCCACAGGGGGATGTATGGTATAGGGGCAGGGAGCTGTCACAGGGAAATCATCAAACAAACAGGTGACCATTGTTTTGCCTTGCTTTAAAAACAAGGCTGTTTAGGTGTTTCTTTCTTGTTCCTTTTACTGGTGCTTTTGAGATTCTCACAAGAGCTACAGTCCAGGAGACCACATGTTGAGTTGGTATTTCCAGGCAGGATGTGTGGGACTGGCTGCCTGAGACTACAGGTGTGTTTAAAGCCTTGTCCCTCTTCATCCATGAGCACCTCCATGGTGATCATCACCAATCTGGCCAAACTTTGAAGAATCCAGATGCTGAAGGGGTGGGGACACACAAGCCAGGGACCACAGAAAGGGGAAAAGTGTATTTTGCAGAAATAGGCCCAGTTTTCCTTTCTGTTAGGCCTGAATGTCACAAACAAGCCCCACAAAATGGAGGCAGAGGTCAACCTTTTTGAGGATGGAGTTAAGACACAGAGCTTTCCAGCTGCCAGACCTTCATTTGCTTGTATAAATTTAGGATGCTGCAATGCTGACTCCATTCCCAAATGCCCACAATGCCTGGGAAGGAATGCCTACAGATGGAGAAGACTCCAGGAGGCTTAACTGTGATTTCAGTACCTATTTCTTAGCACTGACCATACCAATCACTTGTCATTACTCTGGTTTGCAGAAAGTCATGAGCCCTTGCAGTTATCCAGGTTAGAGCAGGTTAGGTGAATGTCCCTGGATTTTACTGCATATCCCACCCTTGGAGAGGAAACAACCTTGATTGTCACCAGGATATCCATTGTTCCAGAGCATCTTCCCCATTTGGAATAGTGGGCCAGAGTCACTGATGCTTTCTGCTCTGTTTGCACAGTAACATTTGCTGCCATTTTTCTCATTAAGAGTCAGGAATTGGTGACCTTTTGCACTGCGAAGATCTGGAGATTACTTACCAAAATAGAGTAGTCTATAAACTCCACAACTGCTGCATGTGCATCACTGATAGTGGAGAACAGCAAGGCACCTCTCAGTGGAGGCAGTCCAGCCTGATAGGATCTGTGGCTGAGAGAGTGTGTGTGTTGCACAGCAGATACTCACTGTGGGGACCATGAAAAGCCTTTTTTCTTTTCTCAAAACGTGGCTTTTGCTACTTCATACGAGTCTTTCTGTCAAAACAACCTGGCCTGGTGGAAATGTGATTAGATATGGCACCCACTCTGGTTAAAATATCTGCATGAGGGGAACAGGCTGTGGTGGGAAGGGGAGGGTGTGTGCTAATCCTTCCATAGCTGGTCACCTCTCTGAGGCCTCAAGGGTAACAGAAGGCTTTGAGATATCAAATCCATTTCACAATCAAGTCCTTTCTCCTGTGCATGGCTTGTCCAGAAAGAGTAAAATGTAAATGAAATTAGGAAATGATCATGTTTTTTTTCCAATACGAGAATCAGGGAGTATCAAATGGAAGGAGCAGGAGATCTGCTCAAAACAAGCAGGAGAAAGTTCTTCAACCTGTGCAGAGCTGGGCTGAAAATCACCAAAATCCATGCAGTCATCATAACCCATGGTTAAACTAGGGAAGTAGTTTATGATACATCACAGCAATTCATTTAAACCAGGGAATTCTTGTCCCCCAGGACTAATTCCTGAAGATTGGACACATCCTTGGGTCTGTGTTCTTGGTGACTTTAGCAAGAAGGTAAGAAAAAATGGAAATCAAATCACTCCAGATAGGACATGTTGACAACATTTAAAAAAACAGATGAAAAAGGGAGAGAGCACCAGGTAATTAAACAGACAAACGAAGAGCTTGTGGCCCATTGTGGCTCACACGAACAATCCAGTTTGGTGCAGGGTCAGAAAACTCCGAGCTAGAAGATCAGGGAGGATTTTTCTGAAGGTGATGTAGGTGACCACAGCTTCCCTAAGTAATGGGGAGGCAGTGCTGTGTACTCCTCAGAAGGCAAATATTACCTCTGGGTGTGTAAAAAAGGGTAAAAATCTGACAGTGTGTACAGCAGTGAGCATTGCCCGACCTGCACATGAGCAGGACCAGTCTGGGACCTTCTCTTTACAGAGGCTGTTTCTGTAGTGGAAAGAGCTCAGGAAGAGGCTCCAGTGACAAGAAATACGGAAAATATTTAGAAATATCAATTCCTTGAATTTATCCAAGACAGTAAAAAGTGACTTGAGTGTCCCTGCTCCTTCTGTGACGGGGGTGAATATGAACAGTAGAGAAAAGGCTGGGAGCAGCCAGAGGGTAGTTAGATGTGTCAAACAGCATTTGTCTAGGTGTAGACAACTACATCTGAGTTTAGCTACTCTAGGCCCTGATATTACCAATAGAACCCCAGCCAACAGTGAGATTCCTCTCAGCCTAAAGCAAACAGTTGAAGAGGGATACCACCACCAAGTGCCTTTTTCCCCCTTTGAATCTGAAAGGACTTTCAAGTGATCAGCTCAGCTGTGGACATCTACACTGTGAACACCCAAATTTAGGTAAGATGAATCCCACCAATTCAGGCTAGAAATGCTGTACACATCTTCTGATGGCAAAGGTAATGAACCATTGCAACAACATATCTATAGAGACACTGGATTCTCCATCACCCAGGGACTTTAAATGAAGACCAAATATCTTCTAACAGAAAATTCTGTAGTTCAATCAGAGGCTAAAAAGCAGACACAAAGCAGCCCTAGACCATAAACCTCTTCTCTGTGGTGCATGGGGTTCTGGCAATAACCGTCTTTTGCAGTCTTAAAAAGATTTTGAGCCAACATCATGAGGGGCTAGAAAATATTTCCCCAGTTCAAGATCTACACATTGTAATGTTTGGTATTCAAATACACCTTGCAGAGGGCAACTTGGAAAATTAGTATTTTCAGCCTCTCAAACACTCCTTTTCTTTTCTGAATAAGAAAGCAAGCCAAGCAAGAGAGAGGACTACTCTGCATAACTACGGCTTTGGTCTTTGTTAGAGTTGAAACTGTTTGTGTCTTGTCAAAGGTGCAGCAAAAAGGTAGCAGTGGTCTTGAAAAAGCCCCCATGAAAATAGCATTTGGTTTTGTCAATTCTTTCCTGTTGTGCTTTGTTTTCAAAAGTTGGCTTGTTTGAAAGGGGGAAGCTGTTTGGCCACAAAACGCAACTGTCACCTCTCGCAGCCCGAAGACTCAGAGCTAAAAATGCTGATGGGAAGAGGGGGAAGGGAAAGGAGAGTACAACCCGCTCTTGAAAAAATAGTCTATTTAAATTCTCCTCCAAAACCACAGGGGAAGGTGGCAGCCACGTAGACTGAAACCATCTGCATCCCAGCAGCCAGAACTGTGCAGAAATGGTCTTTGCACAGACAAAGGACTTCTCTGATTTCTGGGGCGTCCTGTTGTGGCAATCACATCCACACTGCGCCGGAACAGGAATCATCTGATAACTTTTTTTATTTGGAAAATGTCAGTTAATTGCAACTCGGCCTTCTAAGGGAGCATCTGAATAAGCATGTCCTCTCTCTGCCAGCATGGCTTGTCCTATAGGTGGCCCTTCAGCGTCTCCTATTGGAACTGATCCACTGTGCTGGTGGCTCAACGCCCACTGGAGACGGGACTGAGATCTGCCACATGCTGTGCAGGAAAGAGGAAAGAGGAACTGATACACACTCCTTTGCTTTGACAACAAAACTCTCCTCTCAAGTTTATTTGTATTTTTCTGAGGTCAAAAACCCAACATATTCAGATAAAGCAAACTCGGTGGACTCTTTACTGTAGCATCAACTCCCGCCTTACAGATAATATGATAACGTGTAAGAAACGTGCTTGGCTCACCACATTTTTCTTGCAAACATAACAACAGCATGATGGTAAGGAGTGACCACAGAGGGATCCAAAGCAGCAATACTGCGGCGAACAGTCCTGGATACAGTTATCTTTTGAGTCACCCTTCCTGTCAATATTTATAGAGAAATAAAAGGCTCTGGCTGGAAATGAAGAAGGTTTTTTTACTGGAACAATAGGCACATTTTGGCTCCTAAAATCATCCCAAAAGCACTTTTATAATTTTAAAATGATCGCATGCTGTGAATTTATCATTGGACATTGTGACTTAGGAACAAGTCCTCAACAGCTTGAAGCACTGGAAGATGGATGGAAAGGTTTTTTTCCCTATTATTGGGAAAGGCTTGCTCAAGAGGAACAGTTGGTCCTGCACCACACTGGTTCTCAGTTTCCTGGTCCATCACTGCTTGGTTTCCAAAGTATGCTTTTCCAATGGCCAGGGATGGAGGTTTCAGACAAGACTAGTGGACCATGGCCTGAAAGCTGGCTGAAGATTTGAATATTATAGAATCATAGAATCATCAAATGCTTTGGGTTAAGGGACCTTAATGATCATCTTGTTCCAACCCCCTATCCATGGGCAGGGACACCTTCCACTAGACCAGGTTTCTCAAAGCTCCATCCAAGCTGGCCTTGAACACTTCCAGAGAGGAGGCATAATGTG
>NW_016690331.1:1893477-1900543 GCF_001604755.1 Lepidothrix coronata | reverse complement strand
ATAATAAAAGATGAATATTCTACCACATCATGTGAGAGACAGAAGCGAAGAGAATGCAAATAGCTCCTCCAAAGATATGAAATGGAGAACATACCTCTCTTACCAACTAAGCAGGAAAAGAGGAAAATATAGGATTCTTGCTATTTCTGGCTTCATCTGTGCTAGTAAATTAAGTTGTGCCAGGAAATGTTCCCTGTTAGTGGAACTCGATGAGCCATACTTTGAGATCATCAGCACAGTACATGACTGGTTTATGATCATGCCAACAAGCACTGTCCCAAACAATTCCTGGAAAGACCCATTTCCAACAGGCAGCTGTGAACTCCCTTTTCTTCGAATGCTAACTGTGATTAGTAAAATGAAAATGGGATGTTCTGTGCTAGTGGACTGTACTATCCATGTTTGATTTAATAGTAAAGACAAAACTGACCAGATCTTTTAGTTTCATGCCCAAAACCATCTTCTTGTGTCAGGAATGACGGTGAAGAAAGCACAAGCTCCAGGTGATTCTGGAGTCTCAAACACCAAGAGAATCCCCTCCAGAAGATGTGTGTGGGTTGTTTCCTCGGCATCATCTGAGGGTCAGGAAAAAAACAGAGCAGGATAGAGTATCTTCCCCCAAAGCAGATCTAGTAAGTAGTGTCAATAAAGCCTGGGAGAGCTGTTCAGCTCAAACATGGACACCTATGGGCTGAATGAAACTGCTCACACGTAACATGGGGATGTCCAGGAGCACAGACACCCCGTTGGTTCCAGAAGGGCATGGGGAAGGTGCTCAGTGCTGGATTACAAGCAGAGCCAATGCACTGGAAGTCCCTTAGTATTCATCTGCTTGTGACATTGTATCTCTAAAAACACAGACATGAATATAAACTCTTCCAGCTACTAGCTTGATTCCTTTTGTGCATAAATATCCTCATTAAAAAAAAAATTAAATTTGGTGTTTTGTTTATTCCTGAATAAATCTGTACTGGTATAACCAGTACTGCATAAGGGAATGCTACTGGCAAAACAAGAGCATTCTAATTACACCAGCATATCAGAAAAACTAAACAAACAAACAAAAAACCCCACAAACAAACAAACAAAAAATCCCACACCATGCTCATCAGCTGTGCAAGCATAAGTCAGCAGTTGATCTCTGCTCTCATAACGAGAGTGGAATGAATCATGGCACTCGACCTGGATTTGCATTCATTCAACTCTTCTCTCCCAGTGACTGGGTTGAAGCTCATCCTGTTCCTACACAGTGAAAATGTTTTAGCTTTATCCAGCAATTCCTCAAGCCACCCATAAACTTCCCACTACTACAGAGGGCTTTAATATGTTTTTTAAACGAGGAACACAGATCTCTGCAGAGCAGCAGCAGCAGCAGCATGGCATCTGCAAGCAGCCACTGTCTTATCCCTCCAGGTCATTTTTCAGCTGTAGTATGTTTCTTGGCAAAATCAATTCAGCAAATGTCCAGATTTATAGAGTTCAGCCACATGGCAACCTTTTTCAGGGCCACATGAACAGCTATTATTTAAAGCCTTTTACTGTGTACGTAGAAAGGAACAAAGTGCACTTTCCCATTAAAGATTTAAAGCCTTTTTGTGGCAAAGCACATGTCACCCTGAAGGACACCTTGGGTCTTGCATATAGATGCATCCTGCGGAACTTCCACTGCAGGATCAACGGGTTGATTCTTGGTAATGGGAATTCTTGGGAATTCTTCTGATCTTACCATTAGGTTGTAGGATAAGATCTTTCTCAGGGGATTATGAAGTGCCTCCCACATTGGCCTTTAAGGGCATTTTATTCTGCACAGTGCAGAGCTAAGCACAGGCACCAGAAATATCTTGGGGACAAGAAACAATTCACCATGTTAATGCAATGCTCTTCCCAAGGACTTCCAGCTCAGCAGCAAGGCATAGACAGATATTTTTGTGCACATACAGTTAGGAGGCATTAAAGTGTCACTTCTTCAGCTGTTTGTTACACCCTCTGCTGAAGGGCACTGCTCTCCACCCTTGAGACCTGGACTGTATCTTGTGTGCATCTTTAACAACATCTCCCGGATTTACTTTGGTCAGCCCAAGGCAAATGGGAAGAAATGCAGCTGGGCTGACCCTGCCCAGAAGAGAGGACAAGGGCATAACTCTGCTTTGCTGGGACTGTAGCCAGGGCTTGAGCCTCATGGGACAACTTACCTGCAAACTTGGCCCCAGGCAGACTTTCAGCTCACCTGGGCTTGAAGATCTGGTCAAGGTGGGGTCTGGGGGAGGTTCTTTGGCAGAGACAGCATCTCCCTTAGGAGAAGGGCTGACTTAACCTGGGAAAGAGGAAGAGGATGAAAAGGGATTTGTGCAAGAACAGGTCCTGCTCATCCTTGCCTTGTATTTTGCCTCTCTCTGAGTACAAGCATCCCTGTGGCTGCTGGTAAAGGGAAAATCTCCCCTGCAGTTTGCTTCCTCCCGAGACACAGATAGAAATAAACCACACACACACACCAGTCTTTATGCTTTCCACCTCCCATTTCACAACATTTCCTATGACAGTTTGATGGAAGGGGGGGTGTTTTTGTTGGGCTTTTTCCTTGAAGGCAGCTCAGTCTCCGTTTATCTGCATCCCCTGGGCTTTACAGCACAAAGTGCTAATGGCATGATTCCACAAGGAGTTTATTCCCAGCTCTGCATGGTAAGCACAGTGGGACAGCAGGAAGAGGAACACAGCAAGCACTGGGACAGCACCTTGACTGATCACCCCTCTCCCCACCCCGTGCTGGGGTGGGAGGGTGGAGGGGATCGCTCTGCTCCGCTATAAACAGACTCCCTACCATGCAAATAGTCGGCCACCAAGTGATGCCAGTAGGAGAGCTTTAGTGATTTAAATGATGTACGTGATAGAGAACAGCTTGATTAATTCATATGAATTGTAACTACTTAGGGCTCCATTCATCTGGAATGATCTGTAGTCCTATCTGCCGCAGAAGTTACAAAAGGTTCCCAGCTTCAGCTGCAGGTGATGTATTAGTCACCCCCTCCCTGAGACAGCCCATGCACTGAGAGCTGCTTTGTTGCTACATCAAATGACTGAGAGCAAGACAAGGATCAGGCTCCTCAGCAGGCAGCAAAGATGGGGAGCCCCACCAGGCATTTCTCCAAGGAGGGGCTGCAGTCTAGGGGTGTCTAACCCCAGGGTGGGAAGCAGCTGGCTCCTTCCAGGGTGAATGGTTTTTCAGAAACGCTGCTGACTTCTACGAAAAATCAGCTGGCAGCTTGTACATTGTCTGTGAGGACACCTGGCTGAGGCTGAACACTGGGCCAGACACTGCTTTGACACAGTGGCTTGTGGGATCAATGAGTTTGGTCTCAATATTCCTGCACATGAAGGAAGAGTTTGGCCACAGACCCCAAGTTAGACACATGGATGCAGGATGGGGCTGTTTGGTGGCAGCTGCTCTGGGTGAAGGAACCAGGGTCACAAACAGACCCTCACCTCTATCCAGAACCCGCTTGTCCTTTTGGTGAAGTGGAGGAGACAGGGTCTTCATCCTCCTTAAACCAACCCTCATCTCTTAGCAGCAGAAAAGGAGCAGTGGGCACATCCCAGTCAGCTGCTGAATCCAGCATGAGCCTCGTCACCTGGAGCCTGAGGAAGTTGCTCTCTTGCTAGCAGCACTGGTGAAGACAAAGCCAAGCCCTAAAGAAGTCTGGTGCCTTGGCGGAATGTGGAACTGGGAGTCCTGCTCCCTGTCACGCTGCCCAGCATGGCTCAAGGCTCTTGCAAACAGGGTGAAGCAGTCCCACACCAGCCCTGCTCCCAGATTTGTACCTCCCAGCACCCAGCAGCCACTGGTCACGACCTGCCCCCACAGAGAACAAGAGTGGCAATCTAGGACGCTGGGTCACAGTGCCACCATGTGGGCTCTGCCAGCTCCCAGAGCACCAAGAGAGGGACATGGGGTGTTCTGAGCTGGATCTGGGTCTCTCCAGCTGGTGATTGACAGAACAGGGAAATAAAAATATCAACCTGGAAGCAGACATCCCGGCTTCCCTGACTATGCACCATTTGTTAACTGGCACCACTTTTCCCATTCAAGTCCTGGGTACTATGGTCAAACATTTACTTTTCTTGCAGGTTCCTTTGAGGGTCCATCAGGCAGGACCTTTATCAGACTCTCCCAAGATGTTGACACCCTGGAGCAGATGAGGAGTGCTTACACTTCTGCACCAGACCTCTGCCCACGCCCATGGTGGTCAGTAAAACACATGCTTGGCTCTGCTGCTGTGAGCCTGGAGACCCACCTCCCAGTTTTAGATGTCTACATGTCAGCCTCTACCACCAAGCCAGTAACTCTCAGCTCACTTGGTAGTCAGTGGAGAGAAAGATCACACTTGGGAGGACATGACTCAGCTGCTGTATTTCAGCTGTCTGTGTTAGGATGAGTGAGCCGTGCTCTGACTGTGTTGGAGGATACACTCCCCTGGAATCAGTGTATCCAGACATTTAACAATGTCACCGTGCCCCTCCTAGTCCAGCTCTCCTGTCACCACACCAGCTGCATAAAAATCATGCATGTTCTCAGGCAAAAACCCCTTCCTTTGTGTATTTTAATACCAGCCAAGTAAAACCATGTGATTTTAGTTCAAGCTGTTATGCTTGCTGCTTAAGGAACCTGCATGAGAGACTGGAAGCAGTTTTCCTCCCATATCTTCCAACCCCATGCACATGCATGGTCAAATCCTGCTGCAAAGCTCAGCACCTCTGGATGTACCTGAAACACCTTTCCAAGCTGACACCCAAGTTCAAAGCCACCACAGGACCTGGGTCTGCAACAGCTGTGGATCAGAACAAAGCGAAATTGAGTAAAACAGAACAGAGGGAAAGAGCTAAAGTTCTTTGAAATCTTTTTTTCTTGGCAAAGAATTGCTCTCCACTGACTGTTGCCTTCCTGACTGGTGGCCCTTCCCTTCTCCTGAGCCCCCCCAGATACACAGCCACTTCCCTCACTGTCAGGACAGGCTGCAGATTGCCCTGGTCTGCAGCTTATCAAAGACTTGTCTTGTTTGGAGCCACAACAGTGTCAAATTGCCCGACCCACTGCCTGTGATCACTGCAAGAAACCTTCAGCCTCAGTGACAGTGGCCTTGGGGGAGGGAAATAAGGGAAGATGTCTGTCCTGGGCAGGAAGGTCTGCTGTTGGATCTCTTGCCAGCCTACAAATCCTTGCTGCAGCAGCCTGTCTTCATTGGGTTTTTGCTGGAGGGAGTCTATGGAGACTGGAGTAACATTCACTGTCCCACAGCGCTGAGTCACCAGCAGGATTCCCAGCCAGGGCCATCCAGGGGACACGAAGCTTTACTCCCCCAGGGCTGCCAAACATGTCAGGTCTGGAGCTTTCCCAGGAATTTCCCAAGAAGCCTGGCTGGGCTGGGTGGCCCAGCACCTTCAGACAGCACTGATAGCAGAAGAGGCTCTGCAGCTCCCTCAACACCACCTGCCCTCACTGCCACAGGCACCCAGACAGTGTCAGTGCAACCATCAATGAGGAAGGAGCTCAGCAAAGGCAGCTTTTACCTCCAATCCATCCCACCCCTGCAAGAATTAAACAAAAGCTGTGTGTTCCATGGCTGGCACAGCTTGTGTCTGAGCTACATCTCAGAGAGATGCTTCCTGGAAGTACTCCAGGGCATAGCTCCAGCCTTAGAGTGTCTCTGGCCAGGTGGCACAAGGAGGATGCTCTGGCCCTTCAGTGTTGCCTGGTGCTGACACTCTGACCTCATGGACAACTTGGTCAGTCAGCAGGGACACTGTGGAGGAATAGGGAAGTGGAATTGGAGATATGCCAACAATTACCTGCATTCTCACTGCAAAACAGGCCCAGTGAGTAACCTGACTGAGCACTTCTTGGAGTTTTGGACCTAGCTGGTCTGAAGTGTGGCAGAAAGTCAAGGTCAGGACGACTTTCTGAGCTGGTAAATTGAGGACTTATGCTCATATTGAGTGAATGTGGAGTGTCCACGCTGGTGACCCTGTGAAACTCAGGGCTGAGGGTTTCTCTTCTGGCTGGCTATCCAGCAGGCCTGGGGCTACCAGCATCAAACACAGCACTTGGAATAGCTCCCCTGTGCCCATTTTCTTGTATTTTGGCATCCATCAGAAAATTCTCCACTAGGGAACATAGTAGGGTTTTTTAAAAATCATGAAAAAGTATATTGTGGTTCCAACAGTCATGACTTAAGACCTCAGCTCTCCCCCTGAGGGCTCTGTGGTGAGCTGCCCCCACGGCTCCCTTGCTGTGTACAAAGCTGTGCCACATAAAGTGGGTTCTCATGAGCAAAGAGGTGGCCTTGAAGTTCTGGCGGCCAAGTTAAATGCAGCAGCTGCCAAAGCCCTTGGCATGCACAGCTGGACCCAGTACAGGTGAGCCTGCCCTCCAACAAGCTCTCCTGGAAAACAAACGGGCAAAGTCTGGGATGTGGCAGGCGACCCAGCACAGACACAAACTGTACTAGTCCATCAGGAATGAGAGCAGATGTTAATTTGACAACAGACTTCTTGCTGCCCTGAGGAGCTCCTCTAACAGGGCACTGCCTCAGCACACCAGATCACAGCAGAGGAATAACAACCTACAGATTCAGGCCTGTACAGATCACCGTGCACAGACAAGAACACTATGGTGTTTTTTCCCCCTTGTCCTCTCTGCTCTGTTGTTCCCCTCTCATCTGCTCACAACATGGAGCATCAGGCAGGCACTTCTCCCTTCCTGGAAGAGGGTCACAGCCTGAACAACAGATCCAAAATCACTTCCCCCACACCTTCTAGCAATAGCCCTCACAATTTATTACTTAAACCTGCCCATTTTTACAGTCCTTGCTAATGAGCCCTTAATAAGGCTAAAGATCAGTTCCTATCCTCACCCCAAGACTCTATCTCCCAACTTCTCCTGCCCATTTCCCTACCTTGTGTCCACCTTATCTGCTCAAGGACTACTGACAGCTGTACCTGTGTAGCACTCACCAGCACAGAGTTTAGGTGCTTCTTCTGCAAAAATATGGGTGAATAATTATTTTCAAGCTAC